>NW_019738371.1:1819913-1842169 GCF_002891405.2 Cryptotermes secundus
ACACTTAGAGAAGAGTACAAGTTATGAAGCTCCTCATTATGCAGTTTTCTCCAACCTCCTGTCACTTCATCTCTCTTCGGTCCAAATATTCGCCTTAACACCCTGTTCTCAAACACCCTCAGTCTCTGTTCCTCCCTTAATTTCAGGGACCAAGTTTCACACCCATACAGGAAGGAATAGGTAAATTGAAAAAAATCCAATTACCTCATCGGGATTCCATACCGCGACGTTCCGGCTTATCATTACTAAATAACGGATAATATTGTAGTTTTGTCTGTTCTTACACAGCTGACGGCAAGGCAATGGATTCAGAACTGATTGGTAGCAAGCATTCCCCGAAACGGCGCTGTATCTCGTACGTTGTTCTGCTCTGTCAAGAACAAAGTTTGTAACCTACGCATAATGGTTTTTAGGCTGTTCATTACCTTTCCAGCAATATATTTATGTCTGAAGTTAATTAATACTAAGGCCATTGAGGTGTGTGAAGTCGCAATGATAACATTTATGGAATATTTATACTCTATATAGCAGTGGTTCTCAAACTTGATGGGTCCGCGGACAGCTAGGGACACACTGCACACTCAAGGGCTCCTCATCCTTCCTCGTTTAAGTTGTCTGAATATCAACTTAAAACAAATTCAAATAAAATAATTTGTTTAAAATTTTGAAAATTCTTGTTATCATGTTTGCAAAATGTTTTATATCTTTTACAGTGTTACTTTCTCATCTCAGTCGTTTAATTACAGAAATGGCTGTGTCACTGCTATGTAACTAGCGTGGATACTCGTACACAAAAATATTTGTTATGTCAGTAGTCCAAATAAACGGACATAGAAAATTTTAAAACATTCAGTGCAATCTTCTATTAACTCCGGAAAGAACTTCCCGAGAATCACCTATGTGCCCCTGGAGGAAAGGTCAATATTCTGGGAGGTGACAGCGTCGGTCATTCTGAGCAAAAAATTGTATGTGCATGTACCCTATTCCGAACGGTTTCCGAAATAGAATTATTTCACTATACAGTAGTTTGGTTTTGGGACCCAATGTTGTCCTTTCCTCCCGCCGTACTGAGCCACTATCTGAAGCATGTGAATTAGTGTGAAACGTCAGTTGGCCGTTGTGACTGTTGATAGTGACATTATAGAAGTGTTGTGAAAAAATTCTGCACATCTTACAATGCCGAATATGCTGATATGCTATCCGTTTACGGCTTCTGCGATGGTAGTGTCACTGCTGCTGTTGAAGAATACCGTTGACGGTTTCCTATGGGCAGAATTCAGGATCGTAGAGTGTTTCCCAAGGTGTTCAATACATTGTGTGAATGTGGTATGCTTCCCAGTGCTCATGCTTCATCTGAACGAGCATATCAACAACATGTGGAGGAACAGGAAAATATTCTTGAAATGGTATAGCGTAGACCTACTACTAGCACGTGAAGACTTTCTACACGTTTCGGTGTTTCACGAGCATTGCATGATGACATCTTGTACCCATTTCACCCACAGCGTGTGCAAAATCTACACCCAGGGGACAGTGCCATGCGTCTAGAATTTTGTTATTGGTTACATGTTAATCGTCAATTGCTTCCCTTAATACTATTCACTGATGAAGCTACTTTCACCCGTAACGGAATCAGCAACGCACGTAACTCGATCGGCGGTCTAACGACAGTCGACATGGGACTGCGGGAACAAATTTCCAACGTCGTTTCTCTGTCTGTATAGTGCGGTGTGATCGATGATATGTTGACTTGTCCCGTTATTTTAGGCGATCGTATGACAGGACATGATTATCTAGATTTCCTGCAAAAAGGATTGCCAGAAGAACTAGAGGGTATTTCTTTGGGTTCACGGATTGTTTTGTACTGTCACTTGTAGGGTGTTTGCGTGACTCATAGACGGGTTTTGAATTGGCTTATTGAATTTATTGACACCTTATACATTCCGCTCGGAACTACAGGCAATGACAGCGCTATCACTATCCCCACAATTTGCAGGTCACCGGTACACACGCACTACGGTTCTCAGTCTATTACGTCTTCACTAGTGGTTTCCTAGCAACAGATTCGTAACCGCCTCACTGTAACTTGAAGTCACACATGAAGCCTTCTTTGCACAGCCTAATGCCTTTCTTGCCATTATTCACGCTCACCTTGGGCTGTCGACTGTCTCAATTCTCTGCTATAATTGCCAACTCCGGAACTCGACTCAGTTCTAACGCCAGATGCGTGAAATCCTCGCTACAGAGCATCGACGCGAACCCACAAGAAAACACCGTTTCGTCTATTGTTGCGTGTTGATTCACTGCTCCAGAAATGTGTTTACAGCACAGTTGCATAGCAACGAGCGCGGCGCGGACCCACAGAGAACGTTGCTTGCAACGCCTCTTCTGTTGTTGCTTGACGTCACCACCTACGTGCTTACCCAGTCGCTCCATAGCATCGGCTGTACGCGTCACGTATCGTAACACCTTCGCTGTTGTTGCGTTGAAATTTTCTCCGACCCTTTTTTTGCAGATCCGTATTTCACATACATGTCATACAAAAATACACATGGCCGTAAAGTATACCGCAACATGACGTAACGCACTGCTCACTAGCCTGTGACTGGGAACACTACGATCAGGGGAGCTCATAACCGTCACCCACTGCCGACAGATCATAAACAAGTTTCCCCGCATGAGCCGCACTGCTCGCCGCAAAACACAATTCCGGGAAGCGGCCCATAAAGTTAATTACTTCCCTTTCCGCTTTATCATATTTAGCCCTGAGAAGTCCTGGATCTCGAATGAAACGCAGTGTCTTGCTTAAGGGGACGGGGGACTTTATGATAGTCACTTGGTTTCATGAAGTGAGTTCCCAGATGATGAAATCAGTGACGTAAGTCATCACGCCTAAGTAGGTAAGGGCGAATTAATAATTTCGCTCTATGAAATAGTGGAAGAGGTATAGAGTTTAACGCTGAAAATGTGTATTTAACAATGTTCTTTCGACCGAATATTTTCTAATGTTGGGGAACTTAAATTTTACTTTCTCGTGACTGATGAATGAAGCTAGGGATACGGTATAAGGTAAGAATAGAGATTACAGTCTTCTTAATAACTGGACAGCAATCTGCCCATGGTGAAAGGCGGATTAACTCTAAGTGAAGTGTATAGTAAAAGTAAAGTTGTCCCTGTGCTGAACTAATTAAGCTTTACGCCATGAAGGCGTATAGACGGGTAGATTTATAGACCCACGTTTTCTTGACCTCGGCATTAGTTGGAGGTGAGTGGTCAGCTTCACGCCCCGGTCGCCCCCCCCCTCCTGGGAAAGAGCGCCCGGTACCCATTGGAGAGGAGGTTGGGGGACCCCCAGATCCGGTCTGGACGACGTGGAGTGGAATCGGTAAATAATTCTCACGGATCGCCTCCAATTCCGTCTTCCCGCATTCTACCATTCTCTACCCTGCTCTACCGGAGAGGAAGAACAGTCCCTTCCCTCCCAGCGACTCCTATCCCTACCACCCGCATGAATCCTTTGGCCGGCTCAGCTGAGGCAAAGGATTGCAAGTTCAGGTTTTGTTTACTGAGGCATGATTCTCCATTCTCCTTGACATCCAGACCACCAGCTCTCAATGCCGGTACGACACGCTGCAGCGGGAACCTCACCCTTTGACAAAATTTAGAATGCATGGGCTCTCCGTTCACGCCACCTATACGAGTACATGACTCGGGTTTTAAGCGCATTGACAGTCATGTTCTTATGTTAGATATGAGTTAGGTAACTGTCTCCAAACCCCTGAATTAGCGGACTGGTGGACACGTGGAAAAGCGCATACAATTATCCTTAACCTGGAAGGATTCAAACACGCGACCGACTGAGATCAGACAGATATTATAAGATTTTAAAGAATAAACTCTATCCTATGGATCAGGTCTGTAGCTATAAGTCATAAAATCTCTTCCAATATTTATGTCCCATGACTCCAGTACCACCGGTTCAGAAACATTGTTACACGCGTTGTGTCCTGTATTCCAACACGTCTGCAACATGTTAATTTTGTTACTTGTACACCCATTACTAGACAACGGGTTGGTAAACAAGTTCCTGCGAAGACAGATTCTTGGTAAAGAGTCCGTTGCTATGTTACACAACAGTAGATGAGGCTGTTGTTTCTATATCGTACGCGCCAGGGTGATTGAAGACGAGATAACAAGAAGACTTGATAGTGATTTTAAGTGCTAGTGCATGTGTAACGGTGAACTATAAATTGAGCAAATCAACGATAGCGCTGTAATAAGTGTAATTAAGAGAACTTGTAAAAGAATTGCTAATAAATCCAATCACCCGATCTAGAACCCGCTGTTTTCGTCACTCATATCCCTATACACCTGACAGTATTCACATATGGGGTTTGTATGTTGAAAGAGGGACACTGAACAGATATGTGTACTTGTTTTCACATTGTCGAAATCATAAATGCAATTGAAGCATGTTTGTCATGTCACTGAGTAGGATAGGGTTCAGGAAAGTCTATGGGAGCGGCTGCCCAAGTCATTTTATCACATTCCTTCTTGATAAACTAACAGTCGCTCATTTCGACCCCTAAAGGGTCATCATAAGGTGCTGATTCATCTTAAGTGCTGAACTTCAACCTAATTGTATGGTTGTTCTTTGTCTTATATTGAGCTTGTTATAAGATCCTCAAGAGTTGAAATTAGAATTAAATGATTAAAACTATTGTTTTAATTTTTTCCTGTGGCTCTACAGCCCTAATTTGGGCCTAGGCCTACCTCCACGAACTTCTCCGTTCACTTCGGTTTTTCTAGATCTTACACATACGGCAGGACTCCTTGGGCGAGTGATCAGCTCGTCGCAAGGCCTCTACCTGTAGACAAATACAGAAAAAAAGCACACAAACATCCATGCCCTGAGTGGGATTCGAACCCACGATCCCGGCTTCCGAGCGAGCGAAGACAGTGCATGCCTTAGACCGCTCGGCTACCGCGACCGGCATTATTTTAAATTAGTAAAATCAAATTTAAGTTGAGGATATATGTAAGTATATTATTCCTCCGATATGATGATCGTGTATTCTAGTTCTTCTTAGGGAATGTGGATTCTTGCGTGGAGTAGTCACTCTTTGGTTGTTGTGTTGTTGCGACGTTATATTCTTAATGTACGAAGTGTTCTGGCTAGCTTGTATTTGACGTCTGGGTACAGTCTGAATGTTGGGTTTATGTATACGACACAACATGATGCAACACATAAACATTAACAACTGGAATTTGGCATTTGAAATTTGGTACAGAAGCAGTCGTAATCATAAAAATACCTACATATTGTGCACGAAATATTGTTTATAAATCAGCAATTACAAACATGGCGACGATGCGAAACTTTGAGGTTATGGCCAAATTTAACCTACTCTGTGCAGAATCTGTATTTCACTCGTAAGTTCTTCATGAAAAAATGTCAGAATGATCTGTCTGATAGATAGAAATAATTGAAACAAAAATAGTTTTTATTTGTTTTGCTCTGAACACCCTGTTTAAATATACTATTATTAGGGCTAACTTCAGGCCTTAAAAGGTCAAACTTCCTGTTTTTTAAATCATTATTCCGGAACTCCAACTGTTTGTATTAGATTCAAAATAAAAGTATGGAAAGCAGACTAGGAGTCATGAAGAAGCAAGTTGTTATGAATATCGACTGAGCCCTGCTTAACCAGTCGCTGCATGCTCTCTACATAGTCTAGTTGCTGTATAAGTTCACAGCACATAGAGTTCCATAAAAGGACTATTATGCATGAACAGAAGCCTCTTTATATACTCCTGGGAATATCACGTGAACTGGATACTTGATACATGGCACAGGAAAACTGACGTACAGGCTGTTGTGAGAAGCCAGGAAAGAGACTTGGCACTAGGCTGTACTGTTTTATGCTCGGTTATAATTCCGGACAATTTAGAGATATTTATCTTTTTTTTTTCGTATTCATTGCCCTTGCCGCAAGGAGGATGATTTGGGGCATGGCATGTAGCACGAATGGGGGAGAAGAGGAATGCGTATAGGATATTGGTGGGAAAGCCAGAAGGAAAGAGACCAATGGGAAGACCAAGACGTAGGTGGGCGGACAATATTGAAATATATCTTAGAGAGATAGGATGGGATTGTATGGATTGGATTGATCTGGCTCAGGATAGGGACCAGTGGAGGGCTCTTGTGACCGCGGTAATGAACCTCCGGGTTCCATAAAATGAAGGGAAATTCTTGAGTAGCTGCACAAGTGGCGGCTCCTCCAGAAGGGCTCAGCTCCATGTAAGCAAGTTGCCCTTGCCGTATAGCAGACTCAGTCCATTGCTGTGCTCCACTCAGAATAGTATTATTCCAAGACTGTGTTGTTTTCTGTGTCTAATAGCGTAAAGCTTTTGGAGACGCACATGCGCATTATGTCATTCCTACGTCACGAACAGCAGCTTCAGACGTGTTTCGTGCAGAAACCACTGTGCCTCTTTCCTTCGTTGTGTCCTTGCTTTCTTTAATCGGATTAATCAGGTAGTCGCTGAACTATATGTCTTCGTTTTCACCATCATTATTGGGCCTCTCGTCAAAGAATAAGCTCATGGCTTGTTCCGGTTAAGGCTGGGGCCACACGAGCGCACGAAGTACGTCCGTTGCAACGAACGTACTTTATGACGGACGTTGCTGAGGACACCACACAGTTGCAGAATGCGGTGCGTAGTTTTTTGTCTGCAATGGAGCCAGAAGAAATAGTAACATTCGCCTCTGTTGTTTATTTCTACAACGGACATCAAGGCGTTCATTACAACGGACACATTTTGTGCGGTAGCCCCAGCCTAAATTGTTTTGTAGCCCATACATCCTGTCAACTAGAGCACGTCATACATTGTGTAGGCAACCTGAGACGTGGGGGCAGATGTACTGTGTATGAATTTCCCACCTGAGTACAGGTATGACGTTGGGAGTGTGCTGAGAATAGAATGCAGTAACTTTAGTAATGATGTCGAGACACGCTCTTTGCCGTAGTAGACTGAGTATATGGCATGTTCTTTGTATCTTCTATCATAACTCTCCGTGGAGCTGAGTCCTGGTGAAGGGCCATTAGATTCATAGCTACTCAAGAAATTCCTATCAGCTTATGGAACATGGAGATTCGTTAACGGGGCCCTACACTGGTTCCTGTTCTGATCCAGCTGAATCCTACGCTCCGCCATGATATTTCTACAGGATTCGTTTTAATCCTCTGCTCTCTTCAACGCCTTCGTGTTTTCCTGACGAAATTGTGTTTACACTTCTCTTCGATCTCATTTATGATCCTTCAGTCTCAATCCTATGACATTTCTGAAGAGGCTTTTCTGGCGTCTCCATTCTTCTTATGTTTGCTCTTGTATTTTTCTCTTTTATTTTACGGCGGTCTCATCCTCAGGCTGTACACCGTCGCGCAGTAGAATGAATAAGCACTCGTGACCTGATCGAGGTAATAGTCTGGCAGTTGCATGGAAAATCTGAGGAAAATCGCGAAAGGCAACTCCATAAAGAGAGGTACACCTTGACACATGCTTAACCTCGGAATTGCATGGAGGTACGTGGTTAGGTGTAGCCCCAAGGAAGAAGCCGCGGTCGGCCTCTGCATTGGACAGAGGAGGCTGGGCTGGTTCTAAGCCGATCTTCTCTGTGTGAAGGGAACAGTAGCCAGGAACTGAAGCCCGTTCGTCCATCCTGCAGCTGGTTCCTCGCTTGCGGATTTTTCTTCTTCTTCTACCCTGAAGATGGAGACGATACGTTACTTCGAAACGTCGGTTAACACAATATCTACACGGCGCCACATCCCAGAAGACGGTTTTCCCCACAGCCTCAGCCGTGTAAACATCAAATCTTACAATTATTTTGTTCGAATTTTTAATTGACGTGACAGAGCAGTGTATAATAGGCCTACAGTAACAAAGTTTTCTAAGGTCTCGTTAGGCCCTTCCAAGATTCCCCGAAGTCTCTCATGTTACCGTGTTAATGACATCGAATCTCCAAGTTTTAGTCGTATAGCACAATAGCTGTAACTGGTTTCGTCGGCAGACTGTTTTCAGAAGTCCATGTCGCGTCATGATCAGTCATCCATATCGCGTCATCACTTTGACGTATAACCATCCATCTTGTGTGTGTCCTAAAGAGGCGAACTCTTTATAAATAATGAATGTTGTCTTACATTTAAAGATGTCGCTGCCTTCAATGGTGCCGCCATCAGAGAAAGTATAGAGGCCACTGATACAGAATTTGCTTTGTTATATCAAACTAAATTCCGTAACGTGAGACGGTGATTGATGCAGTGATATTGCGAATGAAGGAAGAATTAAGAATAATGGATCGTGGCCGGTTGCGGATAGCCATCTAGCAGGGCCGGAGTTACAGTGGTGGGGGGCCCTGTCAGTAATAAATTTAGGTTGTGCCAGTTTCTCTTTTTGTTTCTTGTGCTAACTAAAAATACAAACTAACTTACTACAGAAACAAATGTCTTAAAAACTATGTGGATTTTATTTATGTTTTCTGAAGGCTCCGCGACGGGCACCCCGGTTGCGCCCCCTTAAATCCTGCCCTGCTGTCATATACCATTAGACTCACACTCGTAACTTGTAGAGAGAGAGAGAGAGAAAGGCGTGCTTTCTCTGAGAATAGGTTATTATCAGGGCCCGGATTTTGATGACCTGAAAATATTTAAAAAAAATGACCTATAAAATGGCCGAAAAAATCCAGAAAAATGACCTAAAATACGACCCAAAAATGTAATATGCAGGGCCCGGATTTTGATGACCTGAAAATATTCATAAAATGGCCGAAAAAATCCAGAAAAATGACCTAAATGAGAAAAGAAAGAACACTTCGCTTCCATGTTATTCACATTTCAGAAAACATTTGAAGAAAAAATCCCTAAACTGGCCAAAAATGACAAGAAATACCCTTGAAAGCACCCCCAAAATGAAAAAACGACCTTAAACCTAAAAATGACAAAAAATTAGCTATAAAATTTACATTTCTGTAACCAGTAGCTCATTTCCAAGATTTATATATCTAAGAGCATCGCATAGGATACAAGGAAAAAAGATGACATGTCATCAGAATCCGGGCCCTGGTTATTATGATGAAATACGTCAACTTTTTGTTGTTAGATTTGAGTTTCTGGTAGCTATGACGTTGAAAAGTAGACCTACTGTCTTCTGAGATCTGATACTGTGTACTCTGATGGTATTTTACCGACGTTTCGGTGGAACGCGCTGCACCCGTCTTCAGGTTTTGGTATTTACTTCTTTCTTGCCCGTTTCTTGGCTTACTCTTCGGTACTCAAGGTGGAGGTAGTGTGTTCCTTCGAAACGTCGGTAAACTTCTACCAGACTACACCCCGTCACATTCTTCGAGAATGAGTTTTTCATTTACTTGAAGGCAGTAATCACAGATGTGATGATGCGTTCTAGTACATAGATAGCCTAACCTGTGTAATTCATTCATCAGTAATCTGTCAAGACGACAGGTCCACAGTCTCTTTCAAAACAGTTCCTCCACTTAATGCGATCTAGAGCTTTCTCCTTCAAATGAGAATATCCTCTTCTGTCCCCAAAGTCATCCCGCATCTTCTTACGCCTTCTTCCTCGTCTTCTGGTCGCATACATGGTATCTCTTGTTTTTGGAAAGAGACTATTCAGGAAAAGTGATAATGTGGTAGTTTTTCCATTTGCTTTCCACATCGCAGTACAACAGCCGTTCAAACCACTCTGGTCACGCCTGTTGCTATACGAACTTGAACCATCTCGAGCATCATTTGCTCTGTGCTTCAAGTCTCTGCTGATGACGCTGCTTCCGGCATCAGTTTTTGGTTTTTGGTGTCTCTCTTCGTCTGACGCCTAAGCTTTGGCCTGTCCAGCAAGGGAGGCTCTGCCAGTAGCTACGCTACCGCTGGTATAGCTCTCAGGGTCCTTGGCATATACTCAAACCCCCTCACCACGATAATATATATATATATATATATATATAACATTAAAGTAAGGTAAATGCAGCTATAGCCTACACACGTATTTAAGTATTAATGTTAAGTAGACTATGTATTATCCGCAATGAAGAATAGTCTGTAATTTATCATGAAAACAGGCGTCTAACAAACATGAATATATCCACATAAGACGTTCTTTTAACTTTGTGTATAACAGCTAAAAATATCGACCGATCGATCGAGTAAATTGCTGCTGGTCCTCGCCAGCACACTCATTCTCGGTTCCGAGCCCCGTGGGCTCGGAACCATATTTTACTGCCTCAGTACTCTGGGAGTTGTCGACTAAAAATGTAGCATTCCTGTCAACAATCTGTCGATTTCCTGTTTCCTATCGCGCACGGAGTAGAGAATATGAGACTTACTGTGAAATGTTGCCAGATGTATGGTATACGAAGCTGCTACAGCGATGCGGAGGTGTTGCTTTACATCCTCTGGATACGGTTCGATTCCTCGTTCCCTTTCCTTTTCTTAATTTCGTGAGGAAACTTGAATGTCCTTTGATCTTGATGATTACATATTGTGGTAGAAAATGTATGCTTGTGAATGAGATAAGGTCACATCTATGTTTCCATTTCAACATGCCATGTTTCTGCATTAAATTTACTATATACTCGAAGCGTTTCCTTTGAGTTCCAACTTTATTTAAGGTCAATTTCAAATTTGAGGCGCCGCGTTTCTTGTCCATTTTCATCATTATAGGCCTATGTCGTCACTGCCAAACATACATTTTGAGTGATATATTGGGTTTTTGGACTTTATCCATCGTCCTGGTTTTTAAGATAACTAATAAAAACACGACGTTTCGGAAACTGGATCTGTTTCCGTCCTCAGGTGAAGGAAAACACCTATTCTGTTGGGTCCGTTAGAAAGAGCTAGCCTCAATCACTGGACAAACCGATGTCACAAAACATGAAGATTATAAACACCTGAGACCAGGGTAAGTCCATATCAGTGTGTTATACACCATCGTCAGAATCCTATAGTAACTACATACATGTTGAGTGTATCAGTTGCTATGTCATAAATGCAGAATTATTGTCCTTATAATTATAAAAATGTATAACATAATGGCGCAGTCGGTATAGCTACGGGCTGGACGATCGAGGGGTCGGAGTTGGAGTCCCGTTAGGGTCAAGAATTTTTTCTTCTCCTTGTCGTCCAGACCCAATCCTGTACAATGGGTACTGGGTGTTTCTCCCTGGGAGTAAAGCTGACCACTCACCTCCAATTCGTGTTGAAATCAAGAAAACTTGGGTCTGTGCATCCACTCCCCGACACGTCTTCACAGTATAGCGCTTAATTATTGAAGCCCAGGAGCAGCTTCATCTTTACGATAACATTATACAGCGTAGTCCCGGTACCAAAAGTAGGAAACTGTTTAGTAATCTTGGACATTTTTACTTAGGGACCAAATGTTACACTGCACCAAGCAGGTTGTCTTGTATGAGTAGTAACGCTCTAGACTTTTATTCGAGAGGTGCACTGTTCGAATATCGACCGGAAGACTGGGTATCTTGTCAAAGTTTTCCTCGGTTATCTTCAGTACCTCCAGTAAAATTCTGGAATATTACTTCGATTAGGCTACGTCCGCTTTCTTACAAATCCTCCGTCATCCTACTATCCGAAATTATGGAATTTGAGGTACTAAAACTACCTTAAGACGAATGTAAATGACTACACGTTTGTCATTAGTTACTGCAGTATTTGAGTATTATTGCTTCTTTCAAGTTTTAGCTATAACATATGTGATGCTTATAAGGAAAGCAGCCATATTACGGACAAGAGCGAATACTTTTGCTAATAAAGCATAAAAGAGGGTGGAACAGGGGTGGAAAATAAATGACCTCAGTAGCGCTGACATCGGTAAGTGATGTCGAGTTTGATAACTGTGGATATACGACCGTGCGTGTTTTCTTTGAAAGGAAATTTACTTCACATATCGGAAAGATGAAAGTAGGTACTGATTTATCATATATGTGATAACGTGGAAGTTCTGTAAATGAATGTAGGTACAACGAGGAGTTATGTGGAGTCTTGAGGGAGCAAAGCAACATATACCACATAGCAGAATTCGAGATTGGGAATTTGGCAGAAACATCTCAGAGTTTTAAATTCGGGTTATGGAGAATGGGAAGTATTATGCACAGCGTTTTATTAAGTGGAGGTGGGCAAAATAATAGCGGGGACTGGGAACCGCCCCCCCCCCATATCCCCCTACTTATGACTTGCCTACGCATAGAAAGCACAAAGCTGCCACATTTGGTGAATTATATTATTTACAGTGCCCACTGAAATTTATTCTTCTGGCTGATTAGGAGACAAGTCGACCCATCTGCCCGGTCTGGTTACACTTCATATACATTTGTTTATTGTGGACGGGCTAACTGAATCTAATCGCATAAGAGAATTGAACTCTTGACCTGAATTAAATTGGTGTGCTTGCGTTGCTGAGGATCGCTGTCGTCTCGACTGAGGGTGAAGTGAGTGGATTTCAGCCGATGGCTCCTGTGTGACGAGTAACACGAAGATCTGCCGGCTCCACTCTGTCTCTCCAGTACAGTGATGCCGTGAACTGACTAGGCTACGGGCTGAGGACCGAGGAATCAATTTTCGAATCCTGGTAGGGGTAAGAGTTTTTTCTTCATAACCCCCAGACCTGATCTAAGGCGCACCCATCCTCCTATGCAATTGTAACCGAGAACTGTTTCCACGGAGGGTAAAGCGAGAGAGGCTGCCCACTCACCTCTATCTAGTTTCGAGGGTAAAATTTATGGAGTTATACCTTCACTTCCCCATACGTCTTCATGGCTTGGTGCTTAATTAATTAAGCCCAGGTATAACTGTAACTTACGTAACCTCTCCAGTACAGTGTCACGGTAATGCTTTCAAATGCCGGTCACGGTAGCCGAGCGGTCTAAGGCGTGCACTGTCTTCGCTCGCTCGGAAGCCGGGATCGTGGGTTAGAATCCCACTTAGGGCATGGATGTTTGTCTGCGTTTTTCTGTGTTTGTCTACAGGTAGAGGCCTTGCGACGAGCTGATCACCCGCCCAAGGAGTCCTGCCGTATGTGTAAGATCTAGAAAACCGAAGTGAAACGGAGAGTTTCATGGAGGTAGGCCTAGGCCCAAATTGGGGCTGTAGCGCCTCAGGAAAAAAAAATGCTTTCAAATAGTCTACAGCTCTCAGCTTGTATTCGAGAGGTGCCAGGATCGAATCTCGCCGGGACAACGGCTATCCTGACAAATTTTTCCGTTCTTTTCCTTAGGTCCTCCAGGCGAAAGCCTAAACAGTACCAGATCCTCACAATTCATCATTAATTTAACATCCTCCCGTAATAGACTTAGCTATTGTCAGCGTTGCAAAATAACCCTGTAACAAACTTTCAAACATGTCACGACTTCCTGCTTCCCAATCCTAATCATAATCACCTTCCCATCACATTTGACTATATAACCTATTTAATGGAAACAGTTGTAAACTTGTAGTTTTTTTTAACGAGGCTATCAGTAACACATACGAGGCCTTCGTAGCGTCGGATGTTTCTCTAACGGAGAACTAGAAAGAATGCTGAGGGAAGTGGTCGTGGAAGGCTTAATGTGCTTAATTAGGCTACATTCCATGAAGACGTATGGGGGGGGGGTGCATTCGTAACCTCGGCAGAGATGGAGATGAATGGTCAGCCCCTCCTTTCGGTTTCTTTGCCCCGGGGAAAGGATTGTGGTTACCCATTGCCTAGGATGTGGGGAGGATCTGAAAAAAAGAACGAGGAGCCTCACTGAGGATAGTACATGTCCTTATCCCTGCCGAAATTCGGATCTAGCACACCCCGTACCCCCGAATGCAAGCCAGAAGCTTTACTTGCTGGGTATCCGTGTCTTAAGCACTGCCCCCCCGCTCTGGGCCCTGTAGGCTTGTAGCCTGTTCTGAGGAGCCAGAACAAAAATAGGAAACATTACGCAGTCTCCCCACTTGCCTACAGCACCATACAAACTGTACTGCAGTCAGTGTAGGAACTATTTTACTATTATGATATTGTGACGTATAGATCCATTGCTACGCAACGGCTCGATAAACACGTTTCCGCATAGACAGATTCTTAGTTAACAGCCCGTTGTTGAGTAATGCGTACAACAATGCGCGACAATAAATGACGCCAGTTTCTAGGCAACGGAACGGTAAACACACGTAGGATTTGTTGCGATACGGTGTTTTCCGTGGGGTCCGCACCGAGGCAACATAACTCGGAATTCAAAGAGAGCAGGCAGTCGAAGAGTGAAGGGAATTAGAATGAGAACGAGAATGGAGCCAGTCTTAGGCTGTGAGCTGTTGTAATTGTCTGTGATTAAGAGCGATTGTAGTAGAAGTGTCAATCCAATCACCCAGTCTAGAACCCATGCTATTAGTCACGGAGCCATAAGCACGCGACATTTTGTAAGATTATTTCTAATAATGAAACCACAAAGAACTGAAGATTCCTGTCACCTGCGATGCGACGCGGTGTAGTCTGGTAGAAACTTAACAACATTTCTGAGAAATGTGCTGTCCCATCTTCAGGGTCGAAGAGTAAGCCAAGCAAGAAGCAAGTATCCAGCACCAGACTTCACGGCGTCACATTCCAGAATATTATACAGTGGTCACTCTGCTGTACGTATTGAAATCGTGAAGTTGTAGAGCAGACAGAAAGGTTCTCCGACGTCCGTGTATCGATTCTACCCCACGTAGCTCCAGAGCGCATAGCCCAACCTGTCACGGAGCGAGAGTGTCCTGTCTAGTGATCGCTAGTGATATAGTATGGGTTCAGAGGGACTGAAATATCCTGCCCTATTGTGGCGTGCGGGACATGCGGGACAGTGCTCTGTGCCGAGACAGAGAGCACTGTACATGCTCTGTAACCTTGCGTGTTGCTTTACATCAAAGAACTTTCTGGACGTACTCAAATGTAATGACTGTCATGTTCGTCATGTTGACCATCTGTAAGGCAGTCGAGCTAGCTAGTGCGGAAGAAAATGCTTCGTGAGAGAATGCTCGTCGTCCATCTGGTCAACAGATTCCACTTGTTTATGGAGCCCGAGGTTTAATTATCATGTCCACAAGGACCTGCCGTTGGACTCTATCCTGAACCAGATGAATCCAGTCCACATCCCACATATACGATATCGCTCACATCCATTTTAATATTATCCTTACATCTACACCTGTCTTTTAAGTGAACTCTTCCGATTACAAAACACCCCAAATTATTCTGTACAATCTTTTGCAGCGTGCATTTTATCTGCAATTAAGTAAAAGGAAATCAATTTGCCCCTGTGCTCAATTAATTACCCAGTAATGGTACCTTACATATAAAGCCAACCAAGGAAACAATTATTTGTGTTATATTGAATTATGAAATTGTACCAAAATATATCGGGGCACGCGGTTGAGGCACTATGCTACAAGCCGGAAGGTCGCGGGTTCAAGCCCCGATGAGGTAATTGGATTTTTTCAATTTACCTAATCCTTCCAGCCGTACTATGGGTCTGGGGTCGACTCAGCCTCTAACAGAAATGAGTACCAGGAATATTCTTGGGGGTAAAGGGCGGCCGGCGCTTACGGCTGACACCCTTACCGCCATCTCTGAGCCCATTGTCTAGAAAATGTGGGAACCTCAACATCTCACAACCCTATGGGCCTCCACGGCCTGTTACAGGGATAACTTTACTTTTTAATTGTGCGCCGGTAGGAACAGCTGCCTATGGTGCGGAAGATAGAGCCGTTGTCTCGACGCGGCTGCTGGAGAGCTGTTGTTGCTTCGTGACGTCAGAGTAGCTGCGTTAGCTGTCTTTGTCGTAGTGAGGACGATCGAAGACCAGATATTTATTTCTGTTTGGCATTTACGATCTTGTTTTTGTGGGGCGCCCTCTCTCACGAGAGGACCGGTCTGTCTTTTGTATATGCTGCTGGCCCTTGCCAGTGCAATCTTTCTCGGGCCTGAGTCCCTTGGGACTCGCGACCATATTTTACTGTCTCAGATTTGAGACTTCCCTTTCGTCTCCTCCTGCGACTCGCAGGGTCACGGTGGAGGTAATCGGCCCTGCCTCCACACGGGGGTCCAAGTCACATTGCGACTGACGGTCAGTCAATCAGTAAGTCTTGGTCTCGAGCCCCATCTGAGGCTCATGACCAGACATTTATTACTTTTTGACAGTTACGGTCTTGTTTTGGTGGGACACCCTCTCTGACGAGAGGACGGGTCTGTCTTTGTATATGTTGCTGGCCCTTGCCAGCGCAGTCTTTCTAGGGGCGTGATGATAGCCAGTTTTGAGCTCCGCCTTCTATATCATGCTTGTTGGACAGAGCTAAAGTTGCAGTTGCGATTGTAAGCTCTGATTGGCTAACGCACGTGATGATCCACAGGTGGGCTGGACATCAAGTGCTGTATGAATATGAGTGGTGGCCGCAATGTGACAAACCCGTCTTGTTTATTTTTCAAAACAACGTTTCGGAGACTGGATGCTGTCTCCGTCTTCAGGTAAAAACCTACTCAGTTGGGCCCAATCAACAAAGCTGGTCCCTATCTCCAGACACCTGTTCCAGCCCCAAGATGGGGTATACAAGCCAAACACAGCACAAATCATCTGCCAGAGCTAAGAAAACATTAAATTATTGAAGTTCCACATGTATGAGGCCTTGTACCAGAGAAGTATCACGATAGAAGTCATCACTGAAGAGAAGCAGTACTCCAGCGATGATTTCTGTATTTTTCCCATAGAGTGTACTGCTATTAATTACGGGTTTCATATTTTGGTGTATGGACCCGTTCCTAGGCAACGACTGCAAAAAAAAAAAAAAAAGAGAGCCGTTGCTAGGCATCTTCCCGCGCTCGACAGTGGAAGTACGGTTGGAAGCGGTGTTTTCTCTGTGGGTCCGCTCCAAGGCTATATGACTCGACCGACCGAGTTCAGGTCAGCGAGTGAGTGCAGTTCAGTTGTGTACAGTGGAGTGAAGTGAGTTGGTTGAGAAATCAGTCAGAGGACTGCTGCAGATCAGTCGTTGTGAGCCGTTGCTGTTAGACGCTGGTAGCCGAGGCACGGGGATTTTTCGGGAACCGAAAGTAAGGAGAACATCCGAATTTGGAAGCCGCTACCAGTAAACGGATAGTGGGAACTGTAACAGATTGAGAGCATTAGTCTCTGCGCGATAGCGATTTGTGAGGTGTAGTAAGGAGTTGTATGTTAAAGGGGTCAATAAATCCAATTACCAATCCAAACCCCGTCTGTAGTCACTTATAGACGCGACAGTATGATTCATAAATTAAGGGGCGATTATTTCCATATACAGCATTAACCGGATGATCTTATAACGGAGATCCTTCCTATTTCTGTAAAGTTGGAACTGAATTTTCAAATATCACATTGGTGAACTTCTTGCTTCAGGGGGTTAATATAGGCCTGCTTACAATTATATTACTTGTTTCAGCCCTCTTTCAGGGAGAGTGGCTAGGGGTGGGCATACACGCTAATGCCGCCCACTTAGTTTCAAAGTTCTCTTTCTTTTGCAAAGCTACGTTAATTTCCATCGCTTTAAGGCGCAACAATTATCATTCCCAACAACTGTACGTGAAGGAACAAATTTCCGAATCTGCAGTGTAAAATTTATTTTATAACATATGTTCCTCATTGCGTCACAGTAGCCGCGCGGTCTAAGGCATCAACTGTCTTCGCTCGCTCGGACGCAGGGATCGTGGGTTCGAATCCCACTCAGGGCATGGATGTTTGGTGTATGTATGCGTTTATTCTGTGTTTAGGTAGCGGCCTTGCGACCGGCTGGTCACTCGTCCAAGGGGTTCTACCGTCTGTAAAATGATAAAAATAGTAAAAAAAAAACCTTGACACCGTAAGGTATAAAAGGAACGGATTAAGTAAGTAAGTAAGTGTTCGTCATTACCCCGGCCGGGCTTTTCTACTCATCTCGAGCGTCTACCTACACGTACTTCTGAAAAGCCTTTTCCCTTCTGGACGAAACGTAAAGTAAATGAAGAAACGAGTCTTTTCCATTCTTAGCTTGAAGCGCATTTAGTTGTCCCTGAAGAGTGAGAATGTGTACCCCGCGCAGTTCAAGTACTGTACTTTCCATATGTGTTACTTGCTGTTTTATACGCCTCAGTGGCTTTATGTTGATTGACTGCTGACAGATCTGTGCTCATGCTAAGCTGTTCGCATCACAGCTGTCATGCTTTGCCTTGTACATAGTATTATATTGGTTTTCACACTATATTATCGAGACCGATAAATAGTATATTTACGTTTATTCGAGGTCCCGTATTAGGCAGGTTTTACTGTATCATTAGCCTGCTTTCCATATATAGACTCAAGGTGATCTCCTAACGAAGGTGAGGGGGATAGATAGCAAGGGGATCTCATAATCCTCATAAGATTGTGGAGTATCGCAGACAAATGGACACTAAGACGGATATACAGACAGGCAGGTGGGTTATCTTATAAACCTTTCCTTATTTTTCAAACTAAGTGAAGTAGGTTAAAAATAAACGGAGGTTTATAAGCCATCTTGCTTTTGCCTTTGTGGCCTGCATAATTTTTTGGTTTTCTATGCAGTCGATGTCATGTCAAAGGAGAGTAGGCGATTAGTTCTTCCCAGAACTTATCTTTTACTCTATTTAATGGTTTTTGAAATACTTGTCATGAAATTATAAAACAAGAGTTTCTGCCTCTGCTTTATGGAGTGAATGCCAGTTCCCAAACTTATGTAATATGAGAAGCACAAAAATGATTTTTTCCTATAGCGAATTAGAGCACGGAGACCTCTCAAAATGTTGCTAGGCGATCCGAAAATCATCATGACTGAATATTGATGATCCATGTTATAATGACGTTGTGCGTCTCATTTCTGGCACGTTTGGGAACTCGATCCAACTTTCATTTCATTTAGTGATAATATGTTTTCTGTTATTGAAATGTCAACTTCCTGGCACAGTGAGAAGGGTCACTCTCAGATCACTTACAGGACTGGGCAAGGCCGCGCCATAGCTCAAGAGGCGGCCCGGGTTCGATCCCAGGTCTGGTCAAGAGGGACTTGTGGTGGACAAAGTGGCGCTGGGCCAAGTTTTCTCCGAGTACTTCGGTTTCCCCTGCCAATCTTCTTTCCACCAATTGCTCCACAATCACCCTCACCTATCATCTGGGGTTGGTACAATAGGCCAGAAGTGGCCGCAGTACAAGGGACTTAGTCCCACCCCACAAGCAATAAAAATAATACAAGACTGGGCAATAGTTTCGCCGCCAGGTTGAAGCTCTGGATATAACAGAAACAATATACAACTGTCTGAAATCCGAACGTCAAAGATAATGAAGAAAGCAGTCTTCTGTGACATGGCGCCGTGTAGATATTGTGTTAACCGACTTTTCGGAGGAATGTATCGTCTCCATCTTCAGGGTAGAAGAATAAAGTGGAAAATCCACAAGCGAAGAAACAGAGAGAGCAGGTGCTAACAGACATTAGTCTCACGCTGGTTCTTCACTTGCGGATTTTCTTCTTTTTTCTTCAACCCTGAAGATGGAGGCGATACTTTCCTCCGAAACGTCGGATAACAATATATCTACACGGCGCCATGTCCCAGAATACTGCTTTCTTCATAGTCACCGCCGTGAAAACCTAAAATCTTACGTAAAGATAATGTATGTTGACACAGACTGAAGATATTTGGGAGGAAAGGGCTGACGTCTTTACCTGCCTTAGACTGTACGGACTCTTCGACCATCCATATTGAATTTCTGGTCTTTAAATGTGCATGCGTAATTTCTTTAAGTACAAACATTATTGTACAATATTTTCTGTCGAAATCTGTTGATTATCGGAACCTAAAGAGACCCTCGCAGGTTGGGGAGGGGAAGAACAGAAAAGAGGAAATGAAACAGTAGGAAGTGGTCGACTCAAATGAATACGTTTGTTTTTATTGCTAGTGGGGTTGGACTAAGTCCCTTGTACTGCGGCCACTTCTGGCCTATTGTACCAGCCCCAGATGATAGGTGAGGGTGATTGTGGAGCAATTGGTGGAGTGAAGATTGGCAGGGGAAACCGAAGTACTTTGTCCGCCACAAATCCCACTTGACCAAACCCGGGATGAAACCCGGACCGCCGCGGTGGGAAACCAGCGACAAACCGCTTTAGCTATGGCGCGGCCTACTGACTACGTTTAACACAGAATATAACTTTTCTCACCGAAAATCATGCTGTTAGTATTTTTGTCAACAGTTTAATTCAATAACAGTCAAATACAACACCCAAGCACCCCAAAATTATTGCTATAGAAGTTCAACACACTTATAGTCAAATGGTCCATTATCCCTGTCACCGTACACTGTGTAAAGTTTATATCGCTGGTGTACCAGTCACACCATTCGCACACCAGTATATTAAACTGACTAAAACATTAACATTTCATAATTTTATTTTTTAATTTTATAACTTTTAAGTTTGATTTTAGAGATTTACTATTTAATATATATATATATATATATATATATATATATACAATGTGTTCACGCATGGAGCGGGGGAGAGGGACAAGCCATGCATTTACCCCTGTCCGGGGTTCTGGAAGAATTGAAATATATAAAAAAAAAGGAAATTACCAAATATTAACACCAAAAATTTAATTTGCTTTACAATATATTCTTCTGTTTCGAGTGCCCTAGGACGTACAGTAAAGTTAGTCTTTTAGAGCTTAAATGTAATTTTCTAAGCCAATTTTCTCTCTGCCCTTTCTCCCTGGAAAACTGACTTTTCCCCTCCCCTTAGAAAAGTAATGACGGTGTGTATGATCAGTGTTATAACAACTAAAACTGGCCGTGTAAACCTTACTAGCTGTGAACACTGTGATTCTCCTGATAATGAGATCTGCAACTTTACATATTATATTATGACATGAGGCCTCACAGCTAGATTAAGGAAATAAGAGAAGCAGCCATTTCTGGGCAACAGCTGTATAAATTCGCAACAATACCACAGCCATCGCTAAGCAACCTACATATGCAACAGTCGAGGAATTGTTGGAAGCTGTGTTTTTTTATGCAGTCCTCGCTGAGGATACGTAATAAATCAATTTGAGAGCCAGCAGCAATTTGGCAAGCAGGCAGTTAGGCAGTGGAGTGAGTGCGAGTGAGAGCTACAGAATCACTCACCAGTAGACGGGGAGTGACCCGTAATAGTGAGACCCCTCCTCTCGTTGAGCACGTAAAAGTCTGAAAGAACAAAAATATTGTCATGAGTCCCAAAGGGTGCTGAAACCAAGAACGACTGTGCTGGTGAGGGCCAACAGCAATTTGCTGGACTGGATTGGACTGTGAATTCATTCTAGAGCGGTAACTAACAACTGAAGGAAGTACCAGCTGAAGCTAGCAGTCAGAGTATGCGGTTGGAGTGAAATGGTCGCCAGCCTGCAAGGACTTGAGCCCGAAAGCGGAGGAATGTCCGCCGTTGGAAGCCGTTGTCAAGCAACGTGACTGAGGACAGTATGTGTGTGATACTGATCTGTGAAATATAGTCACGAGCTGTAAAATTGTCCAGTATCTCCAGTTATCAGTTTTAAACCCGGCTATGATCACTCAAATGCGTGACACTAATGTTATATTGGTTGTTGTATGTGATGTTTATTGAAATAAGCCCTAGAATATAAAGCGTTCTGCAGGAGGCGTGACGTGAACAAGTGTTGACAGTATCTCTCGTGTTGATTGAAAATTTTGTTTGTGCACTCAGAGTTCAGGTCCGTTATCTGGACCACACAGTTATGTAGCCAGTGCATGCTACGTGCTCAGCAGTCCACAGCTTGCATTAGTAGAGCACTGATCAGCCAAAAATAAGTGAATCCGTTAAGCTTATAGTCACTAAGATAAACAAAAATGTTGTCCTGTCCTCGATTCGTGTACTGAGCCAGATAAATTCTGTATAGTCTCACATCCTGTTTTTTAAGAAATATTTTAACATAATTAATCCATTTACGCGTAAGTCACCGAAGTGGTACCTTACTTTCGTATTTTTCTACTGAAATATAAATTAATTTGTTATATTTCCACATGATCCATCTATTTCAAGGGTCTCCAAACTACGGCCCGTGGGCCACATGCGGCCCGCAATATGATTTTATCCGGCCCGCGAAAGAATTGTGCAGAAATGCACCAATTGAACTAATTTTCCAATGAATACTGGTAAATGTGATTCCGA
>NW_019738371.1:1842932-1843221 GCF_002891405.2 Cryptotermes secundus
TTATACTGCAGTTCGATGGCTTAGCTGTGGAAAGTTTATTTCGCGCTTCTTTCACCTCAGGAATAAAATTGATATATTTCTTACCGACAAAAACCATCACGAACCACTTTTATCAGATACCAAATGACTTTGGAAATTAGCAGTTTTGTTGACCTGGTGAACCATATGAACCATTTGAATTTAAAGTTGCAGGGTGAAAATAACTTAGTCTGTGATTTATTTGCACTTATCAAGGCATTCAGAGCAAAGTTGATACTTCTGGAAAGCCAAGTGAAAAATTGTAACTTTG
>NW_019738371.1:1843565-1865782 GCF_002891405.2 Cryptotermes secundus
TAATATACGATAATTTATTCTCACGTACTTTGTATTTAGTTTATGAAATTCTGTACTTTCAATAAAACTCATATACCTAGAGTTATTAATTTCTCATTTTATCCGGCCCGTTGAAAGTGCTGAATTACCTAATGTGGCCCGCGATTCGAAAAGTTTGGAGACCCCTGGTCTATTTCATCATCCTCAGCTAGATCGCCCTAGTGATAGTTGGTGAACAATGTTCCCTCTAAGCTGCGCGTGCGCGGCCGCACAGCTGCTGTCACCCCCCCACGCACGAGTATCCGTCTTGTCCACACATTTATTAGTTTAGTATATAGTGAATTTGAATTAATAAAAATACACGTTAAATTGAAAAAGTAAGCTGCAGTTTTCTTTTGTTATTTTTAGCAGCTTATAATTTTAAAATCTCTTATGGACTTTTACGAAAATCGCTGTAACTTGTGACATGCGTATGCAGTTTATTGTACAGAAACCAACTCTACAACAGATAGTGTGTCCTGAAGGATTCTGACGACGGTGTATAACACTCAGAATTACTGGATTCTTGGACTTTGTCCATCGTCCGGTATTCTAGAAACTATGTAACACAACTTTTCGGAAAATGGATCTGTTTCTATCAGGTGAGGGGGGGGGGGTGAGGGCCGAGAAATAGCTAACCTCAATCACTGGTCCAATGATCCCCCCCTTCACCTGAGGACGGAAACAGATCCAGTTTCCGAAACATTGTGTTTTCTATTTTCTAGAATACCAGATGATGGAGAAAGTCCAAAAACCCAGTAATTCTGACTCTTGTCACACTACATATTTCGACAGTCATCAGGTTTTTCGACCTCTGTGTTGCAGCAAATTTCTGAACTGACGGAAATTGTGTGGAGAAGTGATATTTTGTTCGTAAAGTATGTATGAACATACTATATAAGTAATAAAGGCCTAGAATAAATATTGGATTTAAAAAAAATGTGCATTACTTTTGGAGTGACCCTCATATATCAATTTCGTACATAAAGAGATCCTTCAAGGGGTTTACAAGTTCTTGTGCAAGTTTTTAGATAAATAGCAGAAAATACAATAAATGTAAAATAAACTGGGCCAACACATCTGTTGTCTGGTTTGTTTAAAGTTTATACGATCCTGTATACTGACGGGGCATATTAACTTGCTGTTGTGCCGGTTGCTGCGTCGAGTTCTGAAAAGGGACAGAAGGAAAAAGGAATGACGAAAGAAACGGAGGAAAAGTGGAGAAACAGAGGGTAGAATAGTAATCTTATGCTTCCACCATTTTGTTTGCCCTGCCTTATTTAATAACCACAGATTTTAACCGAACAGATTGATAAGGAATTTTTATTATAGTAGGATAATGAAAAGAGTTCATTTACGCATGCGTGAGAATCGGATTCAGATTTCAATAAAAGTTTGCGGCCCTTTATTCCACGACGCAGAAATGCAACCACCTGGACCTGTAGGTGTAGCAACTTGCTTATTCCCGAGTGATGATTGTTGCATCTCTCCTGCAAAATAAATAAAATGCATAGACTTTTCCATTCTTGTAAAAAAATCTCTGAAATTCGTTGGTTGCAGTTCAGGAAAGATTTTTCCCTCATTAAAAATTTTGGACACCGTTCTTACTTATAATTCAAATCACTGTTTTATAAAGTTATCAACGTGACGCGGGCGGAGTATAGATATTGCTATGAATTTCGAAGATGAGGACGACCAATAAAACAAAAATGTTCGGCGCTTATTCCTCTAAAGCTCGGATGAACATCTGATCAGCAAAATCATTTCTCTAGCTTACGAAATGAGATCCCGAACATATAATACCAATTGTTCAGCACCAAATACTTTTATGTGAACATTCTGCCTGCTGAACAGAATAGCAAGTGCAGAGTATGGCAGCATCTGTATAACATTCAGGTGTCACGAGGTGCAATCTCAAGAAACTCGGACAGGATTCGCTCAATTGAACATCTGTAAGCAAGTATGAGCATAGCTTGAAGCAGAGAAATGGCATGAGATTAAGCCAGACCAAGCTGTGTTCTTTTCCTTCGTCCAGTGTCAGCAGACAGGACAACGTGACACATCAACACTGATATTTCTGTGTGGTGAGGAACAGACAGGATAATAAGAGAGACAAGTAATGTGATATTTGAGCTTTTTCCCTGAAGATGGAGGCAGCAGTGAAGCGTTGATACCCGTCTACTAAACTGAAGTGTGCGATATCCCGGCAGGTGAAGGCACTGAAACGAGACGACTCGGTAATTGGCTTGCAGCGTTGCTAGAATGCAAAACAGAAGTGTCGCCTAAGGTAACAATAAAGTTGTCACTCTTCTTAAATACCACACCATGAAGAAGCATGACGGAGTCGAGACCAGACACCACCCTCTGAGCACCCTCTGGGTTGAATGGGTATTAGCTGGCAGAATTATCACGTAATTATTAACCACGTAAAGCTATGGCATATATTTGGGTCATCTGCCCACTGCCCATATACTTAATGAACTGTATGAAACATTTACCTCGTCGATAGCATCGCAGTCCGACTTACTGAGTTCTTTTTGTAATTTGTCCCAGGAAAGAGGGGACCCTGAAATCGGTCTCTGTCGGTTTCTTCTTCTTTATCCTTCACACATCACCGTGTAATATCACCCTCCCCTGCAGTCAATTCCAAATCAATAAGTAACCCTTTGACAGTTATAGTAATTTATTCTAGAATTATTTTTATGCCTGTGCTATAGTTTTCACTTGGCCCATATGCCAGATGTTGCGGTAGTGATCTAAGTAGGAGTGAGCCCTCTGATTTATTGCTCATAATGCAAACACTGATAACACCACCACCACCACCACCACCACCACCACCACCACCAC
The DNA here is from genome assembly GCF_002891405.2 of Cryptotermes secundus. NCBI lineage: Eukaryota > Metazoa > Arthropoda > Insecta > Blattodea > Kalotermitidae > Cryptotermes > Cryptotermes secundus. The sequence continues at coordinate 1,846,431 of NW_019738371.1, forward strand.
TACTACTAGTCATAATAGTAATANAGTTGTCAGCCCTACGCGTCAGCCGCCCTTTACCCCCAAGAATATTCCTGGTATTCATTTCTGTTAGAGTCTGAGTCGACCCCAGGGTCGTAGTGCGGCTGGAAGGGTTAGGTAAATTAAAAAAAAATCCAATGACCTCATCGGGACTTCAACCCGCGACCTTCCGTCCTGTTGCATAGTGCCTCAACCAACTACGCTACCCCGTGCCCCCGACAATGATGGTGCAGTTTTGATTTTCTTTTTTCTTAGTTTGTAGCTGTGCGCCGGGTCTGACCCCGATATTCCCTTTCCAAATTGATGCTATTTCTTGCGAGAAGATACTGTTCCTGCCTGACCAGGGCGCTGAACCCTGGATATAAACCGCCACTGGTATGTATCACGTACTTGTGCTGAAGGGTGAAGGGGGGGAGTGTCTTTTTATCAGCCCCTAGGAAAGCTTGAGGTATATTATTAAGGCAAGGGTAGTCCAGTAGCAAATATACGGCGCAGTGGCCTACTGCGCAACCTGTCGGGAGAGGAGAGGATATCTAGCTAGCAAGCTACTAACCCGTCCCAGTTGCTACACAGTCATTCTCCTTGGCAGTGCAAACGTACTGAGTCCGGCGCTTGTGCTTGGTGTTTTTGTAATGTCATGTGTCATTTCTCAGGAGCGGCCGTGGAGCAGTGGATAGAGAAATGAAAAGTGCTGTGTGAGTTCTAGAGAGTATTCATTTGCTTTTGTCGAAGGTCCAATATGAACGTGACCGCTTGTGTGTGGCGACACGGAATCTGAGTTGTATTCGCCGTTGTCGCATGCTAGAACGGGGAGTGCTAGGGGTTTTAGTTCAATAGCTTTGGAGTGCTGGTTCAAGATGAAGAGTTTAGGAGGGGTGGAACAGACCATGGAGGAACGCATGGCAGCCTTCAGAAGTGATCCACAGCTTATGGAAGCGGCCACCAAGTTTGTCAACGATGTCTTGGAGAAGGCTAAAGAAGAAGCATTGCGTCGGCTGAAAGAGAAGGCGGCGGTAAGTCTGACACTTGTTGAAACTATGAGATACACGTGGAATTGGGACGTAAGTCTGTGTTACGCAGGGTACTAAATAATCCCGCTTGTAGCCATGGTTGACAAAGTGAAGTTCGTTAGAAAAATGTGTTAATACCAAATTTTTTGTCGAACAGTTAAAAAAATCCTTCTGCTCTGTCGTTGTTTCGTATAAATAGCCACTGTTTGGTGTAATGTGTTCCAGTTTCGTAGCTGATGAGTATAACTCTCAGGTTCCTTTCAGAAGGAAAATTTCCCAACAAGTTTAAGTATGTTGTTATGGACCAGATGGATTGATACCTGAACGGTGTAAGGAACAGACAACTTTACCACGTAAAAGAACAGCATTTTGTTTGTGCAGTAGCTCAGGACTACCAGGATATTGGTGTCCGGCCGGACAGGCTATTCAGTTAGCTTTTGTTTATTCTGTGTTGGATTTGACGTTCTAACAGCGGTGACTATGAGGAGTACGGTCTTTCGAGTTGCAGCACTTTGTTGTTCGGTAGAACTCCATCCACGTTCCTCCGAAACGTCGATGGACTTCTACCGAACTACATAGCCTTACAACCCAGGAAATCGTACCCTTTGCATATTTTGATTTATTAAGGATTGGGTTGTGGGAATGTTACGTTTCGGACTCGCTGTCCTACAGCCTATAGTCTGTTGCCAGTAGGAGATATTTATATTTAGTTAAGAATAAGGTAAAGTTATCCCTGTGCTTAATTAGTTAAACACCACGCCAGTAAGACATGGGGGAGTGGAGGTATAGCTCCACCATTCTTGAGCTCGGCACTACATGGAGGTGAGTTGTCAGTTTCACGCCCCGACCGTCTTACCTCCTGAAAGCAATCCTCGGTGTCCATAGTATAGGAAGCTAGGCGGGACCTACAGCCGGTCTGGGCATTATGGAGAAGAGAAAATCTTTTTTCCTAACCAGGGGTCGAACGCCAACCCCTCAGTAATTCAGCCTGCAGCCTAGTCACTACACCGACTGAGCTATCCCGGCTGCCTATTTAGTTACGGAGAAAAACTGTTTTGCGTGGTTAAATGTTGCCCATGTTAACCTAAGCAGTACATGAAGATTAGTGGCCAGGTTCATGCCCCTGCCACCATCGGAGAAAAATCCCCCGGTACTCATCGACTAGGGCGTTTGTTGGACCCCAAAGTCAGGTTTGACGCGATGACTAAGATAAAAATCCCTTCCGGAGATCTAACCCCGGTCGACAGCCCCTAACGTAGTCATTATACTGGCAGCTGTTCGGGTCACATAATCAAATGGACATTTGAATACGTAACACGAAGAAGGCAGTGTGCCCTCACAGTTGTAAACATCAATAAAATCCCACGTTCACATCTTGTTAAATTAGGTAAGGTGAAAATTATAATAAAGCCCTTGTGCTTAATTAAACATCACCCTCTGAAGACTTATGTGGGAGTGGAGGTATAGCTCCAGCCTTTTTGACCTCGTTATTGATGGAGGTAAGTGGTCACCTTGACGCCTCTGCCGCTGTACCCCCGGGTACCCATTGAATAGAACGCTGGGTGGGCCCCAGAACCAGTCTGGACGGTGTGGAGTAGAGAAAAATCTCTTGTCCTTGTCGGTAATCGAACTTTGGCCGTCCAGCCAGTACCCGTCGCTGTACTGACTGAGCTGTCCCGGCTTCTGTTGTCTGTTTAGGACGACTGAGATTCGAATACCGGGCCCCAACCATGGGAATACAAATAGCTCCTACCTCGGTCAGTTAAAAAGATTTATACGAACTGTCTGAGCCGTACGCATGCGTAACTTGTTTCCATCTCGTGTAACGCCGTGAATTAAGCGATTTACTCTCCGCTGAAGTTTGCCAGCAAACACGTTGCCCAGAGCACATGGGCTGATTGGTGAGAAGATGACGTAAGAGGAGTGGGATTGGCGGGAAATTGGTATATTTACGTGTGTGTCGGCTGATAAATATTTTGAAATATTTTTCTCTATTATTCCGTCTCCACAGTAGGAAGTATGGACACACCACACATTCGTCGTTNCCCCCCCCCCTCACACACACACACACACACACGCAATATGACATTAAAATATAATATTTCTATTTCTAAACAGTTCGCACATGTTTCGCTTAGAAAAACACAAAAAAACATTACCAACCAAGTTTACAGTTTTGTGAAGATTAGATAACTCGTTCTCTTGTTCTGTTCTTTTGTACCCATCCGATCTATTATGTAAAAAATGATCGGAGATTGGCCCTATTTTCTTCACCACGTGTAAAATGGTAATAAGACCAAAAATCTGTTGAGTCCTCTGCTCATGAACCGCAGTTCATGATTTACCTCTGTCGAAGGACTCAACAGAGTAGATTTTCTTCCTTAGCCCTTTTTCCAAATAAAGGAAATGGATCCAATTTCCGAAACGTAACCTCCCCTTTAATGCAGAACGATGGACAGAATTCAATGCGGTTACCAGTTTTGCATTTTGGACACAAGTAATCATTTGTTTCTAAGGATCATTGAAGATTAGTTCATGACGTTGCGGGTGTGTTGCTTCACATTCCGAACTGTATTGGAGATGTAAGATCTTTGTTTCGCTTTATTCAGTGGTGTCTTGCAAGGATAAACTGTGTTCATGTATATGCATTCCTTGAACAAAGTGAATTAGACAAATGCATTTTACGGAGGCCGTGTTTTCTCTTCGCTGGCTTGTTCTAGCTCTCAAACTGGTTGACGAATTCTGATTCAATCGGGTATTTGAATTTGCATAGAACTTTGCAGTTAGTGTACAAGAATCACCACTGTATTTTTATCACTTTCTAAACCGGAACACAATACAAAAATTGGTATTGAGCATGAAATATAGGCACGGAGCTCATGAACTCTGCGGTGTTTATGTGAAACATTTATTGTGATTTATATGAATATATATTAAAACAAAGAAAATAATTAAATGCCTGTATGTGGTTCAACAGTTTTATGTATGTCAGTTTTCCACCAAGACATTTGTGTCTGAAATACTTCAGTAGCAGAGAACACAGCCGGAAAATATACTTATTCGAAGCTTACATCCTTTTACTGATAAGTACCGATTTGTTTGCATCAAGTTAGGAGAGGTAGCGGATATGCATGTCACGTTATTTAGTAGTTTCGGAGATGTAAGGTTATGACAAATTTGCCACATAGGGGTGTATAATGCTTGCTACCATTCAGTCCAGAACCTTTGGTCTTCTCGTCTGCTGTCTAAAAAACATAAAAATTACAATATACAGAACTATAATTTTGCCGGTGGTTCTGTGTGGGTGTGAAACTTGGTCTCTGACATTAAGGGAGGAACACAGACTGAGGGTGTTTGGGAACAGGGTGCTGAGGAGAATATTTGGACCGAAGAGGGATGAAGTGACAGGAAGTTGGAGAAAACAGCATAATGAGGAGCTTCATAACTTGTACATAACTTAGAATGACCAAGTCAAGGAGGATGAGGTGGGCAGGTTATGTAGCACGAATGGAGGAGAAGATGAATTAATATAATATATTGGTGGGAAATCCAGACGTAAAGAGACCACTGGGAAGACCAAAGCGTAGGTGGGTGAACAATATTAAAATGGATCTTAGAAAGATAGGATGGGATGGTATGGATTGGATTGATCTGGCTCAGGATAGGGACCAGTGGAGGGCTCTTGTGAACACGGTAATGAACCTTCGGGTTCCGTGAAATGCTGGGAAATTCTTGAGTAGCTGCAGAATTGGCGGCTCCTCCAGAAGGGCTCAGTTCCATGACTATTTGTTTATTGCAAGCGGGGTGGGACTAAGTCCCTTGTACTGCGGTCACTTCTGGCCTATTTTAGCAGCCCCAGATGATAGGTGAGGGTGATTGTGGAGCAATTGGTGGAATGAAGATTGACAGTAAGTAACTAAGTAAGTAAGGAAGGGGGTATACTGTATAGGGCACGAGTGCAAACCATCCACTTCTGCAAAGTACACCGTCATGTACATTTGTGAAAGTCGCTTCAGCCATGTCCTTAGCGGGATTCAGAGGAAAGGAAGTACGTGTATATCTAAGTGTTTTGGCCTTGTATGGACCTGTGGTGAATCGAACATCGGCCCTCAGTTTCGGAAGAACGGTTATCTTAGTGGCTAAGCTATTACTGCCCAAGTGTTCTACCACAATCGATTAATAGTTTTCTCTGAAATGTATTATGTAATTGTTGAAGTAGATGCAGTTAACATCCATAAAATTAATGTAGCAGCAGTTGATGTACCATATGCTGAATGCTGAAAGAGGTGGACTCACTTTTGCATTGCATTCTCTAGACTGCTCTAGACCGAATTCATTTCTTTCTAGGTAGCCTTTAAGGAAATGGCGTATAAATTATACGAGAGAAACAAGGTTATACTTGAGCGTCATGACAAGCGCCGTCAGCATAACCTTGTGTATAGTTATTAAGTTACTGTATATAATTGGTATTAATTGTATAGGCTGTGTTGACGTTGCTCGTATGTACAGTATATTAGGTCTAATAAGAGAGAAAGTAATAAAGCAAAGTTACATTGCGTTTCCTTACATGTTTGGGTTTCACAGCGGTAGCTATGAAGAGCTGTGTCCTCTGAAATATAGCTCCATGTAGTCTGGTGAAAGTCAGCCAACGCTTCGGAGGAACATATCACCACCATCTTTAAGGTTGAAGCATAAGCGAAGCAAGAAACCAACATGAAGCAGGCAGATATGTCCCTTCTAAACATCCATTGGCTTTCACCGAGCTAGACGACACTGTATACCAGAAGATACACCTCTTCACATTTCGTTTGTTGTGTAATTCATGTTGGCGGCACTGAATAAGATGGCTTATGTAACAAGAAGCTCTGGGAAGAACTGGTCACCTACTTCTCTAACACTAAGCACAGATAGGACGGGTCTGTCGTTTACAATTTCTACTGGTCCTCGTCAGCGCAGTCGTTCTCGGGTCCGAGTCCCGTGGGACTCGCGACCACATTTTACTGTCTCAGATTCGAGACTTCCCTTTCCGTCACCTTCTAAGACTCGCAGGGTCACGGTGGAGGTATTCGACACCACCTCCACACGGGATTCACTCATCTGGGTCTTATATTACGACCTACGGTCAGTCGGCCAGTCTGTCTTGGAATATAGCACTCATCTGGTGCTTACGACCAGATTTTTATTACTGTCAGTTGCAGGTTTGTTGATGTGGGGCACTCTCTCTGACGAGAGGATGGGTCTGTATTATGTATATGCTTCTAGTCCTTGCCAGCGCAGTCTTTCTCGGGTCCGAGTCCCTTGGGACTCGCGACCATATTTTACTGTCACAGATTTGAGACTTCCCTTTTCGTCGCCTCCTACGACTCGCGGGGTCACGGTGGAGGTATTCAACCCCCTCCACAAGGTGGGGTGTCCTTCGTCGGATACGCACTAATTGCTCTCTTGCCGAAGTTGGACTGTTATATCCTGCACTCCGACTGAATAGGGAACACCTTATCGAAGGGTTTAGTTTTGCCCGCCGCAATGCAAACGAATTTTTTGTTGCCGCGGGAATACATTTTTACTGTTCTCTCGTCTGTCCAAGTCCAAGTCACATTGCGGCCGACGGTCAGTCAGTCAGTCAGTCAGTCAGTCAGTCAGTCTTGGTGTCGAGCTCCATCTGGGGTCCATGACCAGATATTTATTACTGTTTGGCATTTACGGTCTTGTTTTTGTGGGGCGCCCTCTCTGACGAGAGGACGGGTCTGCCTTTTGTATATGCTGCTGGCCCTTGCCAGTGCAGTCTTTCTAGGGTCTGAGTCCTTTGGGACTCGAGACCATATTTTACTGTCTCAGATTTGAGACTTCCCTTTCGTCGCCTCTTACGACTCGCAGGGTCACGGTGGAGGTATTCGACCCGGCCTCCACACGGGCATTTAACCTACAGTCGGACCATCTTCTCTCGTCTGGAAAACTGCTGTACGTCTTATAACTTCGAGAGAACCGAACAGAGATCATCGCTTCTAAGCGTTCCACTACTGTGTTTGTCTGCATTTTGTTGTATACACTTGTACGTGGTAATACCGCGGTAACCAACCCGTTGTGTTTACCTAGCATTGCTCAGCAGCCGACTGTTCCAGCTGGTCGTCCCGGAATCGTGTTTCAGCAAGGCGTTGCTTAGCAATGGTCGTCTTCTCTGACTTCACTATTCCGGCTTTCAGGCGTCATGTCACAATATTGTATATTTGATACGGCACAGACCTCATAGAAAACACCGCATGCAAAAGTTCTTCCATTGTAACATGTACGTATATTAGTTGCCAGGGAAAGGTGTATACCGTGCCATTCCCTAGCAGCGGCCGGCTCTTATGGATCCACTCTTATTCGGCTTTGAGATGTTGCGGATGGGGGCCACACAGAGACACAGAAGAGCAAGCTGATTTCGTAAGCNGTGTATTTGATACGGCGCAGACCTCATAGAAAACACCGCATGCAAAAGTTCTTCCATTGTAACATGTACGTATATTAGTTGCCAGGGAAAGGTGTATACCGTGCCATTCCCTAGCAGCGGCCGGCTCTTATGGATCCACTCTTATTCGGCTTTGAGATGTTGCGGATGGGGGCCACACAGAGACACAGAAGAGCAAGCTGATTTCGTAAGCCTCCCTTTATTTTTTGAAAATAAGGAAAGCAGGCTTCCCTCACTTTCATTTGTCTTTTGAGTAGTGATGATGATGTGCCACGTGTAATGTGGCCACTTCATTGCTGAAATTCACAAAAAGAAACGATATAAGATCCGATTTTGGTGATCAGGACTTGTGAAGCGAATCTTAAAGATATTTGAGGCGGAATGGCAGTTCAGTATGACGATGATTACGTGATCCAGAGGAATCAATACGAGTATTCAAAGGAGGAGGAAGCGCCTTCTAAACATCAGTCGCCTGTAGAAGGGGCACGCAGTAGCGTAGTAGGCTGAAGCACTATGCCATAAAGCCGGAAGGTCGCGGGTTCGAGTCTCAATTAGGAGGATTATTTCAATTCACCTAATCATTCTAGCCGCACTATGGCCCTGGAGTCGACTCAGTCTCTAACAGAAATGGGTACCAGGAATCATCCTGTGGGTAAATGGCGGCCGGAGCGTAAGGCTGACAACCTCACTGCCATCTTTGAGCCGAATATCTAGAGAGAATGTGGAAGCCTCGACGTCTCACAAACCTATGGGCCTTCACGGCCTTTTAACAGGGATATCTTTGCCTTTACTGTAGAAACGTGACGGTAAGGAGTAAATCAGCGTGCTCGGGTCGAAAAAGAATAAGTAATGGCGCGATTTCGTAAGAAATAAGCATAGGAAGAATTAGTGCAAAAATGATTTAATACTCAATATAAAACATTTTATTTAGATGGAATCTGGAAGCTTGTAGACCGTGAAACCAATTTCAATAAAAGGCACAGCGATAGTTCATACAGCTAACCACTCATCTTCATCAAGTCCCGGAGTAACGAATTCTTGGAGCGTTATCCCTACGTCACCAACCGAGAGGTCGGAGTTCGAGTCCCGGGTCAAGAATTTTCACTTATCCATATCGTCCAGACCGGCTCTGGGGCTCACCCAACCTCCTATACAGTGTGTACCGGGGGCTTTTTCCCGGGGTGAAGCGGCCGGGGCGTGAAGCTGACCACTCACCTCCAACTAATGCCGAGGCCAAGAAAATGTGAATCTATATATCCACTGCCCCATACGTCTTCATGGCGTTATGCTTAATTAGTTAAACACAGGGACAACTTTATCTTTTTACCTTTTATCCCTACGTCCCTTCAGCGACTGCACTGATTGGCGTTTAGATTCTGAGAGAACTGAACAGTAGTGCAAGAGGAACCTTGTGCAACCCTTCGAAGTTGTGATGTCGTGTACCTGGTCCAACCGTTCTAAGTTGTGTTGCCGTGTACCTGGTCCAACCGTTCTAAGTTGTGATGTCGTGTACCTGGTCCAACCGTTCTAAGTTGTGATGTCGTGTACCTGGTCGAACCGCTCTAAGTTGTATCGTAAAGCAGCAGCGTCTACTCTCAACAGTTAGCGAATAATTTTACTAAACTACTTATTTAAAACTACGGGTCATTTAGTTTACGAGCAGTAGTACCTCACGCTTATCTGTTCAGTTCTCCAACAAAATATGGATTGATCTAAGAGTTGCATTTAATTAGAATTTAAGTCTTGGTAGCTGTTTATTTAAGTAACTGACAAACATTACTTGATTTCTTGTTTGCATTTCATGGTAACTTCTCCACAGCATTCAGACCGACTCTGGGGCTCACCCAGCCTCTTATCCAATGGGTACTAGGGACTGTTGTCCTCGGTGTTAAAGCAGTTTGCGTGGGCGTGGACCTGACCACTCACCTCCATCTGGTGCCGATGTTAGGAATATTGGAGCTATATCCCCAGTCCCCCATACATCTTAATGGCATGGACCACCGATATCTTGTTTGTAATTCTTAATTTAACTTTTGAAAATAAATCACGTTATTCAGCGAGGTTGTGATACGAAAAAAGAAGAATGATTTTTAAAATTAATTCTTATGTTCAGATTCCAGCTCTGGGCACTTGAATTGTTCGTTATATCAGTTTTTTATCTTGAGCTAAAACGGCGCTTTCTTTCGCTTCTGTAATATTTCTTAGTGCTTGTGTAATTTTTATCAACTCTACTCTAAGAATATGATGTTTTAATTTGAATTATATATGACCACCCGGGTTCGAGCCCATGCCAAGTCATTTGGGATTTGTGGTGGGCAGAGTGGCACTAGGGCGGGTTTTCTCCGAGTACTTCGGTTTCGCTTGCCAGTCTTCATTCCACCATCTGCCCCACATTCATAATTCAGCCTGTAACCCATCGCTATGCAGAGAGGATCGTAATAACGTCGTTAAAAAACAAGAACTGAATGACATTNGGTGCCGATGTTAGGAATATTGGAGCTATATCCCCAGTCCCCCATACATCTTAATGGCATGGACCACCGATATCTTGTTTGTAATTCTTAATTTAACTTTTGAAAATAAATCACGTTATTCAGCGAGGTTGTGATACGAAAAAAGAAGAATGATTTTTAAAATTAATTCTTATGTTCAGATTCCAGCTCTGGGCACTTGAATTGTTCGTTATATCAGTTTTTTATCTTGAGCTAAAACGGCGCTTTCTTTCGCTTCTGTAATATTTCTTAGTGCTTGTGTAATTTTTATCATTTTAATTTTTAATTTAAAAACTATAGCCAATAAATTAAAATACGACTACAGCCTATACACACTACGAGTAAATATACGGATCCTCACGCGCCGAAGCCTGGCGAGCAACTGAAGTAATGTGGACGAAGATTTACGGGCACAAGTAAAAGCCAGACGAGTCTCCCGACGAGCACAAGCCTGGCGAGCACGAGTAATGTGGACGCGCCTTTATATTAGCTATACCTATATTATGTCTTCATAGCAGATTCTGGCTTCGTGATATATTCATGTATTTTGAACATTAATTTCGATAACAGTTTATTTACTGGTTTATAAATGCATTTGTGCATTTACATTTACGTCTAATGCAATGCCGTTTTAGGCTACTCAATTTCAGACTTCCAGACTCAATTGTATACTTCTTGTAGAATGTTGCAGAACAACATTTGGAGAGGAAGAGCCCCTTATTCCTTTCTTGTTTTGCATACACCGTTTGTCTTAATTTAACGGACATGCTAATATACTGATTACTGAACCAGTCAACAACACAGAACATAACTCATGGTCAGACGTGCTTTGTCCCTGTATTTCGTTAAATATAGACTACGCAATATCTAAAAGGTACTTTCGCGTTAGTCTGTATACCGTTTCAGTGCTTTATGATTAATTATAATTTATTAAACAGAAACAAAATACAACATCAAGCGATGACTCTTTGAAAGTCAAAAGAAGTCAGGTTATTGAGTAAATACATATTACTTTATGTTGTAATTGATAGTATTTGCTGAATTGCGTTATATTATGTAATTTAGAAGTCAGACCAGAATTGAGATGGTTTGATGATGTCAGAGAAGACCTTAGGATATTGAAAGTTAAACACTGGAGATCGATTGCAATGGACAGAGATGCTTGGAGGCTGCTGGTGCAGGAGGCCAAGGTCCACAAAGGGCTATAGAGCCAGTTTGTGTGTGTATAACTTAAAAAGTATTTCAAATGAAAGTAGAAAGCCTTGAGGAAATGAACATTTCATGTCATATGTATTTTATTTTATGATGAGCTATTTTTGACAGAACTTTGATTTGGTCCTCATCTGCTATGTGAGAATATGGATTGAAATTTTATTTATTTATTTATTTAAACTGCAAATGGGTTTTTTCCGGGTGGCAGTGGTACTTCAATAAGACACAACACACAAATACACACATCACACAAAATTACACAAAATTACACAAACAACAAAGGACACACTAGCACACAGTAAATACAATAAAAATACACTTACAATACAATGAAAATACACTTTGATTACATATTAGGTTAGATTAGACTAGATTAGATATAGAGATATTGGGTTTTCGGACTTTATCCATCGTCCTGGTTTTAAGATAACTAAGAAAAACACGACGTTTCGGAAACGATCTGTTTCCGTCCTCAGGTGATGGAAAAACACCTATTTTCTTGGGTCCCTTAGAAACAGCTAGCCTCAAACAATCATTGGACGATTGATTGAGGCTAGCTGTTTCTAAGGGACCCAAGAGAATAGGTGTTTTTCCATCACCTGAGGACGGAAACAGATCCAGTTTCCGAAACGTCGTGTTTTTCTTAGTTATCTTAAAACCAGGACGATGGATAAAGTCCGAAAACCCAATATCTCTATGTGTTATACACCATCTTCAGAATCCTATAGATTAGATATGTCATTTAATATGAAATTCTGTATGTTTATCAAATTGTTCTAGCAGTTTAGGGTTTGAAATTATTAATCTATTAAATTCAGTACTAATCACTAGAAAATGCCTTTATATGTATTGCACAATTGTCATGCCGAGCGAGTTGTCTTAGCGGTAACGTTATAGGCTCGAATTCGGGAAGTTCTCTTTCGAATCTCGACCGTGACAGCGGCTGTACTAACTGAGGGTTTTCATGGTAATACCTCGATTAGGCCACGGCCACTTCCTTCCATATCTTTCCGAATTCATCAGTAATCCTACCATTCGACGCCTTATAATCTAGAGTTGTCAAATAAAAATCACACACACACACACACACACACAGACAAGACTGACATGGTTGCATACATACATTTTTCTTTCTTTCTAATAACAAACTGAACTCCCCCCCCCCAATATTGTCCTTGCTGAAGTTACTGTTTTTCAGTTCTTTCAAATAAGAGTGTTTACTTTTGTGCTGTCTACGTGATACGCGATATATCAATACGCAGAACCCATATCGAATACCTTCTCTCGATATTGTATTGATTGATTGATTGATTGATTGATGTCAGCAGACTCAAATCCACGGAGTTATTTTACGTTTTACTTAGATTGTTTGATGATAAGGACCGCATCTGTGGTCTAGTGGTCAGTTCCTGCCTACAGATCCTGAGGTCCCGATTTCGATTCCGGGGGCTATCAGATTTTCTGAGAAGTAGTGGGTCTGGAAAGGTGTCCCCTCAGCCTCGTGAGGATAATTGAGGAGCTATTTCTGGGATGGAGGCTGCAGTCTAGAAAACCGAGATTAACGGCCATGGGGATCCGTTGCGCTGACCACGTGACACCCTGTATCCGAAAAGGTTGGCACTAACTTCGCCCACAAGCAGCAGTCACTCTCTCGGTCGGTACAGTTCGGTTGCAGACTACAGGCAACGGAGTTTTTTTTTTCTTTGATGATAAGACCTATACCTTTCACTTTCCTTAGAGTTCATTGTTCACTAACCATCTTATTATTGTAAGATTTGAGGTTCTCACAGCTGTGGTTATGAAGAGTACTGCCTTCTGGAATATAATGCTATGTATTCCGTTGAAAGTCAACGGAATGTTTCGGAGGAACGTGTCGCCACCATCTTCATGGTCGAAGAATCAGCCGAGTAAGAAACCAACAGAATCTACTTGCCACCTGCTTTCAGGCTGGTTTTTTGCTCAACTTTTTCTTCATACCTCAATATGAAGGCGTTATATTGCTCCGAAACGTCGGTTGACTTTCAAAAGACTACGCGGCGTTATAGCCCAGAAGTTGGAACTCTCTCATCCTATTATTCGTTGCTATATGGCCTGACCTCTTAAGTATGTTAATGTGTTATCTCGGCATTTGCCTGTTCGGGCTGAGGAGAGTTCAGGTTCGGGACATCTGCCCACTTGAGAATACAAAGCAGAGTTGTCACTGGAAATAGCATGAAGTGCCTGTTGAATATTAAAGATAAGATACGAGTCAGACGAAGGATGTGACGTGAAGGTAAATTTGAACGCATTGTGAACCCCGATGCTGGAATGGTTAGAAAGGGGAAAGAGCAGTCCTTAGCGTAAGGAGCACTTCCAGTCGAGACTTGGCCGGAATCTGTCTGCTTATTCCTGAGCTCCTTCAGATTTTACATATAGGAGAATAAGGATTGAATGATTGATTGATTATTTAACGACGATATTTCAATTGTACAGGCCGCCTCTGTGGCCTAATGGTCAGAGTTCATGGCTACAGATCCAGAGGTCTGGGTTGGATTCCCGGCACTACCAGATTTTCTCGGAAGTAGTGCGTCTGGAACGGGGTCCACTTACCTTCGTGAGGATAATTGAAGAGCTATTTCAAGGAAATAGCGGCTCCGGTCTAGAAAACCGAAATTAACGGCCGTGGGGATTCGTTGTGCTGACCACGTGACACCCCCTATCCGCTAAAAGGTGGAACTAACTTCACCAACAAGCGGCGGTCGCTCGGATGGTATAGTTCGCTTGCGGACTGAAACCACGGAATTTGTTTTTGTTTGTTTTGTTTGATGAAGTGTATTAGTTATACATTTTGTTTCTTAGAGCTTAATATTTCTATCTTTGCGATATGTAGGAATGAAGACAGATAAATGGTTAGGTCAGTATTCCCTGCATCGTCACAAACACTCAGGCGTTTACTTTTTCATTGTGATATATCGAATAAGAATAAGTTTTGGCATTATGAAGAAAATATACCTCGTGATATTTCTAAAGGAATACGTACTTCTTCTGTGACCCTAACCTCGAAAAAGCGAGTTTTACAAGGTCATCTCTCTTCACGCTGAACTGATAGGATGAATGGTTGTTTTATATTCCTATATGAAACAGCTTCATACCATTACGTTTATATATTTCTTCCTCTACACAGCGCAAGCTATGTTTTTACATGTTTCAACACTTTTGTTACATCAGATCATCAGGTTTATAAGCACGAAAGTTTAAACATTATGTAATACGCATACATTCTGAAACCACGGAAGGTGAAATTATAAGTGGCTTAATATACGTTCGGGGAAACGTAGTGCTTCCATTTCCAGGGTCGAATGGTAAACGAAGCAGTAAGCATCAAGAAGGAAGGAGTAAGCAAAACTTTGTAGAACTTTCCTTCGAAAGGTCGGTCAACTTCTACTGGAACTCCTGTTAAAACCAACAAGCCATAAGAATTTTACGTTTCACGCGTGTTTGTAAAGGAAGTGCTGGGTGTCAAGGGGGGCTGCCCCGACACAGAAAGGCGCTAGAGCGCCGTGCTTGCTCGAACGCCGTCCTTCCTGCACCGATCAGTATAACTCAGTGCCTTTGCTGCTCTGAATAGTAACGGAATTTCCAACTGAAAGGACAAGGAGACTGAGCGGGCCGACCTGGAGGCAACCCTGAGGACTTGTGTTCGGCAGTTAGGATCTCGAATGTTGCACTGGCTTTCCTGGTCGAGATTTGTCGTCATTTTGCTCAGTCCCTTGAGGCAAATTCCAGCCTACTAAGCTGGAAACAGCATGTAGGAATGGCAGGCATTTATGTGGACAGAGTCCTGCCCGAAAATAAGAATGGCCTACACGCATTGCATGCATCAAGAACACAATTCTGTATGCGGACTGGAGTCCCAGTAATATGCCGGGAATTTCAATTCCCTGGTTGGAATATTGTCTTTGGCCTTGCGCCATCTGCGTAGTAAGAGTGAATATTAAAAAAAAAACTTACGTTTATAATTGATTAATACGCCCGCATATACTTACATGTACAGGTATAGTGTGTGCCAGAATAACCTTACCACATTATGATTTGCACTTCTTCGACGAAATAGATCGTGTTGGGCGCTAATGGCCGACATTTTGAACATAACATCAGTTTGGAGACATCCCCGCACTACTCTTCTTGCTTGCAATTCTAGTCTTCTGTCACGGATATGCTACAAATAAATGGCGGAACTGAAAAATGATTTCCTAAAGTTATTCTGGGGCATTCTGAGAATGCTTATGCGTCCGAACGTGTTTGACTGAAACTAGGTACCCCCTAAGGGCCGCGCCATAGCTCAGGCGGTTAGTCGCTGACTTCCCATCGCGGCGACCCGGGTTCGATCCTGGGTCTGGTCAAGTGGAATTTGTGGCGGACAGAGTACTTCGATTTCCCCTGCCAATCTTCATTCCACCAATTGCTCCACAATCACCCTCACCTATCATCTGGGGCTGGAACAATAGGCCAGAAGTGGCCGCAATACAAGGGACTTAGTCCCACCCTACGAGCAATAAAAAAAAACAAAGTACCCCCTAAACGAATCAAATGAATAAGGAGCTTAGTTAGATGCGTGACCTCAATGCATCATGCAGGGTTCCGTCCGTGACTCTCGTTCTGTTTCGTAGTTAATTTAATCACTCTTTATCAGTCGCACAGGTTGATGTGCGAAATGGGCATGAATGATTGCAATAGAGAAGAATGCAGTGGGTGTGATCTTTGCCAGCTTTAGCACAACATTTGTCTCGGGGGATCGCAAGATATCAATAGAACCCTGTCATTGTGGTCGGCTACCGGAACGAAAATCGAACCTCCCGAATAGGAATATTTCTAAATTACTCATTAATGCGTTTCATTGAGGACTGTAACTTTCAAATAAGTGAGTAATTTGCCGCGAGGATTAAAGAAAATTACCACTAGACACTGCGTTATAGACGCTCCGTTATTAATAATAAGCAGAGCCCGGATTTTGATGACCTGAAAATATTTAAAAAATTACCTATAAAATCACCGAAGAAATCCAGAAAAATGACCTAAAATAGGACCCAAAAATGCAATATGCAGGGCCCGGACTTTGATGACCTGAAAATATTCAAAAAATGACTGAAGAAATACAGAAAAATGACCTAAAATATGACCCAAAAATGTAATATGCAGGGCCCGGATTTCGATGACCTAAAGATATTCAAAAAATTGACCGAAGAAATCCAGGAGAATGACCTAAAGGAGACAAGAAAGAACACTTCGCTTCCATGTTATTCACATTTCAGAAAACATGTGAAGAAAAATTCCCTGAAATGGTAAAAATGACAAGAAATACCCTTAAAAGTAAAAAAAATTACCAAAAAAATTACCCCAAAAATGAAGAAATGAAAAAATGGCCTTAACCTAAAAATGTCAAAAAATGACAAAAAGTTACCTATAAAATTTACATTTCTGTAACCAGCAGCTCATATCCGAGATTTATATATTTAAGAGCATCGCATAGGATACAAGGAAAAAAGATGACATGTCATCAGAATTCGGGCCCTGATAATAAGAGTAACGGCAACAAGTTCTTCCACTGAAAGAAGAGTAAGAAGGGCCAATCCTAACATTACACAGAAGAAAGAAAAAAGGCAAAATAAAGCATGGAGAAACAGATACATTGCAAACATCTGCATTGGCTTTCTCTCCCCCACATGGATCCATCACCCTCTCGTACGTGACTGTATATACGGGCAGGGCTGTCCAATTTCAAACTATGAGGGACCGCAATGTACCTTACCTACCCACGGGTTGCATTATGAGAAATGTGTGTATTTCTTCCAGCGCCGAAACAAATGTCTGGAATGTTTAGATACATGAAGCACTAGCATAATGTTCAAAAACATTATTTACATGAAATATATCGTGAAGTTCCTCTTCAAGGACAACCGCTATGCTGGCAGGAGCACAAGTTCTTCGTAGGGCCACCTATGCCAGACAGGACCAAGGGTAGGGGCCAGACGAAGTGTAGTCCCTGGTCCTCCTGGTTTGGGGTTGGGCGTGTGGCTAAAACATCATGAATGAGGCCAAGACTCACACAGAGTTGTAGCGCCATTAAAGAAGATATTGTTAAATTGCAATGAAAATTAGAAAGACTCGATGAATTTGTTTCTGAAAACAGAGAATGCACTAACTTGGGACTGGTTTAAATGTGAGAACTGTGAACAGACAAAAGTTAATATGAAAAATGCCATCTTCTGGGTTATGGCGCCGTGTAGATCTTGTGTGAACCGACATTTCGGAGGAACGTATCGCCTCCATCTTCCTGGTAGAACCGCGAATGAGGAACGATCTCAGGCTTGTTTCTGGCTCGCGAATTTTTCTATCCTGAAGATGGAGGCGATACGTTCCTCTGAAACGTCGCTTCACACAAGATTTACACAACGCCACATCCCAGAAGACAGCATTCTTCATAGTTAATATGTCTGTATTTATCACGGTATTTCATGCGGTCATGGATTTGTGTATTCTTCTAAGTTGTTTATTACTTTCTGTGTGAAATCTATTGAAAAATGACTCGAAGAACTTTTCTTTAAAGCTTTTTTCTGACAAGTCTCATCGCCTTTTTCAAAAAAGGAGGAAGGTGTCAATACCATATTGGGAATGCTGCCCGCTTGCCGCCCGTTAGGCAACCCTGCTGTGCAGGCTCACGCAATAGCGAAGCTAAAAGCAGTTCCAGAAAGCATATTCTTGAGGAATAAATCGAATCAAACAGACGCCGAAAAGTTACGAAAAGCCCCAAAACAAAATACTCTGTTACGGGAGGATGCTTACCATTAGATGCTACAAAGTACGCGAGAAGGCATGGTAACATACGCAAATAATTGCGGCAAAACCCGAGGTTAACGGCCGTGGGTATCCGTTGCGCTGACCACGAGACACCCTCTATCCGCTAAAGATGACCCAACTTCGCTGACAAACGGCGGTCTCACGGTCGGTATAGTTAGCTTGCGGACTAAAACTACGGAGTTTAGTGTTTAGTTTTTAGTTACCGTGAACTATAATATGTATTTCAGAAGGATCCTTATCATGAGCTGCTACAGAATGCACAAAACAAGATAACAGTAGTCAGTACACAAGACATGATAACAATACACTGGAATACGAAGTACATTGCAGGAAGATCCTTATCACGAGCTGCTACAGAATGCACAAGACATGATAACAATACACTAGAATACGAAGTACATTGCAGGAAGATCCTTATCATGAGCTGCTACAGAATGCACAAGACATGATAACAATACACTAGAATACGAAGTACATTGCAGGAAGATCCTTATCATGAGCTGCTACAGAATGCACAAGACATGATAACAATACACTGGAATACGAAGTACATTGCATGAAGATCCTTATCATGAGCTGCTACAGAACAGAATGCACAAGACATTGCAACAGCAGCCAAGCAAAGCCACCAGTTGTACAAATAGTTATATAACACTCTAAAGATTACTCTAACGATAGCACACACAAAAAAGTCTACTACATATATTGGCTAGTCGTTGCCTGGTAACAAATCTTGGCCGGTCAACACTTCACAGTTGAACGCTGAACTTTTTCACAAACAAATGAATTAATTCACGAATGAAGTCTTTTTTTATAACTTCCAGAAAATCAATAGAGGCCACCACCTCGAACAGTTAGTTGTCATTCTCTCGTCATGGGAGTATATTTGGGGAGTCGTTGACTAGCAATGGACTGATTCATTGTCAGAGGAATGTTTGTGTATGGAACCGTTGCATATCAAATGGGCTTCCGCTAATGTTCTTTGATATTCCGGATTTCAGGCGGTGTTTACTGAACCGTTGCCTAGCGATTGTCATATTCGTCACAGTGCAAATGTCTATCATAAACATGTACCACAGGGTGTCTAGGAATACGAACATTTATTTGAATAGGGGAATAATCACTGGTAACAGAACAGGTCACAAGCAACGCATATTCCTAACAGCAAAGCAAGCAAGAAGACTCCTTTCTGATAACAGATAACATTCTGTAGCAAAGGTCTGAAACGTATTTACCCATGGGGAAGAATTCCAGTGAATCTGGCAGCAACATCAAATAGGCCTGTTCATATTAAGATTGTTGTGACACCGTGTACTTTGGTAGATGGTATCAACG
>NW_019738372.1:0-234 GCF_002891405.2 Cryptotermes secundus
AGCAAACGCAATGTTAGCAAGCTAGCATCGCAACTCTAGCAAGATTGCAACGCAAAGCTATGAAGTTATCAAACCAAAACTAGCAAGCTTGCAACGTTAATCTAGCAAGCTAACAACGCAAAGGTAGAAAGATAGAAACGCAAACCTAGAAAATTAGCAACGCAGATTTAGCGATTTAGCAAGCAAGAAACGCAAAAATGGCAAGTCAGCAAAGCAAAGATAGCAAGCTAGCAA
>NW_019738372.1:378-767 GCF_002891405.2 Cryptotermes secundus
CAATTTAGCAACGCAAAATTTGCAAGCTAGGAAAGCAAAACTGGCAATCTAGCAAATCAAATTAGCAGGATAGCAAAGTAAAGCTAGCAAGCTAGCAACGCAAAGCTAGCTATCTTGCAACGCATAGCTAGCAAGCTACCAAAGCAAAGCTAGCAAGCAAGAAAACAACAGCTGGCAAGCTAGCAACGCATAGCTGGCAAGCTAGCAACGCAAAGCCTGCAAGCTAATAACGCATAGCTAGCATGCTAGCGAAGCTAATTTGGCAAGCTATCAACGCAAAGCTAGCAAGCTAGCAATGAAAAGNCAACACAGCAACGCAAAGCTAGCAAGATAGCCACGAAAACCTAGCAAGCTAGCAAACAACGCAACCAATCTGGCAACACAAAGCT
>NW_019738373.1:0-785 GCF_002891405.2 Cryptotermes secundus
GGTATAGCGACTGGCTACGAGCTGGACGACCGAGGGGTCAGAGTTGGAGTTCCGGCAGGGTCAAGAATTTTCTCTTCTCCATGTAGTCCACACCGGTTCTGGGGCCCACGCAGCCTCCTGGCTACAGATCCAGAGGTCCCAGGTTCGATTCCAGGCGCTAATAGATTTTCTGACAAATAGTGGGTCTGGAACTGGGCCCACTCAGCCTCGTGAGGATAATTGAGGAGCTACTTGAATGGAAAAGTAGCGGCTCCGGTCTAGAAAACCGAGATTAACGGCCGTGGATATCCGTTGCGCTGACCACGCGACACCCTCTATTCGCAAAAAGTTGGCACTAACTTCGCCGACAAGTGGCGGTCGCTCGGTCGGTATAGTTCACTTGCGGACTAACACCACGGATTTTAATGGTAAGGCACGAGCACTTCTTTCCAATTCATGACTCGCCACTCGACCATTCGAGAGCTGTACAACCTGAGTTACTTAGAGCACTGGTTCATATCAACAGCAACAACAGTCCCAGCTCCTCGAGTCATCATCTAGTACTGCCTATCATCAACATCGCAAGGGCCAGCCACAACACTCGGTAGTACCAACTTCAAAGTTTAGTAACTAGACATTTCGTTCGCCGAGTGCAAGTCCATGTAACTGCTCTTCTTTGTTCTCTAAACAAACAACTATTTCCTTACACATAATTAGCCGACTGATCCTTGTAATGGGCAGTGTGTGTGTAAAAGTGTATTTACATCTGCGTTCCTTTCCCCACATTAAAGATTTAACACCACTAA
>NW_019738374.1:0-6343 GCF_002891405.2 Cryptotermes secundus
ACCGCCGGGGAAAGAGCCACCCATGCGCATTGGGTAGGAGGAATACGCGTTCGTGCACGTTAAGCAAGTGCAAAAGTTAGCGATTTAACGACGATATATGAACTGCTTAGACTACTTACTGCGAGAGTCTTTCCACTTCCTATTTAATGAGTATCGGGTGACCTATCCCCGGAGTGAAACGAGGTTAAAATATGTGAAGATGTAACTACACTCTTCACGCGGTAGCATAGTTGGTTGAGGCACTATGCTACAAGCCGCAAGGTCGCGGGATAGACTCTCGATAAGGTGGATTTTTTCAATTGACCTAATCCTTCCAACCGCACTATGGCCCTGGGTTCGACTGAGCCTCTAACAAAAATGAATACCAGGAATTAATTAAATAATTTTCCTGGGGGTAAAGGGCCGCCGGAGCCGGTCACGGTAGCCGAGCGGTCTAAGGCATGTACTGACATCGCTCGCTTGGAAACCGGGATCGCGAGTTAGAATCCCACTCAGGGCATGGATGTTTAGTTTGTGTGTGTGCGTTTTTCTGTGTTTGTTTACAGGTAGAGGCCTTGCGACGAATTGATCACCCGCCCAAGGGGTCCTACCGCATGTGTAAGATCTAGAAAAACCGAAGTTCCTGGAGGTAGGCCTAGGCCCACTTGGGCTATAGTACCAAGGGGGAAAAAAAAGGGCCGCCGGCCCGTAAGGCTGACAACCGTACCGACATCTATGAGCCGACTGTCTAGAAAATGTGGGAACCTCAACATCTGACAACCCTATGCGCCTCCACAGCCTGTTACAGGGATACCTTTACTTTACTTACCTACACCCTTCGTGGCATGGCTTTTATTTACGCATAGGACAACTTTGCTTTTCAGAGGTTATTTATAGTAGAATGATGTAAGAATACGATTGAAGATTAAATGGAAAATCCCGGAAGGAAGTACTTGTGATGTTCCCTGAAAAAATAGAGGAAAAACGTTAAGAACCTCAGTCGGAAAGGCGGGACTCCGAAATTACCTACAAACATTGGAACATGAAAGTAGAGAGAAAAGAAGCAGTCAGAATTCGTGATGGTTTGCGAGGCTTCTTTGTGAGTCATCTGTTTCACAAGTTAGGCCTATGGGCTGCGGAATTCTGAACTATGTTATCGATTTCACCTCAATACTGGACACGCCGTTTAGTCTGTAGTCACATTCTGATCCAATTAATTTATTCACGATATCTGGAGGGTTAATGCACGTCACTGTGAGGGAAGAAAGAACGTCTTTCATTGCGGCAATGTATCTTGTTGCTTCATTACATAACAAAGACAAATATATACTTCGGTGTTCGAGTAACTTCCATTCACTACATCACTGCTCTATGCTATACACTGTCGTTACTCAGCATCGGTAAATAACACACATCACTGCATCATAAGAGACAAGGCATATTTCCGGCAAAAAGTTAAAGCTATCTCTGTAACAGGCCGTGAAGGCCCATAGGATTTTGAGACGTCGAGGCTCCCACATTTTCTAGACAATCGGCACACAGATGGCAGTAAAGTTTTCAGCCTTAGGCGCCGACCGCTTTTTAACCCCCACGAAATGTCTTAGTACTCGTTTCTGTTAAGAGGCTGAGTCGACCCTAGGGCCATAGTGCGGCTGGAAGGAACAGGTAAATTGAAATATCTGATGACTTTATCAGAAATCGTAACCGCGGCCTTCCGGCTTGTAGCATAGTGCCTCAACCACCTACACTGCCTCGTGCCCGGGCTTCCGGTCTTCGTAAAAATTTAATTAACTATACCTCTGCTCAGGGCTGTATATTCTCGACACTGGAAGCGTGGTTACGTAACAACCTTAAAAAAAATTCACATGACTGGCTTATTTTTGCTGCCAACAATTACGGTTCGAATTACGTGGTTGGATTCGCTATGGCGAAAAGTACTGTCCGAGCAGACGGAACAATAGGCTTAAGGTGCAAAACGGAAAAAGGGCGATTAGTTCTAGCACCATCCACGAGAACGAATAAGTAAAAATCCTGGGTGTTGGGTTTAGAATCTGAAAAATTTCACACTAAAAACGACATGCTTCAAAATTAAGATAATTAAAGCAAACTGAATATTTAGCTATTACAAAACTTGACCTAACAAAAGATTTATTTACATTTCTATGGAGACAATAACTTCAACAGGAAGATGCGTCGCCATAGTTTACTTGATGACAGATATGCATGCACGGTCATGCCTTCTATCGTGCCAGGTTCCGCATTTCATCGCTTATCATTATCAGCCCCAAAGTAAATGTTTCATTGTGAGAAATCTCCAATTTGTCTTGTTACTCTATTCCTCTCTTCGTACCACTTGGGCCTCCAGTCAACCACACAGTGTCTTGGGGTACCAGTGGGAGAGATGTTGCCGTTGCTTTGAAAGTGTAAACAGCATGAGTCTGCCGTGTTATTAAACTGTTGCTATTGTCATGCAACTGAACTCTCGAAGCCCAACTGTCTATGCAATACTGCTCACATCAATAAGTAAGAGAAACGGCCAATTCATTGTATTTTAATTACGGTGGGGGGAAAACGCATACTTTACGTATGAATGTATCAGTCCTGATGTCGATCAAAGTGGCCGCGCTTTCTAAGGCATGAACTCTCTTCGGCCGCTCAAACACTGGGATCGTGGGTTCGAATCTCAGTTGAGGAATGGATGTCTGTGTGCGTTCATCCTGTTTGCGCTGTCCTGTGTGCAGGTGGCGGACTTGCGACAGGCTGATCACAAGTCCAAGAAGTCTTACCGACGGTGTAAAATATCAAGAAACTGAAAAATCGGCCAAAGCCCAACAAATGGCTTAGAGCCATAGATAGATGGGTGGATGGATGGACAGCACTCCTGATGTCACAGTAAAGCCAGTCGCTATATCCTGGTGCACTGAATCATAGCTCCGAATAAAATAGATTCTTGATTTGTGTAATAAGAACTTTTAACTTCATTGGTTGTATAGTTGTTATATGGTTATATGATTATGTAGGCATATGGTAGGATGAAGAAAGCAGTCTTCTGGGATTTGGCACCGTGTATATGTGGTGTTAACCGACGTTTCGGAGGAACGTATCGCCCCCATCTTCAGGGTTGAAGAAAAAGTATAAGTAAATCTGCAAGCGACAACACCGTGAGACACGGTAAAGCAAGATGGGGGCGATACGTTCCTCCGAAACGTCGGTTAACACCACATATACACGGTGCCAAATCCCAGAAGACTGCTTTCTTCATAGTCACCGCCGTGAAAGCCTCAAATCTTACATATGGTAGGATGGTTGTGAACGCCGAATTGGAGTGGATATGGAAGAAGACGGTCCTTGTCAATTTTAAAGTATTAAAACTTACCGTAGTATCAGATATTAAGGAAATATATTCAGCGGATTTCGAGTTGTTATATGTGGAGAGATAAACGGAAAGATCAGGTGAGGATGGTGGGAAAATATTCCAAGTGTCCATTGATAATGCACAAAAAAATAAGTTAAATTGAGACAACCAGTTATATTCTAAGAAAGTAACGGCTGTAGCAGTGCGATCAATTTCAGCTTAATCATATACATGTATGTGTGTATGTGTACATATATGTGTGTCTGTTTGTACTCATATATTCACTGTGAAATAATTCTCTTGCATTCGTTCTATTTTGCTTGTTTGACTAAAATCGCACAACATGTGGAAAAATTGTGTAAGTACGTATCAAATTTTATTGCTCGATTCTTTTCTCGAAATATGTGTTTCTGGAAAGTTTTAAGTCACATCGTTTTAAGGCACTTCCAGAGCGCAATTCTGATCTGAGAATCAGAATACACACAGATTTGGGAGATAAATGATTTGGATTCCAAGAAATCACGTAAAACATAATTTTGAAGCAATCTGTGGCCAAAGATTCAGCCATTTCATTACTGCTACGAAATAGTGTGTAATGTCTGTAGTCTCCATTCTCTCTCTCTCTCTCTCTCTCTCCAACTTAAGATTTAGAAAACAGCTATTTCGCATACATCGGGTGCCCTACATTCACTTTGCTGAGACGGCGAAACGTTTAATTGTGATTATTTTCACTTGTGTTAAGATTTTCATTTGAAAGAGGAGATAACACTGTGGTTACACTAGCTCTAATTTCTGTTAGCTCTTGTGTAATCGGCGTATTAACTCGACTTACATCTGATTTTAATAATGCAGTTTTCCCTCGAACGTCAGTATATTTGTAATTTCGGCAACGCGATTTTAGGACATTCTGTATTTTAAACAGCAATAGATATTATTATATATTCAAAATGTATTTTTAACTGTGTAGAGGAAACGAACATTTTTGTACATTGTTTTCTATACCCGACTTGACGTTTTGGAGAACTGAATTATAAAACAAAACAAACAACAAACTCCGTGGACTGTAGTCCGCAAGCGAATTACACCGACCGAGCGAACGCCGCTTGTCGGCGAAGTTAGTGCCAACTTTTGCGGATAGAGGGTATCGCGTGGTCAGCACAACGGAATCCCAAGGCCATTAATCTCGGTTTTCTAGTACAGAAAAAAACAATTGTTCCAAATTCTAACCGTTGAAACTTTTCTATAATTTTCGCTTCTTCTGGACAATGTTAAGTACTGAGTATTCACATGACAGAAGGGGAGGGACTGACAGTTGCCACTTTCAGCACTCAAATCTCTACTGGGTCCATATTCTTCTGTGGACTAACTCATGGTCTATTCAATTTGTAGACCTGTAACGAACATCAGCTTGTAGGCGTGGCCGATATATGTAAATTACAAAATATTACGGGGATCAAACATTTATTATTTTTGTTATCATTAATACTGATGGTGTTAATATCAATCTAAGCTCATCTCGCTTTCCTATTATAATTTCGTTACGACTACCAGGTGTGGAGAAATATTTTCAGATAATATTTTCAATAACATTTACTATAAATTCCATGTTAAAATACAGAATGAAATGAAACTCATCGGCCCTACAACACATTCTTGATTCCTTTGTTCAGAGTTTTAAAAAATCATAGCAATTAGATATATCTCGTTCAAATTGGCAACATGGAAAAGGTGGCAGGTGATTGCAACAAGCAGCAATAGGCTGTGCCATCTGTTGCCTTCAGCCTGCAAGTTAGAGGCCTTGCTCCATCGCGACAGCTGGCGAACTACCTATGAAACTTTGAAGGAAGCCGGCACAACTAACCATCCAGGTTGCTTACATAGTGCTGTTTCTTGAGACCCAACAAAGGACAACCGGCCAAGCACTTACCACGTTTAACAAATTCGTTAGGTCTAAAAGCCTATCAGCAACATTTTATATCTAGGATATTCTGCCAAATTCCGAAAAAGTCAACTACGTTTAGTCTGAGATTTGTTTGAAAATCTTTGCTGATTTTTTATGTCAGGGTTATGATAAAGACGATACTTTCTGCGAAACCAGTTTAATAGCACACTGATATANACGATGGATAAAGTCCAAAAACCCAATATATCAGTGTGTTATACACCATCGTCAGAATCCTATAGTAACTACCAGTTTAATAGCATTTACGTTTATTCAAGTCAATTCCGCGCCAAGGATATCACTGTCGTTTAACTCTAGCAGTGAATCCCATGATAAGCATGAAGATGGTGCCAAATTTCATCAAATATTGGTAATAAGAAAGGGTAAGCAGGCTGCATTCTTTATCACAAAAACTTTTAGTGGGCCTGTCAGTTTCTGCCCTGTTTTGAGAAACAATTGACTATCAGCTCACAGTGAGAGACCATCGTGGTGTCTTGTTTTGGTCGGACAAAATGGCATTGTGGTAAATATGTCTGCAGTTCCTCCCAGCCATTCTACCAATTGCACTGCTACTCAAATTAGGCAACAAGCCCAAGCAGTCGACATGTTAGACAAACTTTGCCCTCAACATCAGACTATGTAGGCTTGCAAACGGGTATATATATATTTCTTCTGATTCTTGACTCTACAGCTAAATATTTACGTACACTTTGGTAAAATAAAGGGGGGGGGAGGCATTTTGAGGAGGGAAAATTAACTCGGACATTTTCCGTTAAAATTGGGAGAGAGAAGTAACAATGGCCATCGTCGCAAACACAGTCGCCGTTGTCACGAACCCCAGCGCCATGATCATAGTTTAAAGGTTATGTAATCCATCTCATTAGAAGTCTCCTCATAGTTCATTTCTTATTTCTTTATCTGTCCATATGCGTAAACATTTTGAGACTTAATTAAGTGCGGAGTCGAATGCAGTGCCCATGCGGTTAAAAGCCCGCTCGAAAACTGGGATCGCTGTTTCAAAATCTCTTTGGGCATGGATGGATATCCATGTCTTCCTATGTAGACGG
>NW_019738374.1:6392-12974 GCF_002891405.2 Cryptotermes secundus
CACGGCGGCCACTGATTGGCCTATTGTAGCCTGTCCCGGGTGGTTATGATGATAGAGAATTTGGTGGAACGAGGATTGGCAGGGGAAACCGAAGTACTCGGAGAAATCCCGCCCCAGCGCCACTTTCTCCACCACAAATCCCACTTCACCAGACCCGGGATCGAACCAGGGCCGTCGCGGTGGGAAGCAAGTGACTAACCTCTTGGGCTATGGCGCGGCCAGACGGAAGTCTTGCACGGAACGAAGCCATGTTCAACGAATCCTATTACATGCTTCAGTGATTCATTCCTTCAGAATTAATTCTGAAATGAAAAAAGATTGAATACATACACTTGTGCAGACTGTAAGATAGTGATATCTTGAAATGCAGTGAAGTGAAAGCAAATACTCTAAAGTCAAGTATTAAAATATTGGGGATATGTTGTAAATCTATAATTTTACCAGTAAACGTCTTGAATGTAATATGACGCGTAAAATGTCTAAAAATATCTAAAAAAAATACCCAAGTTTAAACACAAATTTTCTACTTGACATTAACTTTCCTATCTTGTAGGTTAATTCAGATTTACAATGGAGGAACTGTGTAGTTGCAGGAAGGCTGTGGTTTGTTTTAATATGGACTCACTTCAGCATAAGAGAAAACAAGAGTCTGTGATTAGAATTGAACCGATAGGCCTGTGTAATTCAGCATCACTGTTATGGCGAGAATTTTATTAATTTTACCGTTATATATTTTATTCACTGTTTCAATTAATGCTACGGACTGGGAACTAACCGTACTTTGTAGTAGCCCTTGGCAGAGGGCCCATTTACGTTTATATTCGCAGGTTATTATGGCCAGTCCAGTACATGCAGAATACATCGGCTGTTTAGTAAAATAGAAATATGTGTTCAGCTCTAATCCACCTATTCACCTACTGACTATCCGGTCTCTTTCAATACACATTTCCACTGCATGCAAAGTTTTAATTTCCGTAGTCTTGGTGTTTCTGTTATCGACTTTTTAGAGATAAAGACTCTTATGAGTGTCAACATTATAAACTTGACTCAAAACTTCACTACATTTGTCTCATTTCCTCGCATATAATTAAGTTTTTTAGCTTGACATAAATTAACTGTATGCACGTAAGCATAAGTACGTAGATCTCAGTCAGTGTCCGTCCTATTTCGCTCCGTTAGCAAAGTTTCAGAACTACGAAAATAAAAGGTGATCACAAGAAACCTGCTTAATTCTAAACTTAAGAGAGTAAATCCCTACAATTTCTTGCAATATACTCCTTAACATATGTGGACGATTACGTGATCTAGTCATATAATGAAGAAAAAATTCCTCACTACTTCGGTTCAAGCCTAAGCAATGAGTTTCATTTAAATCATACCGAATTCTGACTGTTAATTAAAATTCTCACATATAAAACACAATAGCAGCTACAAAAATCTACTACATGTCTCGAATCGTTACTTTAAATTTTCAGGAAACTGGTTTTGGATTTTAGGTGTACGGCCAATAATTATCATGATCAGATCATGGAGAATATTGCAGTTGTGAAATGGATGAAAATCCACAACAATTTCGATGAAAGACCGGAAGGAAGAAAGCCACTTGGGAGACATGTGTCTAGATCATCCATGTCAAACATACGGCCCGCGGGCCGCATGCGGCCCCCATAGCCACAAACTGCGGCCCTTCAACTTTTAGAGCTAATTGATATTAAAATCAAATTAAAATTTTAGTAGAAATATTTTTTGTAAAGACAGTTTTTCAGCAGACCAGAAGATGTCTCAGGCAGACATAAATTAGCAGGCTGCAGGAAAAGTGATTCTGAGAATTGCAGAAGGGTTTGTCCAACTAACGGTTTGTAAAGTTCGTGAAGGACAAACTACTGTATTTCAGAAGGGTAATGCACTAAATTCCGCACAGCCTCACCACCCCAAGTATTTCCAAGAATCCATTTTGGAGGCGTAGTAAGAATGCAAGGAGGGTGGAAACTGACAGACAAGTGCAAGGGATTTCTACCTTCAAAACTAGCTTGCAACCCCCAGCCATTGTCTAATGGGCTGCTAGCAAACTTTCACTTTTATGACCATTGAGACAAGATACACCTTCCTACTAGTCCGGTAGTCTCTTGTACATTGTCATTCAGTTCATTTTCACACAGCGACAGGTGCTGATGTTACATTGTGATGAACGTATAAAGGTTATAATTAAACATTAAATTATCAACTACGAGTTTTCTTGCATATGTACAGTAACTTTTAAAGGGCAATGTCTCTTTCAAAATATTCAAGTAGCAAAATAAAAAGAACTATTGAAAGTGAGCGCCGTGTATTTCAAGAAAAATGGAAAATCGCTTATTTCTGTTGTGAAATAGAGGGTGAAATTACATGTCTGATTTGTGGGCAAAATATAAGTGTTCCACTTTAGGTAATTAAATTGAAATTATTCCTAAATAATAAATATAATTAAATTTTCTTGTATATTTATATTTTGAAGGGCGGCCCTGGACTATTATTTATAGGGCTGAGGTGGTCCTCTGTACATGATGAGTTTGACATGCCTGGTCTAGATGCTGAATAACGTAAAAATGGATCTTACATAAATACGACATGAGTGCGTAGAAGGAATTCGTCCCGTTCAGGATAGGGGCAGATAGTGGGCTCATGTGAATACGGTTCCATAAGTGGCGAGAAATTGTGTGATTATCCGAGCGGCTATACGACCCTCATGTAGGATGCAGCACTATTAACGCAACTAGCTGGTTCGCCTTTTTTTTTTTTTTTGCTACAGTTTAACAAATGGAAGTTTTTCAAAAGAATGGAAATGCAATTGATAATATGTGAAAGCCTGTGGAAAACACTGAGTTTGGGAGGGTATGACGAAGATTTCATACAAGTAACTATAACCTATAACTAAAACTCCGTGGTTTTAGTCCGCAGACGAACTATACCGACCGAGCGAACGCCGATTGTCGGTGAAGTTAGTGTCAACTTTAACGGATAGAGGATGTCACGTGGTCAGCGCAACTAATCCCCATGGCCGATAATTTCGGTTTTCTAGACGGGACAGATTTCATACAAGTGTGATGTTTAAAATGACCAGGTTCTAGATTATTGGAATTAATACAAGAATTTGACGTACTTAAGTCGTTCATCTAATTCAAAGATTGATAAATAACTCCATGGAGCAACGTCCTTCTTAACTATAGATACATAAAAGAAATACATTCTTGTAAGTCCAGCACTTCGCAGATTGATGGTTAAATATCAATTAGTCTGCGTATCACATATCACTCATTCACTAACTCACTCATGGGGCTGAGCCCTCCTTGAGAAGCTGCCAACTGTGTAGCTACTCAAGAATTTCCCAGCATTTTATGTAACCTGAAGGTTCATCACCGTGTTCACAAGAGCCCTCCACCGGTCCCTATCCTGAACTAGATCAATCCAATCCATACCATCTCACCCCATCTCTCTAAGATCCATTTTAATATTGTCCACCCACCAACGACTTGGTCTTCCTAGCGGTCTCTTTCCATCTGGCTTTCCCACCAATATCCTATGTGTATTCCTCTTCTCTAAATTTGTGCTAAATGTCCTGCCTTCTCATTTTCCTTGACTTGATCATTCTAATTATACTTGGAGAAGAGTACAAGTTATGAAGCTCCTCATTATGCAGTTTTCTCCAACATCCTGTCACTTCATCTCTCTTCGGTCCAAATATTCTCCTCAGCACCTTGTTCTGAAACACTATCAGTCTATGTTCCTCCCTTAATGTCAGAGACAAAGTTTCACATCCATACAGAACCACAGGAAAAATTATAATATTGTATATTTTATTTTTAAGTTTTCGGACAGCAGACGAGAAGGCAAAAGGTTCTGGACTGAATGGTAGCAAGTATTACCCGAGTTCAATCTCCTCTTAATTTCCTCCTGAATCGGGTTTTGATTTGTTATCGTCGTTCCAAATTATCTGAACTGTGCAGGTGTCCTATATATATATTACAATACAATATATTAATTAAACGAACCGTATATACCTGATAATGGCTTCATATAGCAGATTCTTTCGAATCGTACATTGAATTGTAGTACTTCATTTCGCGGAAAATTGAAGTGTTTTTAATTTTTTTTTAACCAAGAGGTTCCTCACCTTTCATGAAACCCGAAGGTGCATTACCATGCTCACTGGATTGGGCTTGACCCTGGGTCAGTTGACTCCAGACACCATCCTAATACTTTATTTCATCTGGCCTCTTGCCTTCAAGTGTTAGCACTAAAATATATAGAAAAATTGGTTAGAAGAAATTCCATGACTCTGTATAGGCCTATATGGCACAGTCTTACAGACACAATACAATTTTAAGAATAACAGAATATTTAATATAGAAGTTTTATGTATTGACACAAAAATTAGAGCCGAGGGAAAACTGTCAGTGTACTTTAAATATTTAATTGAAGCGCGTGCCTCTCTTTGTATTTTCGACTTCAGAGGAGTGACTTGCTTGCCTACCGCTGCTCTCGCTACCTTGCGTGTTGCGCCCTAGGCGGAGACCTTGGTTACCTCGTCTTTGTCGAGCGATAGTTCAGTTAAAATATTCTGAAGCGAAAGTAAGGAAAACTCAGAATGTAGGGAACGCAATACGATAAAGAGAAATTATGGACGCATGGCCAGCAGATGGTCTATTAACATTCGTATAATCATTGCAGAAGAAATGAGCGTCACAATAAGAAAATATTTATACAGAAGAAGGAAGTATGGTTTAATTCTTTCAAAGCTCCACACATTTTGCTAATTACTATAGCTAAACCTTTTCATTAAATTGACAATTTAAAAACGAACAAAAAATATGATGCCACACATAGTTTCTCTTGTTTGCCAACATGACCTTACATACTGATAAGCCTCGTAAATAATAAATAAATCGTTTTCTGTATTAAAGTTATGTCATAGTGTTACCTACCGATGAAATAATGATGACAACAGATCCCTTTATGCATTATACGGAAGACAGACTATGTAGGAACTTGGTAGCAAGTACCAGGTAGACATGAAGGAAGGAAATGACAGACAGAGCTATTTTATTTTATGATTTAATGTTATCACAGCGATGGTTATGAAGAATCCAGTCTTCTGAGATTCAACGAAATGTAGTCAGTTTAAAGTCAACAGACGTTTGGACGGAAATGTCTCCTTCATCTTTAGCGTCGAAGAATAAGCCAAGCAAGAAACCAGCATGAAGACGGCAGCAAACAGAGCAATTTTATGTCACACGCAAAAGACAGCGAAGCAACTGAACTTAATGTGCTGTGAGGTAATCCTTCTGGATGTCGTAAAATATAGAATTTGTAATATAGTCGATAAAATTGTAACGTAAGAAGATATCAGTCTTCTTGGATGTTGTGCCATGTAGATACTGTGTTAACTGACGTTTAGGAGGAACATATCACCTCCATCTCCAGGGTAGAAGAAGAAAGAAGAAAATACGCGAGCGAGGAACCAGCGTGAGCAGGTGCTCTGGAGATGTAGGCGATACTTTCCTCTGAAACGTCGGTTAACACAATATTTACATGGCGCCACATCCCAGAAGACTGCTTTCTTCATAGTCGCTGCCGTGAAAACCTCAAATCTTACATTGTAATGTAAGGTTTCATTTTTCTGTGGGCACAGGATTCAACTACAGGAAAGTGATTATTAAGAAATCACAATCCAACATGAGGCAATTGTATAATTCAGTATAGCCGTCAAACTATCTGCAAGAAAACTAGGCAGTAATGGATTTATAACTACAATAGAAATGTGCCAGTAAGGGATAAATCCTCTTCCAATTTTCCCCCTACTTTTTTAAACCCTTATTTATCAATTAGTCGTGTCCTTTCGTAACTTAATATACCTAGCGGAATGTAACTGGGCTCATTAACAAATTCGTGGTGTATGCTACTTTGCTGTCGGGAGAGTCCGGACTCTAATCTCGGTTTGGAGACGTTTAACCGAAGCTAAGATTTATCGTTGTGTCCCTGAATCCCACTTTCGTATAAATATTTGGACAGAACCTTAATATAACCTATGATCCATGATTATGGATCTTAAGAGAGATAGGATGGAATGGTATGGATTATACTGAATGAATGTATAAGGGGAGGGCCTTCTCGGCCTTGCACCGCGACCTACGGTGGTCTATTGTGCTCTATGGTATGGATTAGATTGATCTGGCTCAGGATAGGGACCAGTGGAGGGTTTTTGTAAATACTGTAATGAACCTTCGGGTTCCATATAATGCTGGGAAATTCTTGAGTAGCTGCAGAATTGACGGCTCCTCAAGAAGGACTCAGATCCATGAATGAGTAAGTAAGTGTACTGAATGGCTAGGGGTACGCGGTACTGTAATATACACCGAAATATATTAAAATATTATAGTTAAGGAGAATATTTCGACCAAAGAGAGATGAAGTGAGAGGAGGTTGGAGAAAACTGCATAATGAGGAGCTTCATAACTTGTACTCTTCTCCAAGTATAATTAGAATGATCAAGTCAAGGAGGATGAGGTGGTCAGGGCATGTAGCACGAATGGGGGAGGCGAGGAA
>NW_019738374.1:13071-21809 GCF_002891405.2 Cryptotermes secundus
ATTTTCAGCTTATTTATAAATATTATTTTATTTTATAGTTGTACTTTAATTTAATATGCATTCTTTGAGTATTATATTGAGAGTTTGTCCTGGAAAAACCTCTGGAAAAACGTTCAAGTAGCAGCTGTAGCCTATTTCAAGGCATTATCCAATTCTTCCTGTGGAATGACTTTATAAAACTATTAAAGCTTCAGACAGGATGTCCTGCCTGCCGATTGAACATCTCAATCCTCCTTAATACGAAGCACTGAACCTTGGCAATCCTTTCACCGTTTGTACTCATTGCTAAACCTCAACAGACAGATACTTACTCTCGCGTTAAATAACACATGGATTACAGAGTCTATATATATCTATAATCGTTCGAGAACAGAAGTTACACACGTTTTGTGTTCCTGAAGCAAATAGCTATCTGTTGCATAACACACCATTTAGATATTGCTTACATTGCTTTGTATATACAACAAGAAAGAAAAGCGAAGTACTTCAGTAGGACTACTAATCACTATCGGGCTTACAGGTAGTTCTTGTAGGAAGCGTGAACTTGTGGCATGTAACAATAAAAGGGGGAAAGAAAGTATGTTATAAAATATAGCTATTGGTATACGATAAAATGTAAATTAACACAGCAAACCTATATAACACAGCAGTTTATATAAACATATATATATATGTATACTATGTATGAGACAATATTAAGGAGAGAGTCAAGGGAAAATAAAATCAGGCACTGATTGTAATAAACTGTTATAAAAGTTTAAGTTTATATTATACACCAATCAAAAGTGAATTCTAACATAGCTCGGCATTAAATAGTCTCTATAAACGACACCAAACGAAATATCACTTACAGACACACGTACATACAGTTGAAGGGATGTTGCTCTGAGAGTCATTTTGAGGAACAGAAAAAGCAAATTGAAGAAAGTTAATATGAAATTAAATGCTGTCTCTACAGTATTAGGTAAGCTAAACAGAATATATTAAAAATGCATAGTACATAACAGACGCTTTCAACGGAAGAAATTTAGAATGGTTTGCTAGTATCTGTGCTCAGATACTCGTATTTGTTTCGGTACGCTTAAAAGTCTGAGGTTTCTTTTCAGGCAAGCTAAATAATACAATATACTTTATGTTATTTAAAATTATGCATTCATTACCTACATATTTATATACACGTAAATATATCAATTCATGTAGCAGGAAACTTAGTTTAATTATTAACGAGGAAAGGGTAATTCGGTAAACCTTGAATGTGTTCTAAAGACCATCGTTATTGTTGAGTATACTAGTTAGGAAGCGTATGCACAGTGTTAAAATTCTTGCTTAATATTCTCGAAGCCAGCAAGACTTGCGGATAAATGCGTTGATCAAAATTCACGAGCTTCATTTTTCTAAAAAACTTCCGTTTAAAATATATTATTTTCTGGTATGTGCTTCATGAGTTACGCTAGACAGACGCTCAGCAATGCATGCAGGTCTTTTTGTAAGGTGTCCTCTTATTTTTGTACAATTTTAATAAAAATTAGATAAATTTATTATAACTGTTGAATTAAATTGGATTGGATGGATTAAAATAAAATACATCGTATAAACTAGACACTCTTTCCGGTTAAAGGAGTGTTTAACTACTTCGGTCACGTTTTATTTTCATACTTTTTTCTGGATATTCTGTTACTTCATCCTGTAGGTTATAATGACGGAAACTATCAGGATGTGGAAACATTTGTTACATACCGAGTATCATCCAACGGGCTGACATATTTCTCTGAACAAATATATCTGGTACTCGGACCCTTTAAATTGGGCACCCTCGTAACACAGAAGCATAAAAGGATAATTTGTTTAGACTCTAAACCATCTCTTTGGCGGGGAAAATATATCAAGGCAGTCATAATTGAAGTTCGATTCATGTAACTCGTCAAACGACTTTGAGGATAAGAAGTCACAAGAATGAATTTTCGTGTTCAGCTGAATACATTGAATGTCTGCTTACCCTCAGAT
The DNA here is from genome assembly GCF_002891405.2 of Cryptotermes secundus. NCBI lineage: Eukaryota > Metazoa > Arthropoda > Insecta > Blattodea > Kalotermitidae > Cryptotermes > Cryptotermes secundus. The sequence continues at coordinate 15,076 of NW_019738374.1, forward strand.
AAACAGAGTGCTTGAAGATTGCTGGTTTGAAGTATCGAATAATTCATTTTTAAAAATGAAATCGAAAGCCACTGCTTATTTGAAGACACGCTTGCTGATATTATGTTTCCTCTAAACCTATTTTCTAGAAATTCTGTTACTTAGTTTCAGAATTTAAAATTCTGGAAAAGAATGCTGATATAGCTTAAACTGCTCTCTTCTGGCTTCTGATTACCTAAATGTTCGAAATTACCTTGAAATCATAGTATAAATAGTGCATTACGTAGAACCTCAGTTCTCGGAAAATTTACGGACTTTTATTAGGCGTTCCGTGGTCATATTGATCAGTACTGATGCAAGTCATGGGAAATTTCCTAACTTGTGAGCGTTATTTTAGTCTATGTTGCTGCATCATGGGAAAATCTTTGATGCGTAATCTGTATTTCTATTCAGGACACTGAAGGAAACACTAAAAGCGAATGAAATCAGCTTCGATAGGATGTAACGTATTTAATGGAATATTTTTCGTTTATGTATAGGGAAGAGTGAGTAAATAGGCCATAAATGGATATGAAACTTAAAACAGGTGATACTGGAAACTGGAAGAAACATTTGTTTCTCGACATATCCTCAAACAAAGTTGATATACTCGTAAATAAACAAACTCCGTGGTTTTAGTCCGCAAGCGAACTATACCGACCGAGCGACCGCCGCTTGTCGGCGAAGTTAGTGCCAACTTTAGCGGATAGAGGGTGTCGCGTGGTCAGCGCAACGAATCCCCACTTCCATTAATTTCGGTTTTCTAGACTGGAGTCACTATTTCCTTGAAATAGCTCCTCAATTAACCTCACGAGGCTGAGTGAACCCCTTTCCAGACACACTACTTCTCAGGAAAAAATCTGGTAGAGCAGAGAATCTAACCCGGACCTCTGGATCTGTAGGCAGTAACTCTGACCACTATACCACAGAGGCAGTCACTGATACACGTGTACCATTGCTTTACCAGTGTGTCGAAACCCACAGCACAGAAATCTCTTGACTGTTGTCGCTGTCACTTCCGCGCCCTCGTTTCAACCTCTTCGTCATCAACGAAAGGTTTGTCACGTTTCTCGATCCAGCTGTGAACCGCCTTACACGATAAACATATCACGCCGTAAACAATAAACATTTATTTATGAATATGCGTTTTATTGAGTTGTTTTGCCCATAAAAACGCACAACAGAACGCTGCTCTTAGGTATTACACTCCTCAAGCACGGTTGCCATTTTGACTACTAAAACCAGCCTCTGAAGATGCACGTGCTCTTCTGCTACCTAGACTGTCATTAAGCTGTCACGCTACTTAGTAATACTAAAAAAAAAAGAAACTATTAAACCCAATTACGGCTATTTAGTTCCATTTTGTGACCAATTTACTGACTCTCCCTAGTCCTGGGCAAAGCGCTGATTTAATTTAAACATGTCTTTGGAAAGAGCGTCTAGCTCCCGCCTGTAGAGCCTGTTGGTAGCGTCAGGGTATACGAGTATATGGTGTTGGAATTGAAGGAAACGATGAATGGTGCTATGGTTCCAGAATCTAAGAGGGTAGGGAAGGGTACACAGTAGCTTGGTCTTTTTGGTTCGTAGCGTCTCGAATCGTCGAATATGTCGATGAGTAGCTTATCCACGCAGGATCACTACGTAAGTCTCAGCAAGAAATGGAAGCCTCTCATCTGCTTCCTCAAGAAACCTCCAGAATATGACGCCAGATCTGCAAGACTACCTAGGTAAATACACGCTCGACACCTTAGCCCCAAGGCTGTCGGGTCAACGTTTGCTGGGTAGCCCTGCTCTTCCCCCCCCCCCTTCTTATTAAGCTGGGTGTTTTCGACTGGTGGCTCAGTCTGCAGCTACTTGCTCACGCTGATATTTCAACCCTGAAGATGCAGGCGATACGTTCCTCCGAAACGTAGGTTCACACAAGATCTACAAGGCGCCACATCCCAGAAGACGGTATTCTTCAAAGTAAATTTAATTTCGTGTAGGTCCGTCCATCCATCCGTCAGTCCGTCCGTCCGTCCGGCCATCCATTCGTCCATCCGAACATCCATCCATCCATCCATCTATGACTACAGCCTTTAGGACCTTGGCCGCTTTGAAGTTTCTTAAACCATAGAGAGTCGGTAGGACTCCTTGGACGGGGGATCAGCCGTTGCAAGGCCGCTACCTACATACTGAACAACACAAACACAGAATAAACGCACACAGACATCCATGTCTCGAATGAGATTGGAACCCACGATCCCAGTGTTCGAGCGGGCGAAGACGGTTCATGCCTTAAACCGCGCGGTCACTGTGATCGGCAGTTCGTGTAGGTCTACCATACTAAATTTTAAGAAAAGAATCGATCAGATAGTTTGCACCCTGTTCCTACCTGACGGACGGACGTGAATCTAGCAAGTAGCTCTATTTATACGTCTCTGGTTAATAATAGAAGTTATCGTAATTAAATGGGTATGTGGGCCTACTGAGACCGCCTCTGTAGTCTAGTGGTTAGAGTTTCTGGCTACAGATCCAGAAGACCGGGTTCGATTCCCGGAGCTACTAGAGTTTTTTCTGAGAAGTAGTGGGTCTGGAACGGGGTCCCCTCAGCGTCGTGATGATAACAGAGGAACTATTTCAAAGAAGAAGCAGTGCTCTCTAAAATTACATAGTGTCATTTCTCAAATTAAACAAACAAAATAAGCCCATACTTTACATAGCATGAAGATGACTGAAGTATTTGAGCATATGAGCTTAAATGAACAAGACTGACAGGATGCATTCTTGGGCCATGTGTCCTTTATTTTAAAATTACATTTTATGATCGCATTCGAACCTAAATACAACGATAATCAGTCCTATACTTGTTAAGAATAGAACTTACCTTATGAATATTTGATTAAATTGCGTCTGTGTCAGAGAAGATTACCAAAATAACCTGCACATTCCAACAGTGAAACGTTTGCAAGATGCAATACTATTTTCTTGGTGTTCATTTGTTTTCATGACCAACCATGGCGTTCAGGTTTATTGCCCATTTGTTTGCATGACCGACTGTAACAACTAGATTTATCATACTAGTTAAATTTAGCAAACAGAATGCCCAAATAATATACCATAACATAACTAAGTCTACATTAAATTACTTAGTTTTGAAGAACAGCATAATAAACAAGAGAGAATTATCAAAGCCTTCAGTTATCCAACGTTATAGGCGGAAGCGCCCCCGACGGTATCACGGAGAGATCACAATGGAACTAATATGCCACCGAAATTAGTTCACTTGCATCACTGCCCACCAAATAAAGAAATAATAGACACAACCTCCGAATCAGTTTTCAGTGTTTTCCTTAGCGATATCATATGTGAATCACACCACAGGGTATTTAATAGCATTCATTTCCGTTTCCCCGGTACGTTGCCTAGTCCGTTCCGGGACCCGCTGTTAGTAGTGACAGTATTAAACAATGAATTAACACTTATAGAGGGTATCAATTGGAATCCTTTGTTCTTATCCAGAATCTTACAACTGTTCAGATGTTCCATTTCTTACATGAGTAATTATGATAAAGGGGTGACTGCTATTTTGACTTGCGAATCTTGTTAAGCTAGAATTAACGCTATGGACTACATATTTGAGAGGGCTACTGTAGCTCCACCCAACTGATGGATGTGTAACTTTAGTGGGCAGCACCAATGCATAGTCTAGCCTTTCTACTGGCCACACATTGCCGCGGGTTCTTTGAACGAAGTCGTGCAGCCAATAAAATAGAAGATGCGAATGTCACTTTATTCCCTTTGGTTTACGTTAATAAAAGCCTGCTACTATTTTTAAATGCATTGTAAACAAACGAAGGGTTCTCATTTTCGTAACCTTTGTTACGGAGCATACAGTTAATGGTGATCGTTAATCGTTATAGGTGAAAGTATAAATGATGTTTTTAAATACTACGGTTATTGTGAAAATGAGTAACCTCAAATGTCTGTCTACACGCTGATTTAGCAACACCGTACAACCCTCACGACAATTGTACTTCCATCTCATTTTTCTCCCGTCTCTCTCTTTCACACGCTACTCACACTCTCGTCCTCACCTTCTTTGACGACGAGTCCAAACCAAGAACGGGGGGTGTACTTATAGAAAATACATCGTAGAGTTTTCTAGAACTGTTTCACAAAACTGTGCGTCTGGATTATTGCTGCACTGTTCTGTCATAGTTTATGTGGTCAGCAATTTGTATCTACATATTAAAATGGAAATTAGTATATATAACAAGGTAGTATCACTGACCCATAGTGGCAAAATAACGATCTGAACTCCCACTTTCGCGTTTGGTCTCGCCTATAGTAGAGAGTGGGGGAATTTGTGACGTCAGTCGACAGTAATGTTCGTGGTGTTGGTTGATCGAGTGTGCAGCAGTACGAAGGATTTCAGTAGCGGAGTTCGGTGCGATCCATGAAGAAGCGGAAACGTGTGAGGAGAAAGGGAGAGAGAGAGAGAGAAAAAAGAGCAGCATCGCTGAAGGCCAAATAAGAGCTGTACGTTCGACATTTATGTGTCTAATGCGACTGCGGAAAATACTTAAGTAGTGTTTATAAGTGATCGTATGCTATTTAAGGACATATGTTGAAGACCAGAACCGAAGCGGATGCATTCAGTTATTTAATTTGAATCTTGTTTCAGTATTTTGAGATATCGTAATATATGGAGTTACCCATGGGTGATCGTGTTTATGCGGCAGAGAGAATCATGAAGAAAAGGGTGAGGCGGGTAAGTGAAATCGTATTCTAAGCTGTGAAGTAGGCAGCGGTAGATGGTGTTATGCTGACGTGTGGCCGCGTATACGAATGAGTAACGTGAAATTCAGTTAAGTGAACAACTATGCAGTAGCAAGTTAGACTTGACCTTGTTTTAAATAGGTGATCAGCGCTTTCGGTATTCTGACAAATGATATGTTAAAAAGGATGACATTTTAGTTGCAGCATCGGTTTTAACGTTTTAAGGAATTATTCACAGAAGAGGTCATTGTGCCTGAAAATTCCTCATATTTCCCTCAAATGTCAACCGAAAATTTAAAATAATATGTGCCTTCGCTCTCGGGGGGCTGTAGTGCCCCAGAGAGGAGGAAAGCAGGGTGAAGTGTTCTTGGCAAGGTGGTATGTGACAAGTTATCGTCCTAGACTAGGATTTGACAAAACTGGGGGTGCGTGACGGGCTGATTATTCAGTGTTGTTTTTGCACGTTAAATGTAATTTATATTTCCAATTAAAAGAATTAGTAACATTATAAGGACTTAACCCGTCGTACTGAATGTAGCTTTTTAGAGCTTCTCTGTGAATTAGATGTGTCAAGGTCTGTGTTAGTGCGTTTTAAAATGTTAAAGCTGACACTGTTTTGACAGCTGTGGTTGAATTGTTCAGCACTAATAACTGTCACTGTTATGTGCCGTTGGTGGGAGAACTAGGGAACTAGTATTATATTTCAGCATCCTATTGCATTGAGGCATTATCCTTATTAAAGCACCCATCAATAATGCAACAATATTTTTTTTAAATGTAAAAGACATTTAAAATATGTTTCACACTAAAAGTGCCACTTTAATACTTTATGATGTTAAAATAATAAAATATCATTAAGACAATAAAAGTATAACTTATACACTAAAAGTAATTATCAAATTTCTAAAATGTGTGTAGTCTTACATATGTTTTTTCTCACTTTACAACATGTTTTGGCCGCACATGGACCATCAACAGACAATTTACCTTTTGTTTTTCGGGGAGACCACTGCACTGTTCACTTGTCTATGACACAATGACAGTAGACAAGTTTGTATTTGCTAATTATTGACTAATCACTGTTTATCATAATTAAGTTTACCGTTATAGTCCCATGACTTGTTTGCTATTGCATCGAGTCCCAGAACTGCATTCATTCCAGTAGCAGTAAATTAAGTAATTAAGTTATATCTCCCCATCGGACTTGACTGACAAATAAAGGTAAAGTCATCCAGTCTGTAGTACATTTTAACGTCCGATATTTATCGTAGTAGTACATTTATTAGAAGTTACTGGTGTTCTTTATCTGTATTTTATTTGCCCTTATAACTTAAAGTAATACTACATTTTATTTCAGGGGCGAGTTGAATACTTTGTCAAGTGGAAAGGATGGAGTCAAAAGTGAGTATGCTTACCTGACATACAAATTTAATACATTTTTATTAATGGTTATAAAGGAATCCCTCATTTAATGGGATTAGTATGACCCTAAAAACTGTTGTCCCAATGCAGATGGAAATTCTACCATAAGCACAATAATTGTTCATTAACATATATAGCACTATGTATATATATATATATATATATGTTTTAATAAAGAATTGTTGCATTGATGGTAGAACTGTATATGTTAATTGTATATACATGACATGATGCAAACTTTAAAAACACTAACACTCATTACTGTGGGGGCATGCAGTAGTGTAGTTGGTTGAGGCACTATGCTACAAGCCAGAAGGTCGTGGGTTGAAGTCCCATTGAGGTTGTTGAATTTTTTTCAATATTATATTTCAGCATCCTGTTACACTCACACAATATATATGGATAAATGCCGTCTTAAGTGCAACAAATTTTATTGTAGTTTTTACTTCTTTTCCTCCTCCACACTACATGTTTCGGCCCTAAATGGCCATCATCAGGTGTGTATCACTCACGTAGCTGTTACACTGCTTGTT
>NW_019738374.1:21948-28550 GCF_002891405.2 Cryptotermes secundus
TCATTTAATGAGATTAGTATGACCCTAAAAACTGTTGTCCCAATGCAGATGCAAATTCTACCATAAGCACAACAATTGTTCATTAACATATATAGCACTATGTATATATATATATATATATATGTTTTAATAAAGAATTGTTGCATTGATGGTAGAACTGTATATGTTAATTGTATATACATGACATGATGCAAACTTTAAAAACACTAACACTCATTACTGTGGGGGCATGCAGTAGTGTAGTTGGTTGAGGCACTATGCTACAAGCCAGAAGGTCGTGGGTTGAAGTCCCATTGAGGTTGTTGAATTTTTTTCAATTGACCTAAACCTTTCATCCGCACTACGGTCCTGGGGTCGACTCAGCCTCTAACAGAAATGAGTACTAGGAATATTCTTTGAATATTCTTGGGGGTAAAGGGTGGCCGGCGCGTAGGGCTGACAACCTTACCGCCATCTATGAGCCCATTGTCTAGAAAATGTTGGAATCTATGTCCCACAACTCTATGGGTCTTCACGGTCTGTTACAAGGAGAGCTTTAACTATTTTACTGTTACGTGCATACTCATAGTATTTCGANTTAGTGTGTAACTTCTACATGGCATTTTGACACATATAACTTGACTGATCATGTAGGCTTTTAGGTGCTCAGTGGTGGTTTTGAAGAGTTCTGTCTTCTGGGATATAACACCGTGTAGTCCATTTAAAGTCTACTGTCATTTTGGAGGAACATGTCGCCTCCATCTTTGGGGTCGAAGAATAAGCCGAGCAAGAAACCAGCAGGTAAGCAGTGGCATCATATCCCAGAAGACAGAAGAACTCTTCATGACTGATCATGACTATGTATTGCACAGGTAAAATACAGTAGCAACATGAGGCCTGGGATTTATGAATAGGCTGGCATGTATCACATAAGCTTCTCACTAGCTGCTCAGCAACTTATCGGGGTGATATTAAAGAGAAATCGTAATGTGCATAGGCTGCAGAGTCTGAACGTGCATGAACTGATCTGACAAAGTAGCATCTAGAACTTGTCCCTGAATGGCTGAATGATTTGCAACAGGCTCTCAAATCATGTCCCTGTGTAATTCACTTTGAAACTAGCACATTCACAGACAGCACAGTGCTTCTGTGTCGTGATACTATGACATAGTAATGTAAGTGGTGAGGCCGCGCCATAGCTCAAGCGGTTAGTCACTGGTTTCCCACCGCGGTGGCCCAGGTTCAAACCCGGGTCTGGTCAAGTGGGATTTGTGGTGGACAAAGTGGCGCTGGGGTAGGTTTTCTCCGATATTTCGGTTTCCCTTGCCAGTCTTCATTCCACCAAATTTTCCATCATCATAATCACCCGGTGCAGGTACAATAGGCCAATCAGTGGCCACCGTGCTGGGTGGACCCAACTGGACTCCACCCCCCACTATGTGAATTAAAAAAAAAATGTAAGTGGTGTGTGCCATGCATGTTGCATTTCACTTTTCCAAACCCTGTCCATTTTTTTAAATAATAAAAGCCACATATCAGAACTGGGTTGTAGTTTGCAGGTCAACAAGATGTAACAAAATTCCTACTCTGTTGAACCCCTGGGTAGAGCTCCTCTTATCCCCAGGTCCATGTGAAAATGGAAAGAGAACCCACCATTTCAAAGTGTGGATTTGTATAAAGAACAGTGGACAAAGTCAAGGTGGAAGGTCATGGGTTCAAGTCCTGATGAGGTCATTGGATTTTTTTCAATTTACCTAATCCTTCCAGCTGCACTGTGGCCCTGGTGTCGATTCAGCCTCTAACAGAAATGAGTACCAGAAATATTCTTGGAATCTTGTGGGGGCTAAATGGCGGCTGGCGCGTAAGGCTGACAACCTTGCCGCCATCTTTGAGCCAGTTGTCTAGAAAATGTGGGAACCTCAACATCTCACAACCCTATGGGCCTTCACGGCCTGTTACAGGGATACCTTTACTTTTTTTGTTGTTGTTTATAGTGGACAAAGTGAAGAACATAATGGAAGCAATTGTTGGAATGTTATATTAATTACAAAACTATTCCAGGCACAGTACATGGGAACCAGAAGAGAATATACTAGATCTACGCCTCATTGATATTTTTGAACGAGGACAACGTGGGGATCCAACATCTCACAAAAGAGGACCTGGTAGAAAGAAGGACTCAGCACGTTATCATGTATGTCCCATTTACAGTACTTCTCTTGCATTTCAATATATGTATATAACAACTTTTCAGGGTACATATCACACATGGGTTTGGAAATCTTTTTGCTTTTACATGTATGTGGAATATATGAGGAAGTATTGTCATCTTGAAAAAAATTAATCCTGGGATTTTGATTGATTTACATTTTCAGCCCCCAGGTCAGAATTGTTTTGGGTATGTCATCTATCCGTGCTTGCTACCACTCAGTCCAGAACTTTTTGTCTTCTCGCCTGCTGTCCAAAAACAAAAAATTATAATATACAAAACTATAATTTTGCATGTGGTTCTGTGTGGGTATGAAACTTGGTCTCTGACAGTAAGGGAGGAACATAGACTGAGCGTGTCTGAGAACAGGGTGTTGAGAATATTTGGACCGTAGAGAGATGAAGTGACAGGAGAATGGAGACAGCTGCATAATGAGGAGCTTCATAACTTGTACTCTTCTCCAAGTATAATTAGAATGATCAAGTCAAGGAGGATGAGGTGGGCAGGGCATGTAGCACGAATGGGAGAGAATAAGAATGCATATAGGATATTGGCGGGAAAGCTAGAAAGAGAGAGACCACTTGAAAGACCAAGATATAGGTGGATGGACAGTATTAAAATTGATCGTAGTGAGATAGGATGGGATTGTATGGATTGTATTGATCTGACTCAGGATAGGGACCGGTGGAGGGCTCTTGTGAACANAATGGAGACAGCTGCATAATGAGGAGCTTCATAACTTGTACTCTTCTCCAAGTATAATTAGAATGATCAAGTCAAGGAGGATGAGGTGGGCAGGGCATGTAGCACGAATGGGAGAGAATAAGAATGCATATAGGATATTGGCGGGAAAGCTAGAAAGAGAGAGACCACTTGAAAGACCAAGATATAGGTGGATGGACAGTATTAAAATTGATCGTAGTGAGATAGGATGGGATTGTATGGATTGTATTGATCTGACTCAGGATAGGGACCGGTGGAGGGCTCTTGTGAACACGGTAATGAACCTTCGGGTTCCATAAAATGCTGGGAATTTCTTGAGTAGCTGCAGAATTGGTGGCTCCTCAAGAAGGGCTCAGCTTCATGAGTAAGTAAGTAAGTAAATAAATGTCATCTGTCTGTATGGATGTGCAATTCACTAGTGTCCAAGTGACTGGATGAATTTTATTCATATTCAAGTGGGCACACAGTAGCATAGTTGGTTGAGGCAGTATGCTACAAGCTGGAAGGTCACAGGTTCGAGTACCAATGAGGCAGATTTTTCTAAATTGACCTAATCCTTCCAGCCACACTATGGCCCCAGGGTCGACTCAGCCTCTAACAGAAATTGGTGCCAGGAATCTTCCTGGGGAGGTAAAGGTTGGCCAGTGTGTAAGGCTGATAACCTTACTGCCATCTGTAAGCTGATTGTCTAAGGAAAATGTGGGAGCCTCAACATCTCACAACCCTATGGGTCTTCGTGACTTGCTACAGGGATAGCTTTATCTTTTACCTTTTATTCATTATTCAAGAATTTATCATTCTAGGTCAGTAGCTGGTGAAGTTGATCATACCAACTCAAAAAATAGGGCCCTTCAGATGTGCCCCAGAACACAAAATGTTGACTTTCTCAAATATGTCTCAAACAGTTTTGATTAAATTTTTGAGGTATGTGAAGGCCACTGCGCCAAATAAAACCACATGGAGTATCTCCAGGAAGATAATATATGCACTAGGAGCCCGAATGTTAAATGTCAATTTTCTCAAAACCTGCTTCACTGATCGGATCAATTTCATCATTGTTCAGTATTTAGCAACCAGCAGTGGTCTGCTGAGTAACTGTTGATTGAATTTCCAAAGTAACAAAAGCTAGGTCAGTCATATATTACTGGCTTTGAACGGATTTGTATTTTGTTTCACTCTTACATATTTTTTATAGGTTTGCCCAAAAATGTATTTTCTCACTCTTTCTTTGGTTCAATATGTACCTCCTACTTTAATATATTAAAAACTCTGCATTCTGATTACAGAGTGAATTTGTATATTTCATATGAATCTCAGAAAAACAGAGATTTTTTCTGTAAACAGCATTAACCAGTTGATCTTTGTAGCAGAGATGTAATGTGTGTCCTGTAAGTTATGAACCTAATTTTTTATATTATTTACAGTAAATTCAGTCTTTAAAGGATTAACAATTCCAAAACTATCAGTTATTGTATTGTATTGGAGAGGGTGGGTTTCCCCATACACTTAGACGATCTGTTGGTCCATTGTGCGTCCCTCTATGATATTCTACCAGTCTCTATTCCCTACCGGTACTGGTGCATACCATCATTCCCGACTCAGCCAGCGAGTTCGGCCTCTACTGGCTCAGTGGTATCTCGATGCTTCCCCCATCTACCAGAGGCGTTAGAGACTACTGTTGGGTGGGAAATGTCCTGAATTTTGCTTAGTGGTCCCCTTGGGACATGAGGTTCTTTTACGTGCTGTAAAGCTATGACACGGGACCCACGGCTTAAAGTCCATCCTGGAGGACTTGTTCCCTGAATTTTTCCGCCCTTAAAAATTCCACAACCTCCGCCAGGTTTGAACCCGCGTACCTTGAGTCACGAGGTAGGAACGTTACCCCGCGTACCTTGAGTCACGAGGTAGGAACGTTACCCCTAGACTACAGAGGCCGCTAAAACTATCAGTTACTACAGCTGGACAGTACTTGAATGTTCATATTAGTAAATTCTGTTCCTTTTTGATACTACTTCAGTACTACCTTAGTATGAATATGTATATTGTTGTTGTTGTTGTTATTGTTATTAATGTTTGTCACATTCAGTGACAAGGCTTTACCTAGAAACCAGCACATTTCTGATTTTTAGATGCAACACTGATAGTGTTGGCTTTGAAGCAGTTTTTATACATATTTTTATGTACTTCTAATTTTATTTCTGTGATAGCATTTAAACAGATGAGTGAAGCTGGAAAATTTTATCAAATACATGTGGAAATAAAATGTCATTTTGTGTCATGTCATTTAAGAAGTTATGTTAATGTACTGTACTGTCATTATCACTAGATGATGATTGAGTTGTCTCTGGGTGTCATGTTATCACAGTTATTAATATTAATTGATGTGTCTCAGTCAGTTATAGCAAGGGTACAACGTGTGAAGTGTTTCAGTGTAGATCCTTGGAGATATGTAGACATTCATGAAGTTCTTTGTTTCCTTGCAGATGTCATTCAGAGAAATGTTTCTTTAATCCTGTTGGTGTGATGTTCTGCTAAGTCAAACAAGCATCCATTACTGAATAGTACGAGTATGACACATGAAGGAATAATGTTTCTTTCCCTTTCACTGCATCACTCGACTAAATTCTCTGCGTTATGAAAATGCATTTTTGTTAACGGTCATATAGTTGATATACATTAGACTGCATTTATGTGATACTTTCCCAAGTACAGCAGTGGAGAATCAGGATAAAGTAATACTTGTAATTAATTACAAATGGTAAAACAATTCCGTCCAGTGTGACTCTTGAAGCTTTTTTACTTCACTTCTTAGCACCCTTACATGTTTTGGTCCGTATAGACCATCATCAGAGAGAACATCAATACTTTTAGAAACTACTATTACATTGGGTGTTTTGATTTCTAAAATACATATATATATATATACACTGTTTGTACTAAGGGCGTTCCATATATAATGCCTCCTATTTTTTTTAAAGAAAACTACAACAGATACAGAAATCATAATAACGCAGTTAAATAGAGCAAGATTTCAGCTACTTACAGCTATTTTTCCACATAATCACCACCATTCGTTATGCACTTTTGCCATCGATGAACAAGAGCCTGCATGCCGCACCTGTAAAAGTCTGTGCCAGCAGAGGCTAGCCACTTTCTTACAGCTGCAATGACAGCATCGTTGTCTGGAAAATGTTGCCCATGTAGTCCGTCTTTCATAGGCCCAAAGAGATGGAAGTCTGAAGGTGCTAAATCGGGGCTATAAGGTGGATGTGGTAGGACAGTCCAGCCAAACTTTGCAATGTGCGCGGTAGTCGCCAAACTGGTATGGGGTCTAGCGTTATCGTGTTGCAAGCGAAAGGTTGTCTGCTTCTCTGGCTTGACTCGGGAAATACGGGCTTTCAGCTTAGTCAGCGTCGTCTTGTAGCGTTCAGAATTGATAGTCCCTGGTCGTTATCTGCTGATCTGTTTGGATGAGGCACTGTTCATTGTGAGGAGTGGCAGCTGAGCAGGGACACCCATGGCATGGCTTGTCGTGCACTTCACTTTCACCACTGTTGAAACACACTACCCACCGAATCACTGTGCTGACATCCACTGTATTGTCTCTGTACACCTTTAGCAAGTGTCGATGGATGTCAATGGGTACAATTTGTTCGGCAGTGAGAAATTCAATAACACATTTCTCTTTCAT
>NW_019738374.1:28722-35436 GCF_002891405.2 Cryptotermes secundus
GTGATACTGCAGATAGCAGTAATTGTACAACTGTCAATTGTGTGATTGTAAGTGCGAGTGTGAAATAAAATTCGCTACATCGAATACCTCGTGAATTTATTTGTCGCGATATACGCCCGATACGCGACAATATATAACCCGATAGTTATATATATATATATATATATAACTATCGGGTAATCACAGAATAGAATGTGGTCTTTAACCCTAGTTACAGTAAAGAAGGTACAGTACTATTATGGATTGAGAGCCAATTGATTGCAGTTGATGAAGGTATTGTACTCTTTGGGTGTAACATCTGTCTGTGTTATTAGGACACCCATCAGCAGCAGCAACAGCAGGAAGTTGGACGAAGTGATGCAGAGGATGCGGAGGAGGTTCAAGGGGGTGTCGGGGGGGACAGCAGCCAAGATGAAGGGGCAGGAGGGAACAGCAGTGCTTTGCCAGAGTTGGAGCTAGGGGAACGGGAGGATGATGACGCTGGTAAGAAGCCAGAGGCAGTGCAAGGGGGCGAAGGAGGAGGAGGGGACAGCGCCAAGGATGATAAGGGGGCAACACAATCCACCAGAAAATTGCCAGAGTTGGAGCCAGGGGCACATGATACCAGCAGCAAAGATGGTAAGAAGCTGGGAATGCAAAGGGGCAAAGATGGTTACAGTAGAAACAGGCAAGTCATAAGTCAGAGTAGGCTCAATGGTCAGAACTAAACTTGTCATATGATTCAAGCAGCACATATTTTGTCTTTTAAGGAAATTATAAACTGATTTGAAAAGAAAACTGTGATGAATGTTATACAACTATTTTCGACAAGAAAATTTACTTGAAACATATTTAAGCTGTTATAAAAAGTAACTTATATTTCTTTATTTTTCATCAGCCCAAAATTTGAATACAGTAAATTTATAATGAGGCATTCTTTAGCTAAATCAATCTGAAATATTATTCAAGGACTATGAATACAACCCTAGACAAATACGTATATGTAGTTTAATTTATACCACAACATGTCTTGACTCAGTTTTAGGTCATCATTAGGTGGTCATCCATACTGTACATGGAACAGAATAGATTCAAGAGATGTATGTTATGAGTAAATGACCCATGCACTGCCACCATGATTGATGTGTTGTGCATCCCATCTCTGATATATAGCCCAGTCCAAGTCCTTGCAAAGTGACGGTTGGTAAACCCTCCTACTTCACAAACAAGTAGGCCATTGCTAGGCAACGTGTGCTTTCTATTTGGTCTGTGCCAAGGCTGTGTAAAGGACTGAACCCATAGGACTTCCCATATGGAGGTGAGTTTGAATACCTCCATCATATTCTTGCGTGTCATAGGAGGTGGTGATAAGGGAACTCAATGTTTGAGGGTGTAACTAGGCCACTCTGTTCCTGGGTGATATAAATGGGGATGTGGCCCTCCAGGTCAGGGAAGTCTCAAGTCTGAGGCAGTAAAATATGGTCACGATTCCTATGGGACTCATACCTGAGTATGACTGTGATGGTGAGGATGAGCAGCAGTTGTAAGTGATAGACCTGTCCTCTCGTCAGAGAAGGCACCCCACATGAACAAATGCTCAGCTGTCTGATAGTAATAAAAATCTGGTCTTGGGCCCCAGATGGATGCTTGACACCAAGACAGACTGGCTGGCTGACCAACCGTCAGTCGTTCCATAACTTTGACTTTGAGGACTGTGACTGAGGGAGTCAGGGAGTAAGTAAGTTGGGTGGAGCTCAGGAGCTGCAGCTGTAAGGTGCCAGCCAGCAAGGACAGGGGCCAGATATATGACAAGGACCAGCAACAACAGTCACTTGTGAGTCGAGAGTGCGTAGATTAGCAGATAAATGATAGTTTTATAACAGTTGTAGTTAGTGTGAGTCATTAGCACCACACTGAAATACAACTTGTCGCACAGAAGGCATCAAGTGGGTGGGAGCCTAAGGCCAGATTCACACATAGCGTGCTGTGCACCAACTGTGCACCGACCGTGTGCAGACTGTGCTCAGCTGCCACCATTCACATATAGTGGACTGGTCGCTGACCGTGTTGTAGCTGGTTTTTATTTTGCATTCGTAGAGATGGATCAGAACGAAGAAGATGTGATTGCTGCATGTGGAGCATATCTTATGTTGCAAGAAGAAAAGAACAGAATGAAAAGAAAATAGTGGGTTCATCAGTTACGGAGAGCAAGAGATGAAGAAGGAGAATTTCATACGATATATTCTCACCTTAAGGATGATCAGGATAAATTCTTCACGTATTTTCATATGAGCATACGAAAATTTGAAAATCTGTTAAAAATACTGGGACAAGAATTGACAAAACAGAATTCTAAATGGAAGCAGTCTGTTTCACTGGAAGAAAGGTTAGCTTTAACAATGAAATACTTGGGTTCAGGAGACTCGCAAATTTCTCTGAGTTTTAGCTACAGGCTGGCTCCTTCAACTGTAAATTCTATTATATTTCCAACTTGTAAAGCTATATGGGAAACAATGGCCAAAAGAGAACTGCCAGAACAAACTGGAGAAATGTGACGAAGACTAGCGGATGACTTTTATTCAATGTGGCAGTTCCCCAACTGCATAGGCGCAATTGACAGGAAGCACCTGGAAATATAAGCTCCTAAAAGTAGCAGATCTCTCTACTTTAACGATAAAAAAAACCTTTTTGGTTATCCTTTTGGCACTCGTAGATGCGAACTACAAGTTTGTGGTTGTTGACATTGGAGGGTATGGTAAGTCAAGTGATGACATTTTTTCAAATTCAGTTTTTGGGAAACGTTTAGAAGAGAGCAGCTTGAACATTCCAGAGCCAAGACCTGTACTGAATTCCACAGAAACTTATCCTTTCGTTATTGTTGGAGACAAAGCATTCCCTTTAAAATGAAATTTCCTACAGCCATACCCAGGGAGCACAGCACATGACGATGAAGGAAAACAAATATACAATTACAGGCTCTCTAGAGCATGTCGTGTGGTCAAAAATGCATTGGGCATTATGACTCAGAAATTTAGAATATTTTTTGGATGAATGCATGTCAAACCTGAAAATGCAGACACAATTATTAAGGATGCATGTGTCTTACATAATTACTTGAGGGATGAAGGGTCTGTTACAGAAGGCGAATCTGAACATGAAAGCCAAAATCGTACGCCAAGCATGCTGTTCTTACGTCACATGGGTGGACATTACAGCCAGGAAGCTATAGATATCAGAGAACGATTCTGCCATTACTTTAGCACTCTTGGGGCTGTGCCATGGCAACTGGACGTTGTAAGAAGAGGAGGAACTCCGCTGGAAAACGATTATTAAACTATCTCAGCTGGGGTCCTACAGCTTCTGCCGCATCTCCGATGCCATGCTTCTTTTCGAAAGAAGAGAAATATTCCAAATTCATTCCTATTATTGCTGGCAGTCCCTTGATTATTAATAAGGCTGTAATTGACAACCTGTTTTGTTTTTAAGTAATACTAAATAATTAGGACTAAGGTATTTGTAAAATTGTGTTGTATTTTTGTAAGTAGAAAATAATTTTATAAAATAATAATAATAAAATAAGTAAATAACAGAAAAATAAAAACTCAAGAACACAAAGAATAAATACTAAATAAAATACTAAATAAATACTAAATTATTATCATAGTCTGGTTTGCTGAGGTTATAAAGACATTCATGTTCTTGCGCCAATAATATGAGTTTTTCTTCATCCATAGTGATGAATGACAAAAATACACATGCTCTAATTGCGACTTTATCTCTCGTACTGAACTAAACAAATGCTCCGCTCCGCTTCGGCACAAAATGTGCTGTAACGAAAACTTCTGAATAGTGCCGGGCGACCAGTGGGTGCCCTTTCCTTATTCACACATACAGGGCTGTGCGCCAGCTGTGTCGAGCTGTGACCTTGATGAATCGCTTTTGAAACGGTCAGAGACGACACAGTCGGAACACAGTCTTTGCCCAGTCCAGCATGTCTGAATTACATAAATCTATGCAGTACATTTCAAATGCAGACTACCATTTAGCAGTTCCATTCAAAATGACAAAGTCGGGGCACAGCTCGCTATGTGTGAATTAACCTTTAGTGTGTTGTGTCTTGCTACACTAACGCCATGTGAGATGCTGGCAGGCCATGCTCAGCTTGTTTGATGAGAGAGATGAAAAATTAATAGCAGACCATCCGGATGTGAAGAAGGAAATGGATCTAGTATGAACTTCTGTAGTTCAATTAGGGCAGCTTGTTCAAAATTCGCCCAAAGTGATTGGAAATGAGGCCTAGTGGACAGAGCTGAAGCTGACAGGCAAACCCATTGCAAGTTTCTGGATGGACAGGTGCTCTTTACCAGCCTATTCCATATGTATGCAGCAACAGACAAAATGAGAGACAGCCTTCAGCCCCCCCCCCCAAGAAAAAAAATTAGACTGGTTGTGAGCCACAAGAGGCTTGGAGCCAAGATGAATTGATTGATGGTAAACTGCCTGTCATAAGTAACTCTTGACTCTGGTTAGACAGTCATGGAATTGCAAGCCAGCAGTCATCCAGTGGAGGATGTGAACATGGACACAGAGCCGTTACCAGGCAATGACTGGTGAAGACATGGCATTCTGAGGAAACACACTATGTGATGTAGTGAGAAGTAGAGTGCATGAATTAATGAGAAGGTTATAATTACTTGTGGTTATAAGTTAAAAGAGTTCAGTAAATCCCATTACCAATCCAAGCCCTGTTTTTAGTCATCAATGTGTGACAGTATTGTAGCGTGTTTTGTTTGTCAGGCTACAAATAAATTCACGTAGGTCTCAAATTCCGTAGAACCTTTATTGTTCTTCACACTTACACAATCACACACTTTACAATCATTTGCTCTCGCAGTGTTACAATTACTGCTTGCAATATCTCGGCAACACTAGACTGTCTTCTCTGGCGGTTTATAGCAGACTCACTCCTGTGGCGGATATTCCAAGACTGACTGCTTCTCGTCGAAGCAGGGCTATTTATCCCCTCGGCCGCTGCTAGGCAAACGAACTCTCTGTTATAGCATTGGAAACGTTGCTTTGTTGGTTCCGCAATTCCTACGCAGTGACCCGTTGTTATTGCGTTGTCTCTGTGGGAACACTTCGCGTATTTGTCATAACCGTGGAGATTCGATGTTCTCGACACAATGGCTCACTGTTGGGATTACAGTATCGCTATTGTTACTTCCTATGCAACGGTCTGCTCTAGCGTTTCCATAGAAGTTACTCTTCTGGATTGCAAACACGTTACAGTAAATTATCGTAAGGTTGTATTGATGGTTGAATAAACTATCTGAAGTGGAATACAGTAACACTTTACTAATGAACTCTGTACTATTCTTTATTTTCCCAATCCACAGTTCTTAACTTATCTGTTGTTAAATACCATCGAGCACAAAGGAGAGGAGAAATGTAATCACAATCTTTGAACCATAACTAGAGTGTATGGGTTGTGTTACACCACTTGTTTTATAACTAGGGGATGTGTTACAGTTCAGAATAATTGACCGGTTTATCACTTTGTTTGCTGTAAGTGTAATTTCATGTGCACATGCACATTAAACTTGTCATAAGTGATTGGGGTGTCAAGCAAGCAAATTAATGATATAAGTTGTTAAACGGTGTGAATTGCTTGAATCACTGTCAGAAGTCTTGGTTTCTGATCATGTTGAATGCTCTGATACGAAACAGAAATTTTCTAAATGTCTTTTAATATTATATACATATGTTTAGCTGACTGCAGGTTACCTTATTTAAATGTTTGCATGTATTCGTTGTGTTGTTAGCAATTATAATGATATTTTATAGTTGTTTTAGTTTAAAATAAAGCATAGCTGTTGTTGATGCCACGTTCCATTTGATGAAGCTGTATTCAGATTTTACTTCCTGTACCATTATTTCTACTCATTCTGATACTGTATAGTGTCAGCAATGAAATGCCTGGAGAATTAGATTTAATACATGTGTATACGTATGTGTGTGTGTGTGTGTGTTAAATGAAAAATTAATAGTGAGGAGTTACTTTGAATCATTTTCCTTTAATAATTTCATTACAGGTTGTGCAGATGCTACTAGTGTTACACCGCCTCCCCCTAATTTGGTAGCACTGCCACCGGATGTTGTAGATGGTGACAGCAGCAGTAGTGAAGACAGGCCAATCATCAGTCGAAGGGAACCAGTTGGAACAAAACGAAAGGCAGAGGTTTTGTCAAAAGAATCTGGAAAGATTGGTGTTACAATTACAACAAGCAGTTCTTCCAGTAGCAGTAGTGGGGCTGGGAGCCCACCACCTAGCAAACTGCCTCGGTTACTGCCAGTCAAATCTGTTACTGCATCCACATCACCTTCATACAGTGTGAGTCATTATACAACAAAGCTACTTACAGCTGTAGAGCAGTTCACACACTTGCATGTTCTTATAATACATCATCATCATCATCAGTAATCTGTCAAGACGACAGGTCTACAGTCTCTTTCAAAACAATTCCTCCACTTAATGCGATCTAGAGCTTTCTCCTTCAAATGACAGTATCCTCTTCTGTCCCCAAGGTCATCCAGCATCTTCTTACGTCTTCTTCCTCGTCTTCTTGTCACTTCTATCCGCCCATCTATCTTTCCTTCGATAGCTTCTTTTAGAAGGCAGTTTCTGCGTAAAACATGACCAATCCAATTAGCCTTCCGTTTTCTTATTTCATGTAG
>NW_019738374.1:35998-139418 GCF_002891405.2 Cryptotermes secundus
TAAAATATATGGTCCTTTCTCGTCTGTATCTACTTCTTCTTCCGGTTCAACTTCTAAGGTTTCTGGCCGATTAGGCCGATCATATAGTTCTGAAATATAATTTTCCCAAATTTTCAGCACTTGCCTCTGATCTACTATTCTATTTTTAATTTATGTCTCTGCACTGTATAACACCAAGCTCTCTAAATTGCATATTTATAAGAATTTATGTCCTTTGCAATGTCATATGGATATTGTCATGTGTATGTGTATGACTGTAGATGGGGTTTGATTGGATATTGGATTTATTGACCACTTATACACACAATTATTAAGAAAGTGGAACCTCGCTAAGCGAGCACCTCTCATAACAAGTAATTCGCATAACGAGGAAAACAGATTGTAAAAAAATGACTCGCATAACGAGCAACATTTCGCATAATGAGTGATGAGAGGGGAAGTCCCAGATTGTGCACTTGCTACATCAGTCTGTGTTTAGCACTCATTTCGCTAGCATCTTAGTGTCGCTTGTGATCACACATTTTTCCAAACTTGTGTTCAGACATATTATTTGTGATTTTTTATGTGCAAAGTTTAATAACCCTTGCAAAAATGTCTCCAAAGAAAAAGCCACAAAAGACAGCCATAAGAGAATAAAAATAACTGTAGAAATGAAATGTAAAATCATTGAAAAGCGAGAACAAGGTGTGAGCATGGCATACAGTCGGTCTACATCCACGATTTGGAGTTGCATTGTGTTTCACAGCAAGAAGTTGTGGAGGAGAGTTTGTCAGAGGAGGAGGAGGAGGTGACAGCAAAGCAACAATCCTGTGGCACAATAAGAGAAATGCTGAAAGCATGGGAAACTGTTGCATCGTACATTGAGAAGCATCACCCTAATAAGGCAGTGGCTATGCGCACTACAAATTTATTTAATGATAATGCTGTGTCGCATTTTCACCAAATTTTGAGGCATCGACAAAAACAAATGTCTCTAGACAGCTTTCTAGTAAAAAAGAATTAGATATGTATCATAAATAATAAACTAATTATTTCAATTTTTTTTTTCTTTTTTCCCGCAAATCGAATTCGCATTCCAGGTTGGTTTAAACCTTATACATAAAATTTGTTGAGTATTTTTTCGGCATGGAACACGTTATCATATTTTACATTAATTTATATGGGAAAAATTGTTTTGCTTAACGAGTGTTTCGCATTACGAGTAAGACTCTGGAATGAATTATGCTCGTTAAGCGAGGTTCCACTGTACAAATAATTATAGTGCCACCATTAATCTCCAGAATTCACAAATCACCAACGCACCCACCAAGCCTTTTCCAGCTTGCTGTGTCTTCACCAGCCACTCTCTGGCAACAGCTTCTAACAGTGGAGATTCTTCAACTTTATGCACTCAGGTCCTATCTTCACAGCCTAGCATGCAAAACTCAACTGAACTCAAAGTCAAAAGTCAACTCTCTTATAACCTCTCAACACAGACCACATAGAAAACACAGTTCTTCTAGTGTAGAAGCATGTTTACGGCACTGTTGTGTAACAGCGGTCAGTGTTCACGGAGTCACCACCCAGCAATGGGTCTATACCTTGAAAATTAGGAGTTCTATACATACAGCTTGAAACACAAAGTCGAAAGGATTTACAATGATTTTGTTCAGTTTTACTTAGTTTAGAAATTGGATCCCTGAATAATTATTCATGATCATATGTCTAAGAAAATAATGTTATGGTTCATAGAGGCGTCTTGTTTTGTTTGTTTTTCTCGCAGTTCCAGTAACAGTTTTACTGTCAACTGTGATGTCATCATTTTGCATGGAAATGACATATTTTACAATAGTACAAAGCTTGTTTCCTGGTACCAATGTTAATTATGCACATGCTTAGACATATTTCCACACATGCCTGAATGTGCATATGATGTGACTTTGGCTTGGTCACTACCATAATGGCATCACTGTTGGGGATGCACAGCATGTTTTTGATGGAGAACTGTGGTGTCTTAAAATGTCTTAAATTATTACCTAAATTGATGTAGACATGGTGTGACAAACAGTGTCAACAGAAATCTGCTGACAAAGACAGACTTGGTCACTGCCTGTTACTCAGCTGATCAGGAAGCAGTTGACTGATAAAGTCATTATCTGTTCACATAATGCAACCAATTGAGTGGCTACGTATGTTTGTTCGGTTGTGCATGTTGGACACTGGCATACAAGACATATCTTGAACCTAATATCATAAGAACAAATGTGTTGGAATGACAGCCACAGCAAGTTCATGGTCGTCGTCCTTCAAGTTCGAAGCCAACCTCAGATGCATCAGTGATATCTCAAGATGATGCAGATGGAGTGGGATGTGCACTGTCTGCAGGATCTCCTCCCCCTGCTTCTGGCCGTGGATCAAAATCACCCGCATCTTCTCCACCTCCAGCTCTCTCGCCCACCAGTCCCCGTTCAAACAGCACTGACAAAAAAATATTAGCTCCTGCTTTATCGCCTGTCACCAGTCATACATCACAAGAACAGGTAGGTGTACAGACTGGTGAAGCTGAACAAAGGCTAGTGATTTCAAGAAGGGAACTAACTCAATAAATTTCATGTATAACATGTTGTCAGATGTTTATTAAAAGAAGGATAGTGTTGTAAATTATTACAGTGAAGAAACTGATCTACTAAAGAAAATTCATGTTCTCACCTCAAATATAAAAATTTTTCCAAATTCTTGTCTAGTTTAAATGTTATAGAAAAAATGTGTGTGTGTATCCGCTCGTGCTCAAAGACAATATTTTCAGTGACTCTTATATTCAAGGGAAATTGCTTTTATTTCAATGTTGGAGTGATTCTAGACTTCTGTAAGGATTAACTTGTCAAGCTCAGCACAGGTAGGCTGTCATTGATGCCCACTAACTGAGAAGTGATTGATATTGTAAAGTGGACAGCGCAACGCTTGGTAAACCCCCCTCTAGGGGCGACGTAACATCATCGGAGCAACTGCTGCTGCTATGGTAACAGGCCAGTCAACAGTCCATCCCCCTCCCCTGCAGTGATGTAACAGGGGACACCGTGGTTACTACCAAGCAATAAACAACTCTTGGCAGCGATCCGCAACAACACCTGTAAACACGACGTTACGCAACAGTGGTAGCTATCGCGTAACTGTTTTCTGTTTTGTCAGTGCGGAAGCTACTAGAGTAGTGAGTAGTGAGTATTGAACCACAGTTACTAGAGAGAGAATAACCAGTCAGTTGCAGTCTAGCATTCGCCGGAGTGGGTTGAAGTCCATTGTCATTGAGCGTATCAAGTGAATGGCAGTGACTACAGCAGAAGACGTAATTGTAATACTGCCAATGGCAGTAATTGGGAAATTGTGAATTGTGTAATTGTAAGAGTGAGTGCAATAAATTTGCTAGATCCAGAACAGCGTGAAGTTATTCGTTGCGTGATATACCCAACACGTGACAATTTGGTGTCAGAATTGGTTTACGAACTTGAACACACCCCGACGAATAATCGAATTTTTGAGTGCATCGAGTATTATACTGCCACAAAATGGAGATGCAACAGATGATGGAACTCCTGCTGAAGAAACTGAGGACCAACAAAGAAGAAATCATGGCAAAATTAGATGCAAACGAAGCTAAGATGGAGGCCAGCCATAAAGAGTTGCTGTCCAGATTGGAGGCTGACAGACAGGCTGAGCATAGAGAACTGAAGGAAATGATGAAAATGATGGACACCAGCCACAAGGAGATGGTGGCCGAAATCAAACCCGAAATGGACGCAGAGACGGTGGCCTGCCAAGAGATGGAGGCATGTCTGAAAGGAGAAGAGCCAACCTCAGTGGACAGGAAACCTGAGGTGGCCCAACAATGAGAAGTCCCTGTAAAAGACGCTGAAGTAATGCCAGTTGGAGAACCAAAGAAGAAAAGGCATAGGGGCCAAAACCAGTGAAAAATGAAGAAATGGACCCAAGAAAAGGATGGGTGCCGAAGAAGACTGGCCCTCCCCCGCAGAGGGATGAGGTGCCATGTGGAAGTGGCACAGCAGAAGAAATCAGCAGGAAGGTGTGCCACCATGCAACAGTGGCATGGCGCAAAAGGAACATCTTCAGGAAATCTACGACCCAAGGAAAGTGTGGACCACGACATGAATTTGCTGCCGACAGAAATATGACTAGCCGTGCAGGTGTGACATGGTGCAAGGGAGGTTTCGTAAAGAAATATTCAACCAGCGTCAGTGCTGAACAAAAAACCTGGAAAGGAAGGACGTGAATTAAGAACATAGGCAGCGGATGGCCGCTATGCCAGAAGAAAAGGTGCCAACTAAGGACACCATCGGAGGGTGTAGATCAGGACAGTGATCGCACCTAGGAGGGAGAAGAACTCATAAAAAAACCTTCTACAAGATTGTCAGCCTGAAGATCACAAAGTGAATAGTCACATCTTCTGTCAGCCTATGACAAGACATGGATTGGACCTTGTGGAGGGGCTGACCCCCTCTGAAACGGGAAAAATGGAATAGCGCATGGTGGAGGAACCAGTAACACAGAAGCATTGGCCTCCCCAGCTAGAACGAGTGAATGAGCGATGGATGGATGAATGTGAGAGACAAGTGTGAAACGATGGAATCAACAACCATGGAATTGCTTGAGACAAGCATTTCTAATAAAATGGGAGCGTAGGTAGCGCCCCGAAGATGAATACCAGAGAAGAAAAAAGAACGTGGATGTACCGTTAGGCTGTTCGGGACGAAAAACCTTTAGAAAGGAGAAATGTAACGTGGCCAGTGAAACACTTGGTAAACACCCCCCCCCCCCCCCCNTGACGTAACATCATCGGAGCAACTGCCGCTGCTACGGTAACAGGCCAGTAAACACTCTGTCCCCCTCCCCCGCGGTGACATAACAGCACTTCCCACAGTGACGTTACAGGGGACACCGCAGTTACTACACAGCAATAAACAACTCTTGGCAGCGTTCCCCAGCAACACCTGTAAACACAATGTTACACAACAGTGGTAGCTATCATGTAACTGTTTTCTGTGTTGTCAGTGCGGAAGCTACTAGAGTAGTGAGTAGTGAGTATTGAGGCAGTTACTAGAGAGAGAGTAACCAGTCAGTTGCAGTCTAGCGTTCGCCGGAGTAAGTTGAACTCCATTGGTCCATTGTTATTGAGTGTATCGAGTGAATGGCAGTAACTACAGCAGAAGACGTAATTGTCATACTGCCGATGGCAGTAATTGGGAAATTGTGAATTATGTAATTGTAAGAGCGAGTGCAATAAATTCGCTAGATCCAGAACGGCGTGAAGTTATTTGTCGTAAGACATACCCAACACGTGACAATATACACATGTAACTTAGCAGTAAGACACACTGATGTATGCGAGTCCAACAATCTGGGAACATTAAGCACAAGTAACCACTGTGAACAACAAAAATAGTTCTGAAATTGCAATGCAGATTTTTCTGCATGATACATACATCATATATGTAACTGTCTCTATGTCCCACTGTATTTCTCCCTAATGGCACATTGAAGAAAAAAGTGATGTGTGCAGAATATTTTCCTCCTGAAGAGGACCTTGGGGAAATTGTTGATTTCTTTTTTGTTTAGAATGTTACATGCAAGGGTGTCAAAAAATGTCATATACAAGGGTCAACAGAGTAAAGGTCAATATTCTGGGAGGTCATAGTGTTGGTCATTCCAAGCAAAAAAGTGTACACAAATATGTGTCCTTTTCTGAACAGTTTCTGAGACAGAGTTATTTCACTGTACAATAGTTTTGATTTTTTACCCAATATTGTTCTTCCCTCCCACATGTGAATTGGTGTGAAGTGTCAGTTGGCTCTTGTGACACTGTAGGAGTGTTGTAAAAAATATCACAGATATTTACAAATGCTAAATATGCTGATGTGCTGTGTTCCATCCTCATGTGAGTTACAAAGTGGACTAAGCGGTCTCCGTAGTCTAGATGTAACGTTCCCACCTCATGACTTGTGGTACACGGGTTCAAAAATCCGGCGGAGGTCGTGGAATTTTTAAGGACGGAAAAATTCAGGGAACAAGTCCTCCGGGAGGGACCTTAAGCCGTGGGTCCCATGTTGTAGCTTTACGGCACGTAAAAGAACCTCATATCTCCAAAGGAGGTCACTGAGCCAAATTCAGGACAGTTCCCGCCCAACCGTAGTCTCTAACGCCTCCGATAGATCGGCACGGCGGCCACTAATTGGCCTATTCTAGCCTGCCCCGGGTGATTATGATGGTGGAGAAATTGGTGGAATGAAGATTGGCAGGGGAAACTGAAGTACTCAGAGAACCCCCCCCAGCACCACTTGGTCCACCACAAATCCCACTTGACCAGACCCGGGATCAAACCCGGGCTGCCGCAGTGGGTAGCCAGTGACTAACCACTTGAGCTATGGCGCGGCCTACATCAAGGCCTGTTACAGGGATAGCTTTACCTTTTTACCTTTTATAATCTCACTTATTATAATAGTCAAAAAGAGTTTGGTTCCCTGAATATTTTCTAAGGACACCTTGGCTGAAGTTGAACTCTTGTCAGTTATAATTTGTTAGCACTTTCTAAGCCTGTTACCCACAAGTAAGTAATCCTTGTAAGGTTTTCAAAGTATGATGTACAAATAATATGGCTGTGGATATAAAAGTCATTCATATTGATTGTCCATAACTCTGAACAGATTAAAGAAGCCAGCCCAGAATTAGAACTAAATTTAAACTAACTTAATTTAAAATGTAGGCGTTGCATTGTCTCCACTCGTTATAACTCAGTTCTTCTGAAACTAGGTAGTGGCATTTCTTTCACTGCAGACATAATGGTTATACCTCAACAATTTGGTCACCAGCTTCACATATGAAAATAGGTTCATTATAAAAAGGTAAACTGACATTAAATATAAAAGGCCTTGTGATGTGCTCCTACCTCTTCAACCTGTTTCCTAAAGAGCATACCTTCAGTTACCATATTCCCACATTATGGTATTATAACTTCTTCTTCTTCTTCTTAGCAGGGGACAGATACAGCAACCACTTCACGAACAGAAGATTCACATAAGCAAAAACGTTCTCAGCAGGAAAGCAGCACTGTTGCCACAGGGGAAATTAGTGGCAGTACTGTCATGGACCAAACAGGAGAAACATCTGCTCTAAACAGCAGTGTCTCAGTTACAGGTGGAAGCCTGGTGAATGGACATCTTAGTGCTTACAGTAGTAATAGTAATATTAACACTGGAAGTCTGGATGAAGTGGATAAACCGCCTCCCACACTGATTCCTCAGTTACTGACAAGTCCCAGTTCTGAATATTGGCATGCAAGGAATCCAGTGGCAGACCAGGTTTTCATAACAGATGTTACAGTCAACCTCAAGACAGTTACAATTAGAGAATGCAAGACTGAAAAGGGTTTCTTTCGGAACAGGGATGTGTCCAATCAGAGTGATATTAAGTGATTAGTTTATAACTCTGATCTGTCATGAGCTTCACTGAAAGTAGAAGGGTTTAGTGATGCATATTTCATTTTCAGCTCAGTTTTAAATGAAATTGTGAGTTAAGTAAAGTGTAGAATTAATACAGACAATGTTTTGACATTTATAGATATTTTGTACCATTAGAAAGTACCATGACTGTTTTCATTGACTGCCTCTTATGATAAAGGTTAATTGATTTGACCTCCTTGTGCTCTATTTGAAGCTATCTGGATATCCCTCCTCAAGATAATTGAAGAACAGACTGTCACTAACATGATGGTTTTGATGACATGTACATTGTATTTATGTGGTCTGTTTTCATAGTCTGCAAACAAGTAATATAGTAATATATGCCTAGATGAAATTGAAAACAAAGGTAAGATTATTCGAGTATAGATGGTAGGTCTGGGGGATAGGGAATGCACACATGGTGATCTTGCTGATGAACCTTATAGCTGAATTCACAAAGAGAGATGAAGGGTTGCAAGCCTCCAATATCTGATCCATAATATGCTGAAACTGAGAGCTGTGTTCTTTTGCCTGACAGTTGTTGTGTATTCCTAGCATGAAGTACATAAAGTGAATGCGTTTAGGGTCATTTATGCTCCTCTCTGTCCATTCAACCAATCACATGTTGATTGTGTGTACAAGAGCTTATGTCAGATGTTGATAATGTTGTTATTTGTTTTTTATTTTGTCCCCCCCCCCCCAATGAATGCATCCTGTTGTGTATCATATATTATTTCTTACTGATAACCATCACAACACAACAATCAATAATACGTGTAAGCAGCTCTAGGAGATACTTTTGCTACATGTTGTGGCCTTCAAAAGGCCATCATCAGGCAAATACTTTAAACATTTTGTTATTGAATTGCATGTCAAATATAGGGTACAGTGCTAAACTTCCAAGTGTATACAGTGATATAAAATGATATGAGTGAATATAAAATATAAATTACAATAAAAGTTGAAGTCTTAAAATAACCAGTTACATAGTCAATAGTACAGTTAAAAGTTGTATATGTGATCGTATTTGGAAGTTGGCAGTTGTAATCGTAATATATGTAATGTTTATATGGACATATTATATACACAATGGTTGATGTGTTTGGAGGCCCGTTGTTATGTTGTATGTCATTATTTAATATTTGATACTACTAGATAGTTGTAATCTATCTCACCATCAGATCGGACATTTACACAATGCAGTCGCCCTTCAAATGTATTTGCCTGATGATGGTCTTTTGAAGGCTGAAACATGTAGCAAAAGTATCTCCTAGAGCTACTTACACATATTATTGATTGTTTTGTTGTGAGAGTTATCAATAAGAAATAATATTAATTGTTATTTTAATATGTCCATGATAGCCACTTCAAAAGAGCCTAAATATTGAAGTACCTGTATTATATTTTTAAACTTTAGCACTGTAATATGATATATGTAATTAGAAATTACAAGACAGTTTTGAAGGTCACATATTTCATTCATTTTTGTATATTACAAATATCGGTTAGACTGAGTATTTTTATGGAAAATTCTCGCTATATTGAGGTTGCAATGTACATAGTAAGTAAATAAAGGAAACACTAATAGATACAAAGTCTTAATAAAAATTTATGCACACATGTACACAACATAATTAATTACTATTCATCATTCTCTGTAATAATCTACAAAAAGAATGACTCGGTATTTTTGCTGCCCTTGTCTGTAAGATTAATTAGAACTGGTGGAATATACGTAATGACACAAATGTAAGAAATCTCTGATTTCTCCTTTGTAAGTTTCTGGTCGTGTGCATACAACAGTGACAACTAAATATCACTGACAGACTTACATCTTATACGAAATCATTAAAAAAAATTGTGTTGAAAAGTGATTTATCCAGATTATGGCGTTGGTTCATTTTCACCATGAGGGTGTTCTTTTTTTAATTCTAATCCAGCATCTTTTAAACTGTCCTTCCGTCAAAAAAGTTGTGTTCTTAAATTTTTTTTATTTTTATTACTGGCATAACTTTTTGCTGCTTTTGGGCATTTAAAATGACTTGAACCCAGTGGGTAGGTACAGAGATATCAGAATTAAAAAGTTTATTTTTCTGTGTTAGAGCTATTAAAACTATGCCCAGTTACAAAATATTTTAAATTGCTAATTTGTAATTTGGGAGATGTATGCAAAATATGTGCCGAAAAGACTGAAATTCTGGGATTTGTTTTGTCCACAGCTGTTATGATACAGAATCAGATATTATATGCGTGGAGTTCTAAATATGCTTCCAGAGTCGTGATCTGGTCTCAAGAGTTGCTGAAGAAGCTTGACTCTCACTCCCCACACATGCATATAAACACTTTCAGTCATTGCATCATGTGTCGTGAGGTTAAATGTCCACAGTTTTTTCTTATACTATGCTACACAAATAAATAAGAAATGGAAGTGTCTTCTACAAGTCAAAGATAAAACCAATTTTTTATTGAATTAATTTGCTTCATTTGTGTTTTTCATCTTTTTTTTCTCTCCCTCTCTTTGTGAATCTGGTTTCTTGTGGAGCAATTTCAGTTTTTGTAAATCATCTGGTATCACCTGCTGAATGCTTACAGACTACAGTCCATGGAGTTTATCACCTGGTGATCTTAAGGTGTCTTTTGAAGGCATGACACCAGTTGCATGTCATTTTCAAGGGCATGGGATAGACTGAACACATTAAAGAAAAATGCATTGTTGAGAAGCATGCCACTTTTTGATCACTAGTGTATTGTTCTTTGTAAAGTCCATAAATCTCATTGAAATTAAAAACAGGAGGCAAATGTTTTACTGTTTATCTTTTCTATTGTAATGTGAGGTGTATGCAGGATATGCTGCTTTCACTCTCACCACCCACATGAATGATGATCCTCATCAGTTTAGGTTTCATTCGTCATGTACTCTGCTTGTATGTGTTAACATGCTTACAGTCACGCATGGATGTTGCACTGGTAGACTGGATTATATACTCCATTTTTAATATCTGTGAGCCACCCAGTTCTTTACTGTGGCCCATATTAACGGGATAGGGTTTAGGCTTGGGTGTTATGGTGGTAGTCTTAAGACGGAGTGCTGATATTCAGCAGGGATATCATTTATCTCATGTGTAGTGTTGATTGCCTTTGATTAATTCAGTCCCTTCCCCTTCCATGTTATCTGAATGCGGACTTCCCCCTCTCGGATTCAAGGCATTCTCTTTTTCTTCAAATCTGGTGTTGATCAATTTACATATTATAAAATGGGCAGTATCTGTCCTCATGATGCTTTCCTTGTCATGACCGAGAGTCAACTTTTCTTTTATCCATATGTTTTTGTACTGTTTGTAGTTCAGTGCACCATGATGATTCCCAGTGGTTAAGTGAGCTCCTTTAACAAACACATCCTCACTTCTAGCATGCACTTTGATTAATTTTTGTTCCTTTGAAACTGGTACAAACAAATCAGACTTGCCAGAATAAAATATGGATGTATGTGAGGTATCAGTGTATGTTTCATCCATTTGTAACAGGATGGCCATATCTGAAATTTTTCCAGTTTCTTAAATATAGTACTATCACAGTCCTGATATTGTGACATTCTATGAGACATATGTTTTGTTGTCAATTTTTCTACCTGAAATCCAAATGAATATTTTTTCCCATGTAAGATTTGAGGCTTTCACGGCGGTGACTATGAAGAAAGCAGTCTTCTGGGATTTGGCACCGTGTATATGTGGTGTTAACCGACGTTTCGGAGTCTGCTTGACCGTGTCTCACGGTGTTGTCGCTTGCAGATTTACCTATACTTCTTCAACCCTGAAGATGGGGGCGATACGTTTCTCCGAAACGTCGGTTAACACCACATATACACGGTGCCAAATCCCAGAAGACTGCTTTCTTCAATTTTTCCCATGGTTGAAATGCCTCCATCTGAAATAATTTGTGACTTAATCACCAGAATCAGCTGTATTGCTAACTCATGTTTTTTAAGTTAATTGCTTCTGGCTTGCAGCCCTCCTAACTTTCATACCGACAGTCTTTGTGACAGGTACAAAGTGTGCTGTAATTGAAGAATGAGTACAAATGAACTGAGGATATAATGTTCATTGCTTTTGTATGATGTTGAATCTGATATTTAAAATTTTTTATACTTGAAAATGATTTCAGTTTAATGCAATTTATTTATTTATATTCAATTAAGTAGTCATATTTAAAACTGGAATAATCAGTTGTATAGTTGGTTGAGGCACTATGCTACAAGCTGGAAGGCAGTGGGTTTCATTCCTGATGAGGTCATTAGATCTTTTCAGTTGTCTTAATCTGGCCAGCTGCACTATGGCCCTGGGGTCAACTCAGCCTCCAACAGAAATGAGTACCAGGAATCTTCCTGAGGGTAAAGGGCAGCCACTGCTTAAGGCTGACAACCTCACCATCATCTGTGAGCTGACTGTCTAGAAAATTTGGGAGCCTTGATGTCTCTCAACTCTATGGGCCTAGGGATAGCTTTGCTTTTTTTATATATGTATATA
The DNA here is from genome assembly GCF_002891405.2 of Cryptotermes secundus. NCBI lineage: Eukaryota > Metazoa > Arthropoda > Insecta > Blattodea > Kalotermitidae > Cryptotermes > Cryptotermes secundus. The sequence goes on from NW_019738374.1 coordinate 48,009, forward strand.
AAATCAATCCCTCAGAATATATTCCAGTCAAAAATAAACTGAAATCAAATGGGGTGCCTGATATGAATCACCTATTGTTAATTTGTGTTTCTAGATGAATTTTTAAGAAATCTGAATCATTGCAGCACCTTGTACATTTTCATAAGATAACAGTTTGAAGTTGTGTACGTTCTATTAACTAAGCTATTATATTTTGTTAGAAGTTTCTGTGGTCGCTTCAAAGTCACCAACTTGAGTTTTCATCTTATTCAAAATGTCATTTGATTTTGATGCTATGTGATTTATATTCTTGAAATGATTCATCAATTGCAGATATCGTCATGGTGAATTTTCCTATAGTTTAACAATGTGTTAAGTATAACTTAAACTTTGCATTTAATAAAGTGAAATAAGAGAATCTGGTCGCAATAATGAAAGTGAAATATGTAGTGAAGAATTGTCAAAAAGTAAAAACCAACTAGAACATAAGGTTATCAGTGATGACATTTCATTTCCTCAGTACAATGAGACAGTCAGACCTTTCAGGTACTGTTATGTTTCAGTTCTAGGCTTCTGATTGTAAGGGCTGAACTGGTTGCCTGTGCGCTTCATTGTTAGGAATAAACATCATTTTTTTTTTTGTGTGTGTATGAACAGAATGAAATGAAGGTGTTTAGTCCAGAAGCTGGGTTTGTTATATTACAGGGTAGCTCTCTTTTAAGAGCATGTAGATTGTGGAGTGTGTGTATATGTTGAAAGGTGAAGAGGTTTTGAACAAATGTGATGGGAAATATCTAGATATTAACAATGACTCTGCAGTAATATTATCTTATTTTAATTCTATTACTAAACTTAAAATACTAACAACATGATATTTCATAGTGTGAATCAAATAGGGAATGCTGAAAATGTCTTGAAGATGTGTGTTTTTATATGAGTTACAAAATATATAGTACAGAATAGTAATATGTTAAGCAGAAAAGATGTGAATAATATAAAGAGCAATACTGATCCCTGGTAGCTTAACATGATATATGAAATATTATTTTGTGTCTGTGTTTGTAAACCCTCAGTTGTTTAATTAAGGCTGAATGAACTTACAGTGTTTTATAACGGTGTTGAATATATATATATTGTGGAGTTTTAATTTTCTTCTTGAAGAGGAAATCCATCATATCTATCCAAATACAAGGTGTCCTTAGATATAATATGGTCCTGCTGAATGGAAAGTGTTAAGGAAAAGTAACTTCATTACTTCTTCAGATAAAATTCTTACATATAATCCTCTGGCTTAAATAAAACATTTTTGACCTCATTCTTCATTATTAGCCTGTACCGCAGTGTGTGAGTGTGGTCGTAAGGGTAATGAGAATCTGATTGCTGATTGTGAATATTTTCATATTGATATATGGTACATGTTCCAGATCTACTTTTGCAGAAACTGTCAAATTGTGTTTTTCTGTTTTTATTGCATTTTTATTCATTCTTTGAGTAAACGATCTGTTTGTGAATTAAAATGAAAGGAAACAAACTTTGTCTTATATTTGGGTAAATAAGGTGGGTATGTTCATAATACTTTCATCAGTCATTCTGTACAGTTTTATATGATTTCAGAAATTTCAGGTGTTCTTTATACAAAGTTAAAGGTTATTGTTGTCTCATTGATCACAGCAACATTTGTTTTATGTTTCAACTTCTGAACCTTTCTGCTGATTTTTATATAATTTTGTGTGAAAAATGTGTTGGGAGGCTTGATATTGTGGTCCTCTTGGTTATGACTCCACATTATAGTCTGGTAGATGGGCACCAATGTTTTTGGAGACATATAGTGCCTCTATCTTCACAGTATTCTAAAATATTTGGTAATAAAATATAACTTTGGACAACATTACTGGCCACTTAGTATTGTCATTTAACTTCATATAATTTTTTATATTTATATGCTTAATGTATATCAAATTAACAAAAAACTACATTTTGTAACAATATGACAGTATTTTATGTTGTATGTCTATTTTTTATGGTGAGCCCTTTTAGTAGTGAGAATATTATTTGAGCATACAGAATGGATGCTGCATATATGCATCCTTACCTTCTTCTTTATAGTTGTTCAAGCCTGTAATATTCATTCATTTCATTCATCTGTAATCTGTCAAGACAACAGGTCCACAGTCTCTTCCAAAACAGTTCCTCCACTTGATGCCATCTAGAGCTTTCTCCTTCAAATGAAAATATCCTCTTCTGTCCCCAAGGTCATCCAGCATCTTCTTACGTCTTCTTCCTCGTCTTCTGGTCACTTGTATCTGCCCCTCTATCTTTCCTTCAGTAACTTATTTTAGAAGGCAGTTACCATGTAAGATATGACCAATCCAATTAGCCTTCCATTTTCTTATTTTGTGTAGAATATTCCTCTGCTCACTGACTCTAAATAACACTTTTTCATTTCTCACATAATTGGTCCAACTGATCTTCTCCATCCTTCTCCAACACCACATTTCAAAGCTTTCCAGGTGTTTCTGATCTACTGCCCTAAGTGTCAAAGTTTCAGCCCCATACAAAGCAATGCTCCAAATGTAGCATTTCACTAGTTTCACTAATTTCACTAATTTGCTAGTTTCACTATCAAATTTAAGTGCAATTTGCTGGTAAAAAGATTCTTCTTGCTAAATGCAGCTTTTGCCATGGCAATCCAAGATTTAATTTGACACGTACATCATCTGTTAACAAGCTATCCAAATATTTAAAACATTTCATATTCTCCAGTTGTTTTTGGTCTATCTTTAATATTATGTTGAAAAAATGTATTATGAATGCAGTTTTGGGGGTGGAACTTTTGAAAGACTGTTCCATAGTTCAGCATTAAAATTGGTCTGATACAAGCCATACTGTTGTTACTGAAATTAGGTTCCATACTCTGAAGGTATGAGCTTTCTACCTGGTAAGAATTCTCAAGTCCAGTGTTACTTGTGTTCAAAGGATACGCAAAAAAAAAATGAAGTTGTTAATGGGTGGCGTTACTATGTGCTTTAGCTATGAAACTACTGAACAGATTTTGATAAAATCTGGTACTGAGGGGAAGTATACATTAAAAGTTGTAAGGGGAACTTAATTTGTGTCAGTCCAATATAACCTTACATAAAATTCAGACTTAACTTTGTCAGTTTTCTCAAAAAATGGCTCATTGTACAAAAAACTGATACATGACATAAAATAGAGATCTTGTTAAGATCCATAATTTTTATTGGAAATATCTGTCAATAATATGAATGTTCCATGTAATACAAGGATGACTGATTTCCGTCTTACTGATATCTGTATTGTGATTAGCTCTGCAACAATAGATGACACCAATGAAATTTGCAAAACTAATAATGGGTGCATTAGGAATATTCTGAACAAATGTCTAATGTAAAACAAGAGATCATAATCTGATGTGATTTTGGTTCAGGTGGAACATTCCCTAAGAAACATCTGAAGATGTCTTACCATAAACTTTCCAAACTAACGAGAGATTGCAGATAATGATCTCATCTTGATAAACTTCTCTCATAAAATGTTCTCCTTTAAAGTTAAAAATACTAAGAAACACGTTGATTTAGCTGTTGTTTTTTATGGAGGAATTATTTGAGGGCCTGCCATAAACTGTTCAGGTGGAAGTTCCAAGTGCTACTTGTGTCAGATCAGCCCAGATCTCTCCAGTATCACCCCCAGTAAATCGTTGAGCAGCTAGCATGAAGTGAGCTCCTATGTTAAATGCCAGCCAATTCATAAATCCTGATCTGTAGTATTGTTATTGCTACATTTACCTATTCCTTCCAGCTGTACTGTGGCCCTGGGGTTGACTCAGCCTCTAACAAAATATTTCTGGGGATAAAGGGCGGCCGGCGCATAAGACTGATGTCACGGCCATCTGTGAGCCAATTGTCTAGAAAATGTGGGAGCTTCAACATCTCACAACCCTATAGGCCTCCAAGGCCTGTTACAGGGATGCCTTTACTTACTGTATTTGATGTGTGCAATACTAATCAGTCCTGTTATTACCTGTGCTGAATTGCCGAGTTACACAGTGGAGCAACAAACAAGTGTTCGTGTACAATACCTATATGAAAACTGGTTGTGTAAAGAGATTCCAGCATAAACTTCAGAATATTACAGATCAATATATGGGGAAAGAAAAAACTTTCATACAACTCTGAATACATTTATCCAGAGACATTACTGGACAAAAAATAATCAAATTAAGAAGCCAAGAGAAAGTGGATGAATGAGTGGTAGGCTTGAATGTTCCACTTGAAAGTCCCTTAGATGCCTTGCACAGGATTGGGGTTTAAGGTTTAAAGTTTCAAGTTTGCTTTATTTCCAAAAAGGAATTATAACATATGAAAATAACACTATAGAGATGCAAGGAATGTAAGCATAACAATGGGACCATTTCTTGCATCTGCTGTGATCTGGATGGGTTTTGTTTGTGATCTGTTGGCCTGTGGGCCCAAACATGCATAGACAGATTTGAGGCTTTCACGGCGGTGACTATGAAGAAAGCAGTCTTCTGGGATTTGGCACCGTGTATATGTGGTGTTAACCGACGTTTCGGGGAACATCGGTTAACACCACATATACACGGTGCCAAATCCCAGAAGACTGCTTTCTTCATGCATAGACAGAGTTGATGCAAGGATCTTGCCTCTCTTCTGTGGGACTTGCTTACAGATTAGGGCAGGTTCTGACATAATTGCCCTGTAGGTCTTCAGCAGTGTGAGTGCCCCCTTCCTTATCAATTCTTTTATACTGTTTATATTTTTATTACATTAGGTTGTTCCCTACATAAAACTACTTTTTTAATAAGATCCCATTTAGAATATTTTGTTTCAGGTAGTATCTTGACCAATATTGTGATTACAGTACTATTTTAAGAACCAGTTTAATTCTTTCAGATTGATGAATTTGAATATCTGTATTATTTTGGAAATAATCTTACATGCTGTGTAAATATGTAGAATAATGGACAAAGTAGTTTGTTAACATTAATTTTAAAGTAATAAAATACAGATTTATTTTCATTCTGTTACACAACTTCAAATAAATACCCTACATTTATACACAAGCAAATAATTTATAGTTTACAAGTTCCTATCTTTCAGTACTCACATCCATCTAAGATTAAGAATGCATGAAGCTGTTATCTCCACTTTCCCATAAGTCTTTGTGACAAGAAACAATTTAAGCACAGGGACAGTGTTACCTCTTACCTATCATTTGGCCCAGTGCCACCCCATTTGAAAATTCTTTGGGGAGCAATGGTTTTTAATACTAAACTTGGGAAGAGCTTAAATGGTAAAAACTTAACGCTAAGATTACTGGCTTAGGATCCCTGAACTGGAGTGTGAAATCAAGGACACTAAATGGAGGTGGCTCTGTACTTTGTGTTTTGGAATTCTACCAATGCCTAGAGATGGTTGAGACTGCAAGCAAAAACAGTTACACAAAATCTGAAATTGCTTCTGCCAGCATTTTCTGTTCTAGATTCATATGTAGATGGTATTTTTAGCATACATCCCTTATTCTGAAGAAATAAAAAAGGCTTATATGATTTCCTTACTGTCTGTGTGTCCGCCCTTTAATGCCTGAGAGCCGGAATAGTGGAACCAGAAGAGATGGCTGTTGTTAGGCAATGGCTTGGTAAATACATTCCCATGGCAATGAATACACACGCAACAGTAGACACTGCTGGATGCGGTGTTTTGTGTGTGATCTGTGTCATAATCACATGCCCTATATGAGGTTAAATTTGTTCTTCCCAGACTTCTTGTTTATATGCTGCTGTCAGTAGTTCAGTGGCAGTGCTATAACATGAACTGTTCTAAATAAAGCATTGTACATAATTTTATGACAATCATGTTTACATACAGCAATTTAAGTGCCTACAGGCTGCTTTTGGCAATTCAAACAACTGTGAAATACTGCATACTCTGGGCTAGGGCTTATGGCTTGTTAGGATCAGTGCTGAGATTGTAACATAACATAAAAGGCATAAATATCAACTCTGCACAGAAGAATTTCCAACCTCAGTTGTGCACAAAGAGTGCCAAATGTTGATTTTTATCAACTTCAGATCTTCCTAAATTGTACTGTCTGAAAAAAATATGGCCCCCAAAATTCTGATGTTTAATATATTTTATTTTCTCATGAGCACCAGCAGGAATTAGTAGTTTTAATATTAGTATTCTAATGTGGATACTAACTGAAAACTTACACATAAAATTTAAAAACATTGCCTCCTTATTCAAAACAAATCTGTAGACAATTACATTTCCAGACTGTCATCTAGGTTAAGGAAAATATTTGTATTTGGTCTTTCAACCCCCCTGTAATACCATGCAGTATTAAATATTAGAGTAGCTGCACTGGTCTTTAACACTTATAAGGGTAATAAGAAAATAAGGCAAAATACAGCTAGTTCTCAATGCTTCAAGAAAAAGTAGGGAATTATGAAAAATATAAAACAGTGGATAGTGTGATGCAGTAGTAATTCATTCAGTTCTCTCTTAAACTTTTTAACCAATAAGCCATCCAATTATCATGACAAGAGATAATCAAGCCTTGCAGCTAGAAACTCCTCCAACGTAATTTGTTTATATGTCAGTATGATTATCATTCAGAGTAAAATTTGAGGTTATATTTGTACATGTAAAATTTCTGTTGTCTTACCATGTGTATGTGTGAGCAATTATGCTATCGATTAGTTTTTTGATTTCACATCAGACGTAAGTCTTGACAGTACAGATCAAATTAACACACCTCAACTACTGGCATTATATCGCTGACATAAGTCAGAACTTGAATTTGTTTCATGGTTGTAAAATATCTTTCAAGTCTATATTGTGATCTGGGTAGTGACACTGTAGTCATGTTGATGGTTACCAACATATAGAAAGCATCCTGAAGATGCATACAGCACATTCCTCCAAAATGTAACTGCATGTCTACAGGTCTACAATCTAAAATTTCACCCCTGTGAAAACCTCAGGTCTCATCTTTGAAATTATATAGTGAAACTTTAGGACTGCTACACATTAGCAAGACTAAGGCCTTATGGAAAACTGGAGATTATGAGAACTCCAGTTCCTGTTAATACTCACGTTAAGCCCAAGCTCCCTGTTCTTTCATGCAGCACAAGAAATTCATAATAACAAACAACACATCAAAATAATAGCATAAGAAGTCTATGACTTGAAGCTTTCAAGACAAGTACATGCAATACAGCCTTTACAGTCAATGAGCCATTATGACTTCACTGAATATAAAGTGTTACAAAAAGGAGGAGAAGATGCAAGCTAATTATAATACGAAAGGTGTGAGGTTTTATTACTCAGCTGCTTGCAATGTTGCCTGCTTTTCGATCTTGTGATATCTTCTAGAGCCATTTATTATATTTATTTTTGTTTATAATTAGTCGATTTTTATGTTAAATGTTATCATTTTTGTACTTTATGAAAGCTGGATACTTCAGTTTCCATGAATGACATCACCTCAATCCTTTGAGAATTCTAAGTGTTCTCCCCATTTATATCTGTACATGGGTCGTGGAATGATTTTCCAGTGTTTCTCCAGGTATATCCAAGCTCTGGTGGCAGCATAAGCGATCTTTTGTGTTCTGAGATAGCCAAAATTAATTTTATGATAATGGACAGCTACTGTAACATACTTTGGATGCTTGCACAGGCATGCTGAGATAGCTCAGCTGCTCAAGACAATCCTGGTATGACAATATAAGAATGTTAGTGGAAGTGTGCTATTAAGCAGGAAAAATTCTGTACATTTTTATACACTTATATTTGAACCTCTGCCTTATACACATCATATACATATTCAGCCCAACAAAATATAAATCTGATAATACAGTTTGTTAAAAGTGTATGTAAATAAAATACAGTGTGTCCACAAAGTCCCATTGGGGTTTTGAAAAATTGTGGTGCGCAAACAAATTAAGCTAGCCACATGCAGTTCGTGGCAGATCATAGTGAAACTCTGGAAATTTTTTACTGGCTTCAATAGACCTAAATGTGTGCTCCCCTGGTAGCACAGAGAACGTCCAGATGATATTCGAGTTCTTGCCTTGTTCTGTGGAGGATGTCCACTGGAATAGCCGAGATTGCATTCCCGATATAGGTCTTCAGGTCATCAAGTCCATCAACTGGGGTTTCGAACACACTGCTCTTTACATAACCCCACAGGAAAGAATCCGCATTCCTAGACAGGACATTTCCAGGAAGATGGATCGGCAGAGACGGTCCAATGCCTTGGCCTCCACGGTCACCAGACATAACACCAATGGATTTTTTCCTGTGTGTTCCCAACACCAGTTAACAGACTTGATGACCTGAAGACCCATATCAGGAATGCGATCACGTCTATTCAAGTGGACATGCTCCACAGAACATGGCAAAAGCTTGAATATTGTCTGGATGTTCTCCGTGTTACCAAAAGAGCCCACATCAAGGTCTACTGAGGTCAGTAGAAAACTTCCAGAGTTTCACCATGATCTGCCACAAACCGCATGTGGCTAGCTCAATTTGTCTGCGTGCCACAATTTTTCAAAACCTGGACAGGACTTTGTGGACACACTGTATGACCAACAGGGCAGAGACACTGAAATGCAATAAAAATATTCTACCAAAAAATATTATTGTACATGCATTACATCATCATATGTTATCCCAAACAGCACATGTTAACACATAGTGGGTTCAAGGTAATGTGGTACTAGCACAAATTTTTCCCATTAAGTTGGAGTTGCCAGATGTAATGACATGTTAAGAATTATGAAATGCTATATAGTTATCTAGTATTATAAAAATAATTTAGAATGTATAAAAATGTTAATGTTGGATAAAAAAACTTGAAACATGAACACAGAATTCATAGGAATAAAAATAATGGGCTGTTGATCATTCAGGCTCTAACTACAATCATATAAATTTGGAAGGATTGCCACTGATTACAAATCTGGTTTATGTGAAATAATAAGCATGGTTACACAACATCTATATAGCAGAATATTACATACAAACTTATAATAATAGTAATATCTAGGATGGTTCTTCCAACTGTTGGTGAGAATATCATTACAACTGGCAATGCTAATATATAATTTTATCTTCTAAAACCTATCATACACCATAACTGCAACAGTGCATTAGAGTTAGCATATCAGCATTGTATGATTAGGCTTAGCTGTAATGGTTAAACAATGAATATCTGAACCACCAACTAAAAATGCTTGTACATAAACTTTTGTTTTAAGCCTTCCTCCCTTTTATTTTACCTATTGTTATACTCTTTGTTCTGATGCTGTATTAAAAAATGCTTGATTATGATACAGTTGAAGTTATAATATGGGATGTTAACATTGAAACAGATGCCTTTAATGCCAGAAGCAAATTAGTGACAAATAAGGCATTGTAAGCATCCCAGAAGTCGTTAAAACACTCATCAGGGTAATGATGGAAGTATGAAGAGAGTAACAGTCTGCCAACACTTTACCCCCTTTTCACCACACATATCTTCCTTACCATGAAAATGAACAAGGTAAACTATTAAAAATCATAATCACTTTCCATACCTGTTCTGTACACTAACATGTAAAAGAGAAAAGAAAAATGCTCCCATATGTAAACTGCTTGCCAAACAATGTACTTCATAACTTAGATGCAGAAGTATCAACATGTGCTTCAAGATGCAATACGAAGTAAATTAATTAAAACCAGGATACACATAAAACAGTACATTAATAATGCACCAAGGAACTGAACAAAAACCAGAGATGATATTATGTTGAACATTTCTGTGATTCATCCTAGTATGGCATTTTGTGTTCTATGGAAATCAGACACCTTTAAGTTCTTTGTACATTATTCACAAATCAAGTCTTATGTATCAGTCTGCCATTCACACTTTGACAAATGCTGTGTCTGATAAGCTATGTAATCTATTGAAGCGTCGTCCTCTCAGTTTCATGATGCCATCTGACAATGAAGTTTCTCTTCCAAAAAACTCCACAATAGGTTGGCCAGTAAGTACTGTTGCCAGAAATTGTTCCACTGTAATGCACCAATGTGGGTCAGGCCCACTACCAGGATTTCCATTTCGGTCTGGTGACTAAATAATTAGGCAAAAAGTAACACAAACTATATTACATGGTGTAGTATTCTGTTATAGGGAATGGCATAATTTCATAACTTCGAGTAATAATTTTATGTTTGGAAAACTGAATTGATTTGAAGAACATTAGAAAATGGGGAAATTAATTTATAAAAAAAATATTTCACCAATTTGGACAAGTACCCTAGTAGATGCAGACAAATTACATTCTTTAGACACCCACCTAATCTGATTTAAGACATTTCCTATAATCCAATTAGGACCAAATCAAGAAAAATGTCACCTGTAATATTCTTTCATGTATATTTAATGTAACTATTAAGGTAAAAATATATTTTATTTTGGTACCATACACACAACTGTAACTATTTTCAATATAAATTACCTAAAAAAGCTATTGCCCCATATACAAGTCTGTTTCTAAGAAATGGATAAATAAGCAATACACTGCATGAATACTCTTCCAGTTTCTTTAATAATCTCAATTTCAATATAACATACTATTTCATTAAGACAAAACGTATGTTAAATTATGCCTTCTCGTCATTCTAATACTGCACTAAGATACTAAGGGAGGAACAAATTGTGAAATTTTGTCTTCTCCACATGCTTTGGAGGATCATTCACAAATATTTTTAAGGTATGCTAAAACATTTGTTTTTTTACTTATTTTAATAAATGAAGGTTAAGATGATTTAGTAGTATCTGGCAATAAAACTGACAAATGATGACAGTAGAAAGTCACTTTTAATGTTCAATCACAATGCCACTTATAAGAACAACATTAAATTCACAGTGTTTAGTCTATTGGCATACCCCTAGTTAAAGTGAAGTGTACAATAGACTGTTTATATTATCCACCCTAAAACCTAAAATGTCAATAAGACTATGTACAAAGTGTCTGGCATAAGGTGAAGGTATGGAGACGTATCAGTAAAAAGAACATGTTTGTTACCTGATCAGTGGATGGAGTGTTTGGCTGAGAATCTGGCCAATGTGCTGCAGCAGCTGCAAGCAGACTATCAGCTGATTCCTCCTTTTCCATATAAAATCGCTTTCCAACATCTCCCAACTGAAGTAACAAAGTCCCTAAGAACATGACAGTCAGCAACTGATAACGGAAAGACCTGCAATGTGTGTCACTTTAATATCACACCTTTATAACAAACCTTTAGATTTAACTTAAGACAATCAGTACTCTGAATACGCCACTCCTCACATTTAATGGCATAAAATGGCTTTCTCAGAAAATGCCAATGTACTAGATACAATGTGTTGTCAAATAAATATCATATATGTATTTTTCTCACCCTTTCTGTGAATTTCTATATGCATCTCATTAGTCTTGGTGTTTGTTAGTGTATGTATAAATGTACTGTCATCACAGCTAGGCCTACTACTCAATAATTAGGGTACTATACTAATTACAGACATATTTCTTCCTTGCATTTAGTTATATATACACGACATATAAAGATGTTTCAATTTGCACATATTTTATGTCATGTATCAAGTTCTTCAATGACAAACCTTTTTTAAAGACAATTTGATAATACTTATGTTTACACATCTCTCCTTGTACATACAAGTGTCCTTTGCGATACTAGGATTTTTACCATTTTCATGTATGCCTCCAGGGATTCTCACAATTGTCACTTAGCATTGTGAGAAAGTGTAATTCATTATATTTACAGACAAAGCAGCCTCAGTGAAAAGATAATGTGAAAGATATTATGTTGGTTAACTGACAACTTGTGATTTGGTGGAGAAAGATGGTACCTAAATGTTACGCTGTCAGTAATATGAGACTATTAACGGGTAATAGGAAACACACCAATTAGTCAAAAACTTGTCAATGTAGACTGTTAGTAGAGTGGAAGAAGCAGGCGGAGTGAACATTTTCCACTACACGAGTATAACTCCCTTATCATGACATATGCAAAATATGTTCCACAGAAAATTACACATAAGAACAAGACAAATCATAAAATTATTTGGTGTACATCTTTTGAACATGTGCAGTGAAAAAGTTTCAGCTAATCATGAATAAGAGATGTCACATACCAACTGTTGCTATTGAATGGTAGGTCTCCAGATCTTCAGGCTGAGCTTGAAATAAATCATATATGGTCTTCCAAAGCATGATGAAATGGGGCTGTGACATTCTTGGAACACTTTTTAAATCAGGACGGCTGTCACGAGTCTCGACAAGAGATCGCAAGCTTCCCATGCTGCGAACTTCCCAAGAATGTTCCCCTGTTTGGCATATAAACATATACTGGTACAATGAGAGACACTTTTGACAAAAAAGACTATATGACAGAATTGCAGAAACTGAATATCCAAGTTTCAACTTATGAATGCACAAATTCCAGTGAAAAACTTTTGTTTTACCCTTTACCAGTTGTGCTCTCATTTTCAGTACTAATACTATTATCCTCAACTTATAATAAGGCTGCCAGCCCTGTGTAACTAAGAGATCTAAAATCCCCTATTTGCAGATGAAGAACTTATTCCTCAGTTGAATATCAATCACCAATCCTGTAATACGGAGATGTTCAAAATTCCCTATTCCCACATGATAACAATTATTGAAGCATAACAAATTGGAGTTTTAAGGATATAAATAACAAATGCACATGAACAACTACAATTTTATATAATACAGCATCCAAATGTGCACCAGACATTTACAGACTTAGTAGTAAGAGCAAGTAACCCTGTTTGCTTGTTTAAAATGTTACTTCATGCCATGGCCACAAATTCCTTTCTCTTCACCAATCCTAGCAGATTGGCAATACGTCCCATCAGCTTCCAGAACACACTGGCAGCTCTTTCCTGATATGGCTAAAGTGGCTGAAACATCAAGCTGAGACCCCCGTGTGACAAAGCCTACTATGCAATGGCAATTTCCTTTCACACCTCCTGAAGGCCTTTATGGCATGGCTCTTACACAGGGGAATTACTTCACAGTTTTACTGTTTACTTAAGACAAAGTTTTCTAATATACTGACTAAAACTATTTTTAAAATAATAAAGTAGAAATTAATGTACATACTTTGAGGCCGTTCATGTTCTAACTCTCGAGCTGCCACTACGGCGCTCTCCTCAGCATGACTGGAAACAGATTCCAAAGAGGCAACACTCTGTTCCATACTATCAAAGAAATCTGTCGCTTCAGCTGCAACCTCTGGACCACTGTCTGAATAAGTGGGTGATTCTATTTCTGCACTTGTCAAAAGTGGAGGTAAATGTAGTGTGTAGAGTAACTTCAGTCGTTGTGTGATGTCAGCAGTACAGGTCATGCCAAGAGCAACTGCTAGCTCTCTGAAGTTCAGCAGACCATCCACATTGCGATCCATTAACTGAAAGGATTTAGAGTTTTGAATGATCTTGGTTCAACTGACGTGATTTGAAGGAACTATACTTTTGTACTGAAGTCTCACGACACAATTATGAGATCAACCTGTTTGTTGTGTTGGGTTCGCAAACCTACAATATTGCCGTGTGCTGAACAGCCATGTGAGATGCATGTAGTTGACTGTTTGATAATTTAATGCAAAAGTTATGTAGCACCAAATGAGATGGGAAGATGATCTATAAAAGGTGAGCAGGTAAACTTGAAAGCAGACAGTCAAACACTATTTCAAGATACTATTCTATCATTCAACTGGAAATAACAATGAAAATCAAAGAAAATATCAGTCAAGATTTGAACAAGGTACATCCCAAATACAAATTAGAGCAATACTTCTTCAGTGACTGGTTTGGAACCATATCATAGGCTTATTATATTAGCCTATTTCATCAAGACATCTTGAAAGATTATGTACTCTACAAAATGGAAACTCTCCCACTGTATTAACCACTCCAAACTCACATACTGTAATCAGCTTTAATACAATTTTTCCTTTTTTCAAGATCCATGCAAAAAATGTCCAGCAATAATGGTTTCTTATAGTAGGTATACAGGACAGAAACTCATTCACATAATTTTTGTACTGAAATGTAACAAAGAACACACCATGAAGAGATGTAAACAATAAGTTCTGTCTGTAGTATTAGTAACAATAAAATCACTCATCACAATATATAAAGAAATAATAAACAGTCTACCCCAATGTTCGCTGGTCATGAAACTCTACAGGATGAAAGAAATAATTAAATATGACAAATATCCCAGGATATATAAGAATCTAAGACTATATTGAACCAATTAAGAACAGCTTGAGAGAATGCTAATAAAAATAATGATGTTGATTCGAAAGCTGATTTTCCAGTCTTGAAGTACTTTTACTTTGCATAGCAGCATGCAAATTCTCTGCTCTATCATAATCATAACAGATGGCAACAGCAGCACAACTCAACCTGTCAACAAAATATGTCTCTCCCCACTACTTATATATGGTTACAAAGGTTACAGCCCTAGGACTTACTTTCTTTAAATACAATGATTTATGACAACTTTTCACTGAAAAAGAAGCTGGTATGAAAAGAGAATTAGTACGTTGAAAAAATGGCTAGTATTATAAATCTTAATTAAATTGGCCTCATAGAAAAAGTTCTCATACTCCCTTTAATTCTCAAAATTTTTCCAAATTCTCGTCTCAAACAGAAAATATCATCCTCACACATGCCTAGTAAATATCACAGCCAATTTCAGTGGTCACATTATTTAAGGCAAGCATGGTTTCAGGCCTAGAGGACATGGGGATCACAAGTTTGAATTCCACTTGTAGTTTGAATGTTTCTGTGCAATTCTCAGCACTACCTATCATCCTATTCACCATCAAAACCTTATAAAATTGAGGTTCTGCCACCAGGCAGACTCCATGCAGATGAAATACTTATGGTATACAAGTCATACGATGCAACTTCCAAGATTGAGTAAAGCCAGTAGAGCACACGTAGTAAAGACAAGCAGCGGCACGCATACAGAGAGACTACACAGAATAACACCGATACAGTACCAGAAACAAGAAGTAGCCGCTGCAGCACTATAGACACAGGGCAAGTAACCCTGACAATTTTAAATTTAAATTTAGAGGAAAACTCAAAAGATTTTAAAATCAGAATTGAAGATTTTATAAGTGCT
This sequence comes from Cryptotermes secundus, assembly GCF_002891405.2. Lineage (NCBI taxonomy): Eukaryota > Metazoa > Arthropoda > Insecta > Blattodea > Kalotermitidae > Cryptotermes > Cryptotermes secundus. The sequence continues at coordinate 63,244 of NW_019738374.1, forward strand.
AATTCAGACAAATCAAAATTGAAGTGTGTAAATAACAAATATATCAACGAAAGGAACAATCAGGAAGACCTGTTTTTTTAAATTTTAAATGTTAAACTAAGTGCAGTGTGGCAGATACGTGAGTAATACACCTGATGATGGCCGTCTGTGGCCGAAACGTGTAGTGCGTAAAGGAAAGACCTATAATATATGGTTTGCACTGAAGATGGAGTTTGTATCATGTAAAGCCAGTAAATGAGAAATGTTCTAAAAAGAAAACAGCTTTACTTTCTGCTGCTGACAATTTAAGAGGAAATCTAATTTGATGATTACTTTTACTTCTAATGCAGACGTGTCCATGGCACAATAACAAAGAGTGAGAGGAGATACCTAAATGCACCAAAATATGCCTACTATTACAATAGTAGTTCGGAACTTTGTTTCATGGCATGAATCTATTCCTTCAACAAAACCACATAAATCAAAATATGTACCACTAAATATTTTATTGGATGACTCACCCTAAAAATTCTTGCTGCCAAAGATTCAGCTAATGTGCCCTTCCCCCATGGGGAAAGGCCTACAAACAGAAGTCGGAACAGTTCAAAGTCAACTTTATATGCTTCATATGGAGGTTGTGTGGGGTCATATCTATCTGCAGTTACCCGTTTCTGGCTCAACAGTTCTTCTCTAACCAGCACCAACAGATCCTAGTACAAAAGAATTATAATGAGGCCTCTGTATTGCTTGGACCTAATAACATATCCTAAATAATCAATCATGCACTTAAAATTTATGCAAAAGGACTCATAAAGATTAAGGTCTCCTGGGATGCAATGCCATGTAATTCGGTAGATAGGTTCCTCCAAAATGTTAGTATATATCTATTATCCAACATTGCATCACATACCTTAAGACCATATCTTCATATTCACCATGTTAAGAACCTCAAATCTCACACAATGATACATCGTATCAAAATTTATGCGAGTATAACGTGAGGTATTTTTACTTTTACTTAATTCAAAACAAAGGAGGGGGAAAAAAATCATACAGAACAAATAAAATTAAAAGTTCTTTTGGAATAACAGGTATCTAAAACTGCAGTGTGTTACCAAACACATGTATCCACATCATACTGATACAATACACCTGGTCGTAGACTTATGACTACAAAAAAATGAAAAATAAAAGATGATTAAAATGCAAAAGTTTTTAAAAATAAATTATAAAGATGATAAAAAGATTAGAAAGGTTAAAAATTACTGTTAATAAATATATGGCCAACATACAATCAGATCGACTTACGACCTGTCAGTCAGAACGGAAGTTGGTCGTAAGCCAACAACCAAGTGTATTTATAATACACCGGTTGTCAAATTCTGATTACAGTCACCACAATATTCACATACAATTTATTCAGCACTACATTTTTGGAACCATGGCCCTACTTTTGAGACACATTTCATTATGACACACTCAATATCCACCAGATGTGAATCCAAGACCTACTTCAAAAAGGGTACGAGCATGTGACCTGGATTCCATCCAGTTCTGGATAGAGTGTAGTAACAGCCTCTGCTAAGGATAGTAATTATGTTCCATAAATGGCAAGGAGTGAGCTGAGTGACTGTAACTTGTCAGGAAGGACTTTGCTCCATGGAATTGGTTAGTGTGTTAACAATATCAGGCACAGTGCAATGAGTACAAACCATTAAGCAATTCAATAGGACTACCTCCAATATCATAGTTCTCACACTTCAGAGGGCTCTGTGATTAGGAACAGTAACAAAATCTTTATTTAGTTCTACGGTTTTGATAAATTAAGGATTATGAGCTACTTAAAAAGTAGTTTATTGTGAAAATGGCTTCAATGTGTGTGGAGCCAGAAATGGATAATAAATTGAACTTGATCCCAAACAGTTCTTCCATTCTATGACCACTTTTTCAATTCATTTTTTAGTTGTTTCAGTAAATGTCTTAAAATTGCTTAGATTAATGTCTAGTTATGAGACACATATATCAATATACAAATTTTATATATTTATTTCAAGATGACAATTCTTGCTATCTTTTAAAATAACTTTCACAAAAAATGTTCTTGAACAGCAAGGCAGCACCTCACCTGTAGTTCATCTTGGGAGAAATACCCATCTCCTACTACACTGCGCACCACATTTCTGCCCACACCATCCTCCAGCTGCTGCACCACCCTCAGGCGATATTTGAGCCTTAGTCGCTCAATCATGCCAGGAGTTAGGAAGCCATGATGAGTGTATGAATCATACACCAAAGACTGTACTGAAATGCTCTGTAAAATAATAGAAGGAAGGGAGGAACTCTTAAAACTAGCTTCAAAGTACCCAAATGTGAATTCTGAAACTTTTTAGATTAAATGTTTCTGGGCGCATGGACATTATGAGTCAAGATGTTACAGACATAGGAAAGAGCCCATGTTGTAGTAACACTGTACAGGTGATTTCACTTAACTTTCATATTTCATGTTTTTATTGAAAACGCTAAGGTATTGTGTGCTGCACAATCAATTTGACTTCAATCTCTTTTTTCATAAAAATTATGTGTTGGCTGAAATTCTACAAGTAAAAACACAGCATTTAATGTTTTCCTTGTTTCTTGTGTAACAATAGGGTTACATAAATTACGCAAGTAAATATAGTAATAATTCCCAGTCAGGATACCCAGTAATCCCAAAATCAAAACTGGGGTCCTGCTGAATACAACTTTTAGAGCTGCCCTTATACCTACCTGCTTAGTTCCACTGTACATTACATAATGAGAAGTTACAAGTTCACACCGAAGGATAATTCTTCAAAGTAACGAAGAAATACATGAACTTCTAGTATAGATATATTGTGTCTGTCAAAAAATGGGATATCATAAAGACAAAAAATTTGAATGGTACATTGTGTGAGGCACTATGGAAAGTATGCTTCATTAAGTAGTTAGCTGACAATCATAAACAAAAATGGAACAGTGAAACCTTCTTTATGTGTTCGCCATCTTTATTTCGGATTGTCAGTTGGCCCTCTTCATTAAACACTCCTTGCAAATAATCACCCAGGAGTTGCATGGCTTCTCCATCATCTCGACATGCTAGAAGTTTATCCTGGTTCGATTCCAGCACAGTCAGTGCCACCTGAAAGAAGTTACAAAGAAATTAGATCATATTGTTGCATGTCATTATATAATAGCCCACTGTTACTGTTACATTTTCATTGTCACAGTCCATAAACCAGACACACAAAGGCACAAAGTTTGGTGAAGGATACCATTTCCGCTGCTTCATTTAAGATTTGGTAGTACAGTCAACTCTTGATTATCCGGGGGCGGATTAACCGGGGCTACTGTGGCTTTTTTTAGGCTTATATGTTGTTTAATATTCATTCACTTTTGTTTCACATGGCGAGTTGTAACACTATTTTCGCACTAGTGTGAACCGAGCTCTGCATTCTTTGGTCCCGTTATGCTAACACAATGTTCTAGGGTAGGGGTGAAAGAATGCAAGGATTTGTGGAAAGTTTCAAGGACAGATACATCGCCCCAGTTAGTATCTTTGTATCGATCTTCAAGTGCATTAGCAAAATGTCAGGGTGTAAAAGGAAGCGTGTTGTGTTAAGTATTCAACAGAAAAAGGAAAATGCCGCAAAAAAGTAAACGACAATATTAAATTTTTTTAAGTGTTAAGTGTGAATGTTCGTAAAAAGTGTTGGATGTTGTTGAAGACTGTGATTGAAATAACTAATTCATACTTCAGTGTAATGTAAAAAAAGTATTAAATAGGCCATGAGATGACATAAAAATGAGGTTGAATAAATTTAAATGCAGGCAGGCCTATAGTATTATGAAGGTACAGTATTACAGTACTAATTTTAATAAAATTTGTCTTAACCGGGTTTTCGATTAATCATGATTTCTATCCGCACCATTATCCCGGATAATCGAGAGTTGGCTGTATTTTCATAAGCTAAATAATCCTCAAAAGTGAAAAAGAAAAAAAAAAAGGATATAGAAAATAAAGTGGTTGTCATGGAAAGAATCAAGAGGAAGCAAGTGAATGCCGCCTGCAAAATGCAACAGCAGCCAGCCCAGATACTGAATTTCAGGATTAGTTATTTAGCCCACAGTTAAGTTTTAAGTATAGAAACACCTGCTCACAACAGAATCCTAAGGGATCTACACACCATTCCATTTCAGATTCTTAATTATAGATAAAAGAAATAATGTGCAGTGTATATTTATGAAATAAAATAATACACCGTTATAAAGCAATATTTTCAGTTTTATTTCTTTCTTTCTTTCACCCACAGATGATTATAATATTCCACACATACCTGTTCATGATCATGCTTACTTCTTAGCCATTTGTACCGGGAATATAACAATTCAATCTGATTATTTTTGTTTACTTCTCATTTCTATATTTTCATTTCTGTATTAAAACAATTTTTGTTTACTAGAGGCAATTTTATAATGTTGTAACACATTCATAACAAGGGATAAATATTTCACTCATGGAAGGTGCCCATATAAATAACACTTCACTGCAAATGATTTCAATGCAATTTATTTTACAATTCACAGTCTATAGGTTAAATTGGGACACAGTTTTTCTTCAGGAAGCTTGCCAAATTCTAGTGTTTTCTGATAAAGACTAAGCTTACACACAAATTTATGCTGAGTGTATGATGCATCAGCTGTAACTACAGGACCTGAAGATGGCACAGACACATGCTAAAACATGCCATCTTAGACAAATTCCCATCTGCTGGAAACAGTGTTATGTTGACAAAGAATACAATAAATAATATCTACCAGTCTAGTAGTTGTGTAAATGCCTCCAGGTACAGTCTTATTTAACTACCTGATACAATCATGGGCTTCATTTCTGAGCCAAAATCCCATAGGGTGGGTCCACTATCACAAATGAAAGGCTGATTTTGAGAATGATGGCCATTACACAGAACCTACAGCTTACTATGGACTCCATACCATAAGAGGCTCTCAACTTTTTCAAGCTCAAGTGTCAGTAGCTCTGCATGGAGATCTAATATTATTTTAACAATGAGAATACTGTTATTTAGTGCATGCAGCATTCTTATCAGAAAGTGATTTATTTTACATAAGATTCCTTACCATTGGTATCGCTTTTTCTAATATTTAAGACATGTGCTGTCAAGGAAATTTACATCATGTGTAAAGCAATAAAAGAGATACAAACAATGAATTTATGATTAACAGGAGAAGTTATAGTAAACCACAACTTACAGCACTGAACTAACAAATGTATGGAAAGAAACATGGCTTCATGTCATATTTCATAAACTCAGAGCTTTCTAAGACAAGTATGGAATATTATAAAAGGTTATCGACTCAATCCAGTGTGACTGATGTTTTTTTCTTCCTTTTTTATCTTTCATCCTTGACACTTTTCGGTCTGAGAGACCATCTTCAGAAGGGCCTATCAATACAAGCTGAAACTACTATTACAATGTCATGAATATAAAATATTGTAATGTTTACAATATTATATTTAAGCATCCTGTTGCACTCCATACGATAAATGATATAACCTCCGTCTCAAGTNGAAACCGGATGTACTTGATCCATACCTCCAATGCAATTCCAGTACATGATATGGGAGGAACAAATTCATCTTTGCTGACACAAATGCAAAAATATGTGGTTTTTAACATATGAAACTGTTTTCATGTATGTAACAAATAATTAACAATTATGCTTCTTTTGGGACTTGTTACTTACTTGAAATATAACTCTGGCACCATCATAGAAGAAGCAATCAATGATATTTACAGCACTCTCATATGGCATAACACTGAAAACCAAACAAAATGTGAAATGAAAATTCTTCTACATGAAGCAGAAAAACAATAGTACTGGAATAAATCATTTGCAAAAGGGATTAATGATGACTTGGAAGTATACAGTACTGCAGTGAATTTCCTGGAAAGCACCTCCACAATGTAAAATTATGCCTTACAGGTTGACTTGATGGAAGGAGAATATGACTCTTTTGTCTCAGTGTGTGCTTGCAAAAAAAATCCCACTGTAATAATACAAACTATAGAATATATAAAAAGATGTGTGCACAATTCTAATTCAAATTACACAGTTTGATTTATGAAAGTTTGAATAAAAAATGGAGTCTACATGCTCATTCCTGGTAGTTTACAGAGCATGAGCAAAATATGATTACTTTATGTACAATTTACTTTTTGGTGAATTAGTCATATCATATTCACGTACCACCCTAAAAAATAAACCGATGCATTACTCTATTTTAAGTCCTTTCCATAAGGCCATTAATTACAATACAAAGATTTCAAATCTGATTGATTATTAAGTTATATAAGAACATCATTTTAAGCACAGATTTTATACAGTGTCAACTGAGAAGGAAAGACGATCATGAATTGTATGTGGAAAAATTGAAGGCACTATCCAAACATTTGACTGAAGAAACTAAGAATAACTCTGTGACTTAGGCATTAACAAATTTCAACTCTGGAGGATATTTAATACATTGTTTGAGAATGCTGGGTGAAACTCATGACAGGAAAATCTGACCATACTCAGCAATAACATTTTTTGCCAGTATGTTTCCAATTATCCTTGGAATTTGTCCCTTGTCATTCACAGATGGCATGGAGGTAGACTTCTGCATCATTTACTTACCTTGGGGCAATGCTTTATGGTCAGTATATAGTTTGTGTTTCTGCCTTTTATTTACAAGAAAATTTTAGTCTGCAAGAGCCATAGTATAGATTTAGAAGGCCACACCATGAATAATAGCAAACTATTTAAAGGCTCACACCCAGGGTTAACAAGTGTACATACACTGAATAATTTAGTTCTTCAAATGGTGGCGAAAAAGATTTAATGAAGACATCATGCCATCAGCATTCAGGAAGAAGCAAGATGTAGTGACAGTCCAACCATTTTCATATTCACAATGTCAAAGCATGTTACATGTTTACATGCAACAGGTTAAGTCTATCAAAATGGCTACACTTTCAGTACCTCAAGTTCAAATATTGAGTGAGCTGCTTTGTAACAGGAAAAGTATTTGGTAAATATGAGTTTTGCAATATAGGAAAAAAAAAAGAAAGCCCACAAATGTATAGTTAATACATATTTGTGACATATGTTAACAAATACTGTTAAAAATGAATATACCTGAGGAAAATCGTGAGAAACCATGACAGGGAAATCATTCGAATCATTCCAAGTTCATCAAGGCGAGCATGGAGATTAGGAAGATGTTCTGAAGTGAGATCATCTAACACTCCTTGATCAACTAATGCCCCCACGACTCTTGTGTTATAATAGTCAGGAAGCAAACTCTCACACAGGTTTGCCAACTGCCAAAAAGCTTCTTCTTCTGAGCAGTAGATCAACAATACTGAAGCCACAATATTCATGGCTTGACAGTAGCCTGGCAAAGTACAATGAATTGAATTTTATATTGCTGTCAACACAAGTTATACTAAAATATTACAGATGAAACAAAATTTGAACTGTTATTTTATATAAGTGTGGAATTGACATTAACACATTCTTCACTTTGCACAACACATAGGTAATTCTACTAACAAGAAAAGTGAATTCACTTTGCTGTCAGTAACTGAACTGACAGGCTAGACATGTAAGTTGTTAAATGAGCAATCTACATTTGGGTCTGCTGGTGAAAGCAACGTACAGTAACCTTCCTCATCAAAGGAATTCCCTGCACAAGGGCAAATGCATAAAATGACACGTGCACATGCACACACACATACACAATATTTTAATACAGTAATATGTTCAGAACACAAAAAAAAAAAAGAGTTCATTTCATTTAAGCAACCCTTTGTGTATGGATTAATGAACAACCCCCACATGCTCACACTCCATTTAGTTCATCAACCACCAAAATCCAAGTGTCTGCTTCAAGTAAGTTAAGAGTGCAACTTCAACACCTGAATTAAAATTCAGGCAGATATACCATCCAGTAACATGTAACTATGGTGACAGTAACAAAGTTGAGCACTGTGACTGTCCTGTATGACACGAAGCAATGTCGCAACACAGCTCATGAAACTTTGTCATTTGTACAAAGCCTTCAGAAGTGATAACTGAAATACTCATTGTTGTGGATCAGAATGATCTGAACACAGCAGTGTGAGCAACAATGATTATTTTTTAAACTTCCTAATATAGTACTGACTTCTTCAGTGCATGTCTACCAACCTTCTTTCACTAAAAAGAAATCTTTATTACCTATTTGAGGATTCCTCCAAGCATAAGCTGACAGTATCCTTCGCAGTGCACTGATTCCAATATCACACTGGAAGGCTGGATGTTCTGGAAGTGAGCGGTGCAGATCCCTTTCTATCTCATCATTGGCTGTTGAGGGCTTACCAAGGGCTTGATCCACCAGCGTGCGGTACAAACCAGCATTTGCTGCCATTTCATTTATAGCTCCTAAAGACAGAGCTCAGACAATAACTGTTCTCATTTGTACACAGTCAGTAAAGGTAAACATTTACTGGCCATGCAATGCAACAGTGTAATGAAGCATGTGAGCAGTCCAGCTGGCACACAGTTGCCATAATCCTCAGATTTAAAATATGGCCATCAAACCCTAGTAACGACAGACTTAAAATCTGTACTCACTAGTGGATAAACTTGTTACTCTTCAGTTTATTGTGCAGCCTGGTGGTTTATGGACACCTTGTATGGCTTAATTGGGTGGTGGTGGTGGTGGGGGATACATATAACTTGGCCTTGCTGATAAATGGAAAATTTCCAAGTACTGCCTCAGAGAATATTTTATGCTGAGGGATTTTCTAAAACACAATGAAGTCCATACCTGAGAACGACATCCACACTTCTCTTCGTAATCGGTCAGGCACACCCTGGAGAACAAGCTTTGATACTTCAGTTGTTCGGTACATGGAGACACCACGCCCATACTCTGCAAAATGTAGTTCCCAAAGCTTCTCTTTCGCCTCTTGTTTGGAAATTGCTTCTGAGGAGAAATCCAGCTTGAAGAGTGTCATCAGCGGAGGTTGCGGTGACCAAGATGGCTCTAAGAAGTAACATATTCCACAAAATGAACATGAATTCTGTGACTTTCTGTCTGAACAAAAATACATGATTTACCAGGTAAGCAGGAATTCTACTGAATACAGTCTCAGAAATTTACATTTAATGGACTTCTTGTGTAGCAGAAGGCCAAATTACCACACTAACACGGCAAGACAGTTATGTAAAAAACATCTGATACAGTATTTCGGCATACATTTTGTCGTAAGTTCCATTTAGAATCAACTATGTTGAAACGAACCATGCATAAATCCAAAACCTCATAATTCTGATATGTTAAAAAAAGCATGCAGAATGTATTTATATACTATAAAAGATAAGAAAGGGAAATTACTTCTCTATGCCTCACAATAAAATTTGAAAGTGGATTCACATAAACGTGGAAGCTATGTTATGGCATTAGTTATTAACTGGAAACTATGAATAACAACCGGTGATTACGTGCAATTCTCTGCTGGTGACTTTAAACAACTGTCAATTATAATTCATAATAATCAGATAATTCACTGTTACAATAACAGTGAAACTGTAATAGAACGAGTATAGCTTATAATATGGACTTCATTATAGCTGTAAATGTCATCGGAATTGTCAATTTCTTAATGTTGGACATACAGAAAACCATGACATAAACGGAGTGGGTTCTTTTTCTGACATGCCTATCATTGTGAGGGATTCCTAATTAGCTGTTTCCTATAACTCTTTGCATAAGTTATACTTATAGTTTTGTTTCTGAAGTTACTTATGCCTAGCAGCAAGTAAAGGTCCCATTAACCTGTTCTCTCTGCCTTACCCCAGCCTAGGGAAGCATTCACATTCCAGAATTTGAGAGCAGCTTATGCCTTCTACATTTTAACCACTGAGAACTGTACAGTATTATGGTGACACAGACAGACATCATGATAATAATACCTGACTTAACTTCTTCACACTGACTGAAGCTACTGATTCCACTGGAGCTGCTGTGATTGCTTGTGTTGTCACAACTGCCTCCTGTGACAGAGTGTCTTAACACACAGAAAAGAATGGACATGTTAATTTGGCTTGAAGGATTCTGCACATCAGATTCCACAGGAAGGAACATGGTTACCACATTCAATGGGAAATGCATCATTCTTTTAATTACCCACAAGAAAAATCAAATGACATAAAACATTTTTCTCCTTTTCTCCTCACTTCAAAATTGGTTTGGGACTGCCACCAATCCCTCATATAAGACATAACAGAGTACAACTGATATGGGTGCCGGGTCATGAGGGTATTGTAGGGAATGAAACTGCAGATCAACTGGCAAGAACAGGACCTGAACCAGCTTGCGGTATCTCAATTGGAGTTGCCAAGAAAGTGATCAGGGACTGAACTAACAGAAATCACAAAAAAGCACTGGGAATCCACAATTGGACTCAAACAGGCAAAAGGATTTATATCCGGACCTTCTGCCAAAAGAACGAGGGACCCGTTAAAATTGAATAGAGATCAATTAAGATGGGTGGTAGGATTACTTACTGGGCACTGCCACCTGAAGGGACACCTTTCCAAACTGGGACTGACAGAGGAACCAACTTGTGACAGGTGCCTACAAGAAGATGAATCAGTCACACACATCCTGTGTGACTGTCAGGCTATAGCTTAATTAAGATATTGCCACCTGGGTCAGTTGTTCATGGAACCAAGTGACTTTTATGACGCCCCCGTAAACAAAGTCCTACATTTCATTCAAAGTGTAGTATTAATAAAGAGTTAATCCAAAGGGGAAGCACAATAGATCATTGAAGGTCGCATTGCTAGGGCCATTTTTATGGCTCACCCCTCATACTCATGCAATTATCAACTCTTCATACATTATCCATCATCCTATTTGTATTCAAAACAGTGTTTTGGAGAGTGGACTCTGGCTCCATACTCGGGTAAAAACCTACTTAGATGAGCCAAATCAACACAGCTAGTCCTTGTCTCCATTAGTGTTTGTAGTAAGAACAAGAAATTATTCCATAAAATTATTTCTTCCATGCAGATGTTTCCTTGTGCAGCATCATCTTACATTCAGAATTATCTTCCATTTGACTAAATATAGTAGTATATTCTAGTGCACTGAGGAAAAATGGTTAATGTTTTAAATTTTTGGGTAAAAGAGGGCCTTATTCTTATCTCAGAACTATTCCAGATACTCATCTTGAACTCAAAGTCATTCTTTCCCATTTATAGTATTCATACACCATTTGTGTCAAAACTATTTTATAAATGAATCAATTTATAATGCAGAAAATGTCATCACTTACAGAGAAGGAACTCTTGTCCCAGCCAATAATTCTGATATCTTCTGTACCAGAAAATCACGGTCTTGTATTTGAGCAAATAGAAAACTTGTTCGATTACATGTTGTTATAAGCACAGATTTATCAACAGCTGAATTTGATGCTTGATTCTCTGCTTTCTCAACCAGTCGTACATCACGCAGGGGAATTACTACACTTACTAAATTTTTCACCTATAAACAGAGAGTATACATATTAGGAGGCATGCCCATGTGCAAGCAAAGAAATTAAACCTAAATTTCCCTTAAAAATATTCAGAAAGCTACACATATATTTTCTTATAAATTTACACAAAATATGACTGCATGTTTGCCTACTAGTATTACTCAGAAATGCACTACATAAATCTTTATTTAAGGTGTACCTGGAAGGAAATGGATCTGAACACAAAACTGCACACATTAGTTGGATGAAAAATTTTCTGGACTGAGCTTTTCTTTATACTCAACACTCTTAGTGAATATTCCACTTTGTCCACTTCAAAGTAGTTTTGGTTGGTTTGCAACCTAATCCAACAGTTCTGACACTATTGAAAGCATATGTGAAAGTCCTTGTTTTGAACTCCAACAAGTGAGTCTGCATTTTTTTCTCAGATTGCAACAAACCCATAAAATATCCTCTTGAGTATTAACTTGAGTTTTGGAATCAGAAAACGTATGAGGAAGGACATACATGGGCAACTGCACACTGAGACGTGCGTGCGCGCGCGCGCACACACACACACACACACACACACACAAGTCTTTAATTTTTCGGCCAGAAATTCCTGTGCAGACAAAGCACAGCCAGGATGACACTGTCATAACAGGAAAACTAATCTCTAATGCGCCATTTCTCAGGCCATATTCACCACGTTTCTGTAGATGTCATGGAAAATTTGTGCAGAAATGTCGACTTCTTCCAGCATGGTGAATTCCTCATGCACAAATCCATCAATGTCAAGAAACAATGCCCTAAATATTCAGAGTTTTCAACAGAAGTCATTTCACTTTTGGACATAGATAACTACTCAAACGTTTGAGTTACACTCACTGCTCCATTTCCAAGAATACAGGTAGGTTTTGACATCTCATGAGTTTCCAAGTAACTGCTGCCCAGTTAGAAACAGAACTTGAAACACATACTTCAGACCACATCTCTCTTTAATGACACATTCTGTGGTTTGAAATTAACAGCAAATATCTACCATCATCTAACACAGGAACACTACCCTACTGTAACCTTGTAGCCAGCCCAGAAATTTTTTGATCACAGGCCTTATGCAACACAGACTACTTCAGAATTTATGATGAGTTACTAATATTGTGACAAGTCAACCCGTTGTTGGGCGGTAGGATGTGGAGCGAGTTATCATGAAGACAGACTTGATAAACAGTCCACTTAGTTACATACTCTCTCTTAATTACACTCAAATACAGTGATATCACTGATTCACACATCTCATAATCCACTGCTGCGTAACTTAGCAACTGACTGTTTATCAAGTCTGTCTTTGTGGTAACTCATTCCACATCCCATCACCCAACAACAGGTTTACTGTCATGCTATGTTAAAGCAAACTGTCCATTAGGATAAAAGATTATGAACACTGTCCAGCGTGATTTATGATTTTTTTTTTTTAATTTTTCATCCTTTGCATGTTTCGGTCAGAGCGACCATCTTCAGAAAAACATGTGATTGATAAATGTTTTTTTCTTTTTCTAATCTTTGATCCATTATGTGTTTCGGTCAGAGCAATCATCTTCAGAAGGACTGGACAGCGTTAATAATCTTTTATACTATTACTAGTGTGACAGACAAGGATGAACCAAGTCAAACTCCCCATTACCTGGCACATAAGAAAATCTGGTTTGACAACTGCATGGGGAAAGTCAAAATAATATGTGCTTGCTTTAGTTCTGGCATGTGAGTCTTCCCAGACAACAAAATGGATTGATGGGTGAAAGATCTTGTATATATACCTTAACCCAATCATAGATTTAACTAGTCTCCATTTTATTGGCTCTTACATGAAGCTAGGGTGGGTTCCACTGCTACTGGGAGCTGGGAGAACCATTAGGTTGGGGAATATATCCGCATAACAGTTTTCTTTTAGAATAACTTCATAAAAGTGGTGAATTTTCTTTTGAAACTTCTGCTGGCTGGACATAAATTCTGGATGCTTGGATACCACACAACCAGGAGCCTACTGTACCAACAAAACTGAAATTATTATGGAAAATGACATTTACCCTGCTTTCAAAGCAGAGGTAGTTCTGTGACAAAAACATCCGACCCCAGACATGGCGTTTATTGTAAGGTGTCCAGAGTGTTGCATCTGTACTGCCATCTAGTTTCTCTGCAGCTGGTAGGCGAAACAATAAACGGTAGGCCTCTGAGTGTGCTCGAGCATCAAGATCACGCTTAAGGAAGGAAGGTTTCCTGGGTACATTTTTACTGCAATAAAAATACAGATATAAAACAAATTAAACAAATTAAGAGATCTACTGTAAAGATACTGTACACAACAATAAAAAGTATTTTTTACCTAAGCTTGTTGAGCAAATCTCTGTCTTCATTGAAGCCACCCTTTTCATCAATAAGTCTGAAATGGCAAACAAAATTTGTATGAAAGTTTGGACTCAAACATTTGCAGACAAAATCTCAAAGTTTCATATTACCACCATAACTGCATCCTGAAACATATAAACATTGGGCTTGTATGAGTGTCAGATTCTTAGATTGAAATAAGAAAAAAAATTGATTTTCCATTCTCAGACTGAGAATTTTCAGACAACTGCTTTGCTCTGCTGCTACTTCTACTGCTCATGCTGCTGTTACTACTACTACTACTACTACTACCACTAACAACAACAACACTTTAAAACTGGATCTTTTTAATACAATTCTTTACAAGAAAGGACCTGAAGTCAAAGAAATATGAAATACACTCAGCGCACTGTGAAAAAGTGGCTAGTGTTATAAAATACAGTTACAATATAAAAATTTATCCAGAGAAAATTCTTATTCTTGTTTAATTCCCAAAATATTTCCAAATTCTCATACTGTTCTTGTCTTGAAATGAAAAATACATTCTCTCATATGTATAACAAAATCTGTTTCATAAATAAATTGTACACAGGCTTATGGCCAACTCCATGTGAAATTTCACATGTGCACCATCTACGATTCACTAATTACTACAATTAAACACAGCTGCCACAGTACTGTTTTACATTCCACAAAATAAAAAGAAGAAAAAAGGAAAAGGAAAAAAGGAGGAGGAGGAGATGCATTTAGATAATTTCCAGTACTATACATCACAACTGGTTGAAGTACTCCACAGTTTTTGTGACAGTTATGAATGAATTATGAGTTGATTCTTCAGTTTACTAAATAATGCATACACTATGTATTAAAACATGGCTGCTACAACTCGACAATTGTGTATCACTGTGGAATAATAATTTACTTACTGTTTCATTGCCAAATTTGTTAACTGTTCCATAAGCATAAATGTCTCAGATTTGTGGAGAAACATGGAGAAATAGTGCTGAAAGAGAAACATGTGTGTCAAAATATTGCCAGTAAATTTATCAAATATAAGGACAAATAGGGACAAACCTTCAGTTGTTTTACTTGGATAAACAATTTACACAATTAAACTTTATGCCAGTCAATAATGATCCGCCATTATTAGCCCATTCAGTCTCTGACATTATGAAAACAACAAATGCATACCACTAGCTCCTACCCAGATACAGAGTATTCAAAATTTTCACAATATTCATTCATTTCATTTCTGAGCCTCTGATTTTAGAGGACCATTTAAGACTGAAGTAAATTTGAAATGCCCACTGAGGATGTTTTAAATACTCCTCTAGTTTATACCACAGCCTTCAAAATCCTTCTGAATGGATTCCTCACCTTAAAAGACTTAAGTACGGCGGCAACTACTGTTGATCAATTTAGGTGTAATTAAATTATGGCTGTAATTTGTTAGTTGCAGACTTGTCCTGAACAACTCATAGATGCAAAGGAAAAAATATCCAAATTTCAGTTCCTTAGAAACCTTCTTAAAGAGCCAAAATCAAGTTCAGACAATATAAGTTGTTTAACAAATGAAAACGAAAATACTGTGACGTGTTGCGTTATGCAGGACACCCCTTCCCCCGCCAGCGGTGACGTAACACGGGATGCTGCCATTGCTACTCACCAGTAAACAACTCCCGACAGCGTTGCTAGGCTGTCGGCAAACACGGCGTCAGACAACAGTGGTGCCTATTATGTAGCTGTTTTCTGTGTTGTCCATAACGGGGCTAAATAAGGAGCAGCGAAGACTATTCAAGTTAGTTACGAGCTGGCCAGGGAAGAGTATGCAGTTTAGTAATTGTAATACTGTGGATAGCGGTAGCTGTGAGATTGTAAACTGTGTAATTGTATGAGCGAGTGTGAAATAAAATTCACTATATCCAATAAGGCATGAAGTTATTTGTCGCGTTATATACCCAACATATGACAATATGTTTAGATCCCTTAAAATAATGAACTATTCAAAGCCACTACAAGAAAAAGTTAAAATCATTAACATTCGCTATTTCCTCTAAGAAAGCAATGACTTGAACTAAACAGGATTTTGATTCAGGACAACTTCAATAATTAAATAATAAATTCACTTACAAACAGAGAAGTATAAGGTACACATGCAACATTCAATACAAACCTCTCTCTCTCTTGTTGCAACACGAATGGAATCTGGGAACAAAAGGCTGTTTGTCTTATCCAGTTCAGTTATCTCTGTCCAGCTTATCACCAACTTTGTTTCACGGCCAAGGATGTAAGCATAGAAACACAAGTGGTTCACTGACAAGTAAAGCCAGCCTTGACGCGGCATCCGGCCTTTCCAGTAGCTGGAGAAAAAGACTGAAGTTCAATAACACAAGCAACAAATTAAAACCAGGAAGTATGTTCCCATTGGAAGCAATGGTTGGGTTTATCCATAACCTGAAGAAGAAAGAGAGTGGTTTTGTCCAGCATTACATATGATAAAGGTGAAATTATTCCTGAATCAAGGACCCACAGATTCTCAGATAATTATTCATGTGCCTGTATCCTTAACAACTATGAACAAATGCTGGAAATTTGTATATCATGCCACAAGAGGTCACTTCACCTTTGTGCAATTTTGTGTCATCATTAAAACAAACAAAGAAATGGTGCAAACTCCTGCGGTGGGAGCAACATTTACATTCTTAGACAGCAGACAGGATGAGACATGGGGCATACAGCACATTTGGGAGATGAAAAATGCATGCATTTGTCAAGAAAACTTGATAAAAAAAAGACAATTTGGATGACTTAAGCATAGATGGAGATAACATTAAAATGAATCTTACAGAAATAGAGTAGGAGCATGTGGACTAGATTCATCTGGCTCAGGATGCCAACAGGTGGAAGGATGTTATGTATGAGGGTAATACTGAAAGTCATGAGCAACAATTTTTTGTAAAGTAACATACTTCATTATTGACAAACCAAATACACCACCTCAATCTACAGATCTTTCTCTATTTTTCCACATAATCACCACTTCTTTGTACACATTTCTCCCAGCGTTCTGGGAGTTTGAAAATTCTCCTTCTGTAAAATTCTGTTCCAGCCATCTGAAGACACTGACGCACTGCTTTCTGAATTGCCTCCCTTGTCTCAAAACGTTGTCCACACAGCTGATCCTTCACAAATACGAAAAGATGGTAGTGGGAGGGTGCCAGATCAGGGCTATAGGAGGGGTGTGGAAGAACTTCCCACCCCATCTTTGCAATTGCTTCCAATGTGAGCCGAGCAGCGTGGGGACAAGCGTTGTCATGCAGGATGATGTTGTTTCATCCCGGACATTTATCGTGCAATGCATGACGGAGCTTGTGCAGCATCTGGACATAACGAGCAGCATTGATGGTTAGCCCAGGTTCCAGGAATTCGGCCAGAATAAACCCCCCTGCATCCCAGAAGACTGCGCCCATCACCTTCGCAGCTGATGGCACTGTCTTTACCTTCTTTTTTGATGGAGAATGCAAATGGTGCCATTCCATATTCTGCTGTTTCGTTTCAGGCTCGAAATGGTGAAACAAGCTTTCGTCACCTGTCACAATACAGAGCAAAAAATCATCGCCTTTGTGTTGATATCTCTGCAGCAGTTCTGAGGTGATGTCTTTTCACTGACCTTTGTGGTCTTCGGTCAATAACAGTGGGACCCAACGAGCACAAACTTTCCTATAGCCCAAGCTTTCAATCATCTCCTGTACTGCACTGTGCCCTATTCCACGTTTTCGGGCTATTGTGTCCACAGTCGCACGCCTGTCATCTTGAATGATCTCATCCACTCTTTCCTTGTTGCGTTCAGTTGAGGCTGTTCGAGGACGACCGCTCGGAGGCTCATCTTCGATGCTGGTGTTCCCATCTTTAAAATGTTTCACCCATCTTCAAACACTGCTCGCACCCATGCACACACTTCCATAAGCATGCTGAAGTCTCTGGTGAATTTCTGCAGCAGGGATTTCCTCTTTCACAAGAAATTCGATGACAGCACGCTGGCGAAACGACTTTATCATTGTCGGCCATTGTTGTCAAGCTACTGACGTCACAAGACACTCAAGGTTAACACAATAGCTGGTTCCACCTACCACTGTACTCTCTTTCATCTGCTGTTCCCAAGTTTCATGCAAAAGAAAGTTGCTCATGACTTTCGGTATGACCTACATACATGCCAGTGAGCCTGCAAGTTCCACAAAAGGTGGGGAGCTAAGCAACTATTAATGTCTCATCAGGGACTCTGCTCCATGGAGTAAGTTACTTAGTTCATTAACAAGGTACTTAGATAGCTTCTAGGTCAAGATTTGAAGACAGGGTTTCCCAAATACAAATTAGGAATGCCAACTGCTGACTAGTCAACAGATACATACCTGCAAGAGTAATAGTTGACGAGCTTTTCTTCTGGTGGTGTGTTGAACAAGCGATGGAATTTGAATGACACTGTCTTAAATGACTGTGTGTCTTCATCTAAATTAAATGGAAAGATATGTATTATTAATTACGAATACAGTAATGTAAATTTTATCTTTGTTCATTTGTCTCTGCAGGTTATGTGTTACTTTCTGACTGAACAGGTTGGCCTAGCAGTAACACCTAAATCTGTATTCAGGGGTGCACTGATTTGCATCTCAGCTGAAGTTTCTGTGAGTTTCCTCAGTCTCTATAGGGATATACCAAGATAATACCTCAGTTAGGTCAAGACCTCTTCCTTCCAAATCCTTTCCGTTTATTACGCATCTATCATCCTACCATTCTTCACTACATAGTGTGCAATACTGAAAGTGTTGTCAACCACAAAAAATTTAATGTGATTGTGGAGGCTGATTACATTAGAATAATGATAATTTAATGAGTTGTAAACATCGCAGATGTATGAATTCTGTGTTTCTTTCTCTGATTTGAGAAACAGTGTAAAACATCAAGATTATATCTGTCAACTTCCATGTCACGCAAATATATACGATGCTGTCCTCCTCAATTCCTTACTGAAAACGTCCACAAAGTACTTCAGAATAGAATACAAACATCCTTCACTATTTATTATTTATATTATCCTCTCATCTGATGTGGCCAATTAAAAATACGGTTAAATAAGTTAAGAAATAAATATGAATCAGACACACAAAAACACTCTTTGATGTTTTCTGGATGGGTAGTTATGTAGCAAGGCACTTATTAACATTATTCCTATATGACAATTCTGCACTTCTCAAAAACAGCTCCTCTCACTCACACTCTCCTTCCTCTTGCACTTATAGCCAAGGACCTTTCTATTTTAATTTCTCTATAGAACTTTCTACAGCTTAAAAAGAGAGACAAATAGCATTTTCAGTCAAAATGATCCTCACTTTCAGTATTGAGGTTACTGCAGATAAATTTGGATAACATAAATTCTTTGTTTACAAACAAAATTGTAAGAAAACTTAAACAGAGAGGTTAACCTTTAAGTGCCGAAGTGCCCAGTTTGTGACAGTGGTGAGTAAAGTCGTCGTGGCCAAAGTACCCCGTTTTGTCCAGTCAGGCATTTAAACTCCGCTAGTGGAAGCGCGCGCACACGCCGCTAGTAGAAGCGCATGCACAGTCTTAAATATTTATTTTCAGATGTAGTAATTACCAGACAGACTTGAGTAAAACCCTAATAGAGGAATTAAAATAATACCCAACTGAACAACAGCAAATAAAAATATACGTATGAGTTATGCCAAAACTTATCCACGATCCAGTAATTTTATTGCAGATTCTGCAGATAGGTATGTTAAAAATATATTGTAAAATTTGATGTACATACCTTTTTTGTTGTTACCTGCTTGATGTATATACAGTTTCAAATAAAACTACCGTATTCAATTTCACTACGAACGCACACAAAACAGATCGCGCTCTGTATCTCAGCCACGATGCAGCTGTCTGTTCACTCAAATAGAAGGGGCAATAAGCTTTTGCAGTTCTAACGGAAGGTTTTACCACTGAAGAAGGGACCCCTCTAGCTTTCTCTTGAATAGCCATTCTTTCATTCTTCTGACCTTCAGTCAAAGATTCGAAAATCCGAAGGGTGTAAGCAGTGCTAGCAGAAGACCAAATGATTTTATTGCTTCCATCTGTTTTATGACACCAGGGACTGCTAAAATTTGTCAAGTGTTACAAACAGAAATGAATTTATAATGCAGAACAACTCTGTGAAGAACTGGGAAACAATTTTTGCAGTACGCATCAAAATTAAAACACAAAAAATTGAAAATAGAGTATAACACTTTGTATTAAAAATTTCAAATCTTCCGTTATAATATGCGGCACTATGTTCTTTGCTGATATAAACAAAGTTAATACCATCCATTTATCATAAAAATTGTGCTAGATACAGCATTTTTAAACACAACGCTTAAAATTGAGTAACCGCCTAACAGGAACGGATACTTAAACGCAAGGGAGCAACGGGCATTTAAACGAGCACCAGCAGCAGGCATTTAAATAAACTCCGGCCAGCTCAAGTTTACCACTATTTCGAAGTCCGGCGTTTAAAGGTTAATGTGTCACTGTTTTTAATATGAAATATAACACAAAGAGAGTATACCTTAGAGGCTGGTAGAGTACATATATGTAAAGCTGCAACAAGGTAACTTATGTAGTAAAGTTATACAAATAATGAATTACTGATACCAAGAAAGCAATTTACATAATTCACCTTGACATACCTTCAGTTCCTTGGTTATCAGGCAGAGTATTAGCAATCACTGACTGGATTTTGCAGCAAACAAATTCTGTGATATCTTCCTCATTGTCAAATGAATTCAGAGTGTCTGACAAATTCCTTTGCAGCCATTCCCAGTCTTTCTCAATCTCAGTGAATGTTAGTGAACAGGCAATCACTAAACATGAAAAGGACAACAGTATTTTCAGTAACAAAGAGACGTCTGACTTCGGTTGTATGGCTAATCAATGACTAAATAATACGTACAAGTTATATAAGACTTCCTCCTTCTTCTGAACAAATATCAGTAACAAAATGCTATGCAGCATCTCTCCTCACAACAAAAGAACTTATTTCTTGTCTTTTTCTGCTTTCCTTTTGTTTTGTAATGTCACCATGCAACATGAGATACATACATTTGTGTTTATCTTCATGCTGCACTGCTGGCATGGAAACTCTGTTGCAAGATGGAATGTTCCCTTTTTCTTGGACTGTATTAATTAATGGAGTTATTACTTGATTAAAGTACTTATTAGACATTTATTAATGTCTTCTTATTTCTACCAGTTTATACTTACATATTTTACATACTTTCAGGTATTAATCAAGCCATGATTGTGACTCATATAATGTTATATTACTTTGCTTTATATGGCAATACTATGTTTCACTACAAAATTTTGAGATTTTAAGGCACCAGTCTATTGGCTCTTTGACATGTCTGTGCAGCTATTAATTTTCAAACATGACATGCCTGCGAGCTTATGATTTCCACATGTAACAAGATCAAGGCAAGTGTCAGCCAACCAAGTTTGTATTAAGGCAACTATCACGTAGTTGTCTATTTTGAATCTAACCTGTAAGTTAAACGAATTAAAAAATTTCTGAAACACAGCACGTACAAATTTGTAGCACTGTGTTTTGAAATGCTAGCTTTCAAAATTGGAATTCATTTAGTGTCACAACTTGAGCCAGTGCAGACATATGTTGCATGTGAAGTCACCAAATTTTATGTTGAAGTTTTGAAGTTCCAAATCATAAAATATATGCATAGCTGGTTAAGGCAATATACTACTAGCCAAAAAACAGTGGGTTGAATTCGAATGAGTTCATTTGATTTTTCAATTTACCTAATCCTTCCAGCCGCACTATGGCCCTGGGGTTAACTCAGCCTCTAACAGAAATGAGTACCAGAAATATTCCTGGGGGTAAATGGTGGTGAGTGCATAAGGCTGAAAACCTCACTGCCATCTGTGCTTCGGTTGTCTACAAAATGTGGGAGCCCTGGCATCTCACAATCCCATAGGCCTCCATGGCCTGTGACAGGAATAGCTTTACCTTTACATCATTTTATATTTAAACTGAGTAAATTTTATAAGCAGAAATGTCCGCCTTTTATTTCAAAGTTTCACACTCTGTAACTGCCAAGAGTAAATAAATGTAGCAGTTGGTTTTCTGTGCCTTCATGCTATCTTCTAGTGGCAAATAAATTAATTACTACCTGTCCACAGATTCTGGAGCTTTTGGCCATTTTAAATACCCTCAAAATTATCATATTCTCTGGCTCCCTGGTTCATCCTATCACATTTAATTTTACCGGTACTTAATTAATTCCTGTTGCTTACTAATCTTAGTAATTCTATAAGAGAAAAGCATATGAGGTGTGAGAGGGGCGCCAGCCATCACAAGAGAGGTACGGTGAGAAGGATGTGGAATGACAGATATGATCTCCCCTCTTACTTACTTACTTACTTACTTACTCATGGAGCTGAGCCCTTCTGGAGGAGCCACCAATTCTGCAACTACTCAAGAATTTCCCAGAATTTTATGGAACCCAAAGGTTCATTACCATGTTCACATTCTATCTCTCTAAGATCCATTCTAATATTGTCCACCCACCTATGCCTTGGTCTTCCCTGTGGTCTCTTTCCTTCTGGCTTTGCCAGAAGGAAAGAGACCACAGGGAAGACCAAGGCGCTTTTTTATTTACAACATTTTAACTGTGACTGACATTTAATAACAGGTAAATGGTACTGCTGTGTACAAGCATATCAACATCAACGGTTATATAGTGGAATAAAGTAAATGAAATGACGGCCATTAAGAAAGGAACCATATTATAACCGTAACTCACAATAGTAAACCTCCGACGATGGTGTCTGGTGTAAGATTCGAAATGGGGGCGGTTTTGTGTCAAACACACTATCCAATGTACCAACAAGAATGGATGATAAACCCTTTGTTTTTCCATGACCTTTTCGCCTCTGAAGTACAAAGTAATGATTCGCTTGTTCAGTCACCCTGAAAGTAGTAAAGATAGAAGGAAAGATTTAGTCCACGCAACTGACTTTTACAGTATTCTCACAAGTGCCTGATTCATACCTACCACAGTGCATTTGCTAACAGGACTTCTTGAGGTTTCACCCACATTTCTTACGCTGGGCCGAAAAACAGTACACTAAATTTATATGTAATACTGGAAAGTAATCATTGTGAGCCTCCGTGTTAATTTTATATTATGGCACATAAACACCGCAAACAAAAACCACACAATGTCACTTATGTAAAACTCAATGAAGAATTAACCGTTCTGTCACAATCGCAAATCATATCGATAATTACACGGAAAAATTTCTGTATACAATCCATCTATCTCCAACAGTAGATACCGGTAGATACTCTGTTGGCGATAGCGGTGACAAAATCGGCATTAGTTATAACGTCTACTTATATTTTGCATTACTGCGATCAAATTCAACTTGTCAACATCGTTCAACACGTTCAGCACTACGTTCCACATTCCTCATTATTCCTTCTGATCGCTGCTGATAGCTGGTGGCTGCTTTCTGCTTTGTTATTGGCTCCGCCTACGAAGTAGTCAGGCGACATCTATTTTCTGGAATAGGAAAGAAATGCCTGTAGTACACAGTCCTGATTTGGAGATGTCGCCATTATAATTTCCGAGAGCCGGTGCTCATCGAAGCCCGAAAGTCTATTGGATTGCAGAGCTACAGATTACGCTATATTGACGATGTTGATTACCAAAAACATTAAATATAATCTTTGACTCTCCAGTTTCCAGCTGCTGTGCAATTTTGTTTGCGAGTATTAGAAATATCGAGGGACTACAAAAATCCACAGAAAAATGGAAACCAGTAAATACTTCGTAACGGACGGCTCAAAAAAATGGAGAACAAACCATTCGTAAGATTTACATCGATAGCAAGAAAACAAAGTCATTGATTTTATTTCATATTTCTGGTAGGGTGTATCTATTCGAAAAATAAGTGTATGTACACAAAAGGTCTAGGCAATACCCATCCGGTCTTCTGTAGCACAGTGTTATATAAACATCTTATTCTATCATAGCGGTCGCCCTAAAATTTCCGAATATATCTCTTAACTTAAGTCTAAGAGTATATTATTATTTTTTGTACGTTTAGTTCTTTTTCTTATTCTTAATAAATTTTGGAATTTTTAGTATGAAGTAACATACACCTTGCACAACATTTTTTTCAGTAGCCTTAAGAGCTCTGTATCTTTCTTTGGGCATTCTTTTGTTTCTATTCTCTGACAAAATATCCATCATTGTTGCCCTTTGGTCTTCTTACAATTTACACTCCCAGAAGATATGTTCCTCTGTTTGCAGCCCACCACCATATTCGCGTTTAGCCATGTACGCAAAGTTAAATCTACTTAAACTTGGTCTAAGATTGGAGTGGCCTGCTCTCATATGGTTTATTGACACGAAGGCTCTACGAATCACTGATTGCTATTCTTTAATAAATGTATATACAAAAATGGCATAGGCAATGCCCTTCCGGCCCACTGTAGCACAGAGTTATAAACATCTTCTATCATAGAGGACACTCCACGATATTTTAATATATTCCTTAATACATCCACTCCCCCATACGCCTTCATGGCGTAGTGCTTAAATTCGTCTCTTAACTTAGCTCTAAGAATATACTATTAATATTCCTTGCAAACTTCTTTTTCTTCTTAAATAAATACAGGAATTTTTTTATGAAGTAACAGACGTCTTGTACGAACCTTTTTTTCTCTAACTTCAAGAGCAGGCCGCGCCGTAGCTCAAGCGGTTAGTCCCTGGCTTCCCACCGCTGCGGCCCGGGTTCGATCCCGGGTCTGGTCAGGTGGGATTTGTGGTGGACAAAGTGGAGCTTGGGCAGGTTTTCTCCGAGTACTTCGATTTCCCCTGCCAATCTTCATTCCACCAATTGATCCACAATCACCCTCACCTATCATCTGGGGCTGGTACAATAGGTCAAAAGTAGCCGCAGTACAAGGGACTTAGTCCTACCCCACTAGCAATAAAAAAAAGAATTCCAATAGCTCTCTAATTTACTTTGGGTATTCTTTTTTGCCGTTCTCAAACAAAATGCTCATCCTTATTGCCCGTTGGTCCTCATACTGCTTTTCGCTTCGCCTAGTGGGGAGTGTTGTCCAGCTGGGTCCATTTGGCACGGCGGCCACTGATTGGCCTATTGTACCTGCTCCGCGTGATTATGATGATGGAGAATTTGATGGAATGAAGATTGGCAGGGGAAGCAGAGGTACTCGGAGAAAATCCGCCCCAGCGACACTTAGTCCACAACAAATCCCACTTAACCAGACCCGGGATCGAACCGGGGCTACCGCGGTGGGATGCAAGCGACTAACCGCTTGAGCTATGGCGCGGCCTTCTTTGTACCCTTTACAATTCCAGAAAATACGTTAGTCCGTTTGCAGCCGGTCACCACACTCGCATTCAGTCGTGTCCACAACGTTAAATTTACTTAAGCTTGCTTTAAGACTGGAATGACCTGCTCTCATACGGATTTTTGGCGCGAAATCACGACGGTTCATTTTTATCTCGTGAAACCACGGAGACGAGTCATTGCTATCGTACCTCCTGGTATTTTGACAGAATATCATTGCCTCCCCAGTTCACTGGAGCTTCTCGACATCTATTATGAATAATTGCAATAAATGTGAGTGTAGTTCTACAAGTCTTTGATAGATGTCATCACAGACAGAAGCGGTGTGGGGGTAATGGAAAATTAAATCGAGATACGGGAACTCTTTGTCAGTTTTCTAACAGATGGCAGAACACTGCATATCAAGAACACAGAGAAGAATCCATGCGTATGATTGACCAAGATTGAAACAACTGTTGTTTTCATTTCTGAAAGATGTCGTTACTAATATTATCAAGCTGGAAAGTCATGCCAGAGCTTAGGCTGAAAACAGACATTTACATGAGAGATCAGAAGAAGACCAATATTCCTAATGGCAGTGTTAGTACAATTTTACGTACAAAATAAGAATTTGTAAGGAATACTGGTTAATGCTATACGTGTATTGCGACATATGGGTTCGATTAAAATGTATACTTCTGTATTGCTATTTTTGTATATTTCAGATTCCGACCCATAGATGGCGGAAGACTGTCTATCGGAAATTTTACGGCTCAGACATCGTTCAACCTCGCCGAACTTCGAGCTAAGTTTTGTTCCAAATTAGGAAGTTTCCGTAGAAACTAAAAATGGCTGAAACGAGCGAAACAGTAGTGGACAGTGTGACAACTTTTCAACAACATAAAAGTATTTACGATCCCGTAACTTCAACAGATGTGATAAAGGAAGAGAAAGGTAAGTAAATATTACCATGTTGTGAGTTGCATGCGATATTTTATGATCACAGGCAACAATTAAAAGACGAGATTTGAAAGTGAGTTGTGGTTGTACATTGATGTCATGAAACTTATAATTTAGGTCGCAGACGTTTCTGTGCGGTGTAAATGCCCACAAAAGAGAATACAGACATTTTGCGAAGAACTCTTTATGTCAGTGGGAAGCGAATTTCGCTGCAGAAAGGGACCACACGTATATACATCTTTCGTGTTTGCAACTGGCTGAAAGTTTTCAAAGTTTTGTAGGCCTATCCCACACGATTTTATATTAGTTCATCAAGCATACAATAGGTAGCGCTCACATGTCTACATTTTAAAGTAGAGTTCAGTGCATACACTGTATAGGTTCATTGTACGTACATGGAGCGTTGCGCGGGATATTTTTCGGTTGTGGGACTGTGTAAGTTGAATTATAAATTCTTCAAGAGAGTTATCTTTGTGTAGTTTTGGTAGTCAGGAAACGTTGTAGTATAGTGTATTTATGACTGTAAAGAACATTAATAATTCATGTCTTTCGTTTGAACATGGAAATTTTATTCACGTTGCTCCTTTGATGGAAAATACTGGATTTTAATCTTCTGTGCTATATGAATTTTTTGAAAGAGTGCTTGGTATACCCGTCTGGATAGATGATAATTGTTTATCCAGATTACTGCAGATAAGATAAAGTGACTCTAACCTGACTGTGTTTTTATACCCAGTTTGTGAAGATGGTAAAATCAGTAGGAAGTGTAAAATGTTAACTCATAAAAACTAAAGTTACTAAATAGCTATATAAAGGGGAAATAGCAGGAGCCTATGGAAAATTGCACAGTGAGGAGCACAATAATTAGTATTCTTCGCCAAATTATATTACTATGATCATATGAAGGAATATGAATGGGTAAAGTGTATAGCATGCACGGGCAGGTGATAAATTATTTACAAAAAGTGAAGGGAAGTGACATCTTGGGAGACGGGAGACATAGTTCAATATTAATAGGCTAATATTAAAATGGATCTCAAAGAAGGTTCCCAGAGCTGTCAGACAGTAATATATGGTCATTAGTCCTCGTAGGATGCGGAGCCAAAAATCGCTGTGCTGCAGAGGGCCAGCAACAATTTAGTAGTCAGTCAGTCAGTATTGTGTGGAGGACAGGACCTGTTAATCAGTGAGTGCCCGCTGGAGTCGCCTCCCCCCTGTAGAAGGGGAGTGAACCGGTAGTAGTCAGACACCTCATCTCGTTGAAGAGGTGGCACCACTTCGAAACACATACGTGTCTAGTAGAACAAAAATCTTGGTCATGCATCCCGCGGGAGTATGAACCAAGAATTACTTTGCTGGCGAGGGCCAGCATCAGTTTAACCTATCGGCCGACCACGGATTCTATTCCATGCTTTCAAAGTGCACAATCGAGAATCTGATGAGCTGAAATCTTGCGGCAGAGGTAATTACAAATGTGACAGGTAGTAACTTTCTTCTTTTGAACGTAAAATTCTTTGTATAGGTCGAGGGTTTTGAGATGAGTTGTTGTTTTGGCAGATATTTCATTTTGAAAAGTTAGAAACAGAAGTACGGGTTTTATATCATTCGTCGTTGGCAGAATTGGGCAGTGAAAATTTGATATTTTAGATCTCGGCTCGTGTGTTGTTGATTGCATCTCGGAGCATACATGTATGTTGCTGTTTATCATAACGAATTCTGTGTGCTGGCACAAGCTAACACCTCTCACTGAGTTCGAGAATGCTGCAGCCCGATCCCCAGCTAGTTCCGACCCTCACAACAAATTTACAGAAGACTCATCTTTAAGTTGCCTCTTCATTTCATTCTCCGCCGTCGAAGCGGTTCTCACTGTCCACTCGTTGTACCCTCCCAGATTTCATTACTAGTACAAGGCGAAATAGAAGCAAATGAAGTTGTGGACTCCTTTTTTTTTCTGTTTTTAGAAATTTCAGCATTGAACGTTGGAGAGCATATGACAGTGCAATGCTTTTCCATGACACGAATGAAGAATTGGTAGATCTGATGGTTTGTCACTGACATGCTTGATAAATGCGATACATCGTATCACTTTATCGGACTGACCGCTTCCTGGGAAGAAATTCGTTCCCCATAACCATGTAGAACTATGCTATTTGTGCGATACGTACACTTGACAAAGGAGAAGCCTGTTCGTATGAAACAAACCCATCCTCTCGTCAGAGATGTTACATAAGGACTATGACCGTAAGGGTTCAGTCTGGTCATGAGACTCAAGGGTCTTGACGTCAAGACGAACTGATTGGAGGTAAACGTCCAGTCTTAAAGCAACTGTCACTCTGACTGTAGTTAGTTAGCTCAGAGACAGACAAATTCTGAGTCGGAAGCGACCGCTAGCCTGCGAAAGCGAGTGGTAGCCAGATACGGCTAGGAGTCGGTGGCTAAGAGTTACGGCCAAGAGGAGCTAACAGGCAAGACAGCCGGTAAGGACGTGAACACGGAAGCTGAGGAATCTGCGGTGTTGAGAGCCGTTACCAGGCAACGGCTGGTGAGGAAACAACAAACAGAAGACTTCATGCGTGCTGCAGTTAATTCTGAAGTGTGTAGATTCTTAGAACTTTTACAATTTTTTTTTATTGCTAGTGGGGTGAGACTAAGTCCCTTGTACTGCGGCCGCTTCTGGCCTATTGTACCAAACTTTTACAATTACTAGTAGTTACGGGTTGTAAGTGTCCAATAAATCCAATTACGAATCAAAACCCCGTCTAGTGTCTAGTCACTAAACACGTGATAGTACATTTTATTTTAAGTACACTTTTGAGATGAGTAAAGAAAAGTGTTGCTGTGCCTACATTCCCTTACTCGTTCTCATGGAATACAGTTGGTTAATTCCTGTTTCTCTGAATCTAGGACAGTTTATTGTTGTACCTAGGTAAATAACGTTGCCACGTAACTGGATTATATTGAACTCTCATACAGTAAAAGACGTATGTACTTATCGGGTACTTTGAAGCTGTATTTATTCAACGTGGCGTGAAGGTTAAACGTGTTTCAAATGTTGTAGCATAGATTCGATTACGCAATCGAAGAGCTGTCCATGTTTACCTTGGCTTGTATGTTTCCAGTCATGCATTTGGATTCCATTGTCAGTACTTTATTTCCGGTACTGGTCATATGGCGCAACAGTAAACTGGTGGACCTGTACAAACCGATTACAGAGCTGCTGACGGTCGAACACTCGGATAGCAGGTTCGGACCCTGCCCAGGGTGGCGCTGTTTAGTCTCGTTCCCCTGTCTTATCCTTTGACGGTATGTGGCATTGCGGTGATATGGAGTCCTGCCACTTGTCCTGACACGAATTTAGGAAATAAGCGGAGAAGAAGGATCCTTACCGAATCAGTTCTTAGCCCTAAAGAGAAACCTTAAAAAGTGACCACTCAGAGCGTAGTCGTTCAAACCTTGTTCTGTCAAATTATTTTACAGGCGTCAGAGTAAACAACACATATTTGCAATAACTAGTTCTGTAACACATGTTTAAATTAAGATAACTTTCGCATGCTGATCAAATTATTTTTGTTGACGCTGGAATAGACAAGGGCGTTAAGTAGTGCCAGAGTTTAGAATATGAATTTTCGGGATGAGTTCTTTGCGAGTATATCATTAAATAACAGTAGTTTACAAGCATTTTCTACAACACGTTTCTCACAGAATTCAGTGCATACCATAGAGCAACGAGAGAGAGAGAGAGTCAGTAAATAGATCACAGTTTGAAGTAAAACAGCCGTAATGGACGTAATAGGTTTTCTATGTGTATCACAAGGTAGCAGCACAGTCAAGCTTCGTGACAATCTGGTAGCAGACGCGCATGCGCATGTTCAGAGGCTGGTTTCAGTAGTCAAAATGGTGACCGTGCTTGAGGAGTGTGCTACGGAAGAACAAGTTCTGTTTTGCTTTTGTTGTGGTCAAAAAGACTCAGCGCAAAGAATATTCGTGAAGAAATGTTTCCTGTTTACGGTGGAAACCGTTTGTCGCTTAAAGCGGTTCCGCCTTGGTGGCAAACGTTTCGCTGATGACGAAGATGTCGAAACGCAGATGCAGAAGTGGCTGAGACAACAGTCGAAAGACTTCCGTGTTGCGGGTTTCGACGCACTGGTAAAGCGATGGGAGAAGTGTGGAGGATATGTCGAGAAATAAATGTTTTTTCCAGGTTCGAATATCACATGTTTTACGTTTTATATTCATTTGTGACCTATTTACTGACTCTCCCTCGTAGATATCTATATATTGAATTTGTTTGTCAACAACAAACTTGTAAATTGCTTTACGTTTCTCGTTTTTGTCAGAGGAATTCAGCACGAGATGTGTCAGATGAAAGAAAGAAGAACTTTATTTATGTCGCCAGTGCCGTAAATGAAATTCGCAAAGAAATCATGTAGAAAGTTGTGTGCTCCATTGGAGTCATCTTTCTACAATTCTAGTAAAACAGGCTTTTTGATATTCTTTGGAAGAAATGCCGTAGGCTAAAGCAGGGTTGTTCACCAGTTAGTTTTGTTGGCTTAAGATTATGATTTATGTATCAGCCAACTGCGTCTTTCGAGTCCCTTCTTTGACATGTTTTTTTTCTGAACTTTTTTTTATTGATTTATCAATTTTGGTCTACTTCTATAAAGTGCATTCTCAATTTGGATTTTAACTCATCATAAAGTTTCTTAATTGAAAACTGGAGTAACTTCCAACGTTAATATTGACTTAACCCATCAGTAACTAGACGCTTTATCCTGTGGTTTCGTTAATATTGCTTACAGATCCAGCGGTAAGTTCCAATGCAACCGCAAGCCTAGAACACTTCTAACTTAATTATTTGAGGGCTCCTACAATGAAGCGGGGCACGCGGTAGCGTAGTTGGTTGTGGCACTATGCTATAGGCCGGAAGATCACGTGTTCGAGTCCTGATGAGGTGGGTTTTTCAATTGACGTGATCCTTCCAGCCGCACTATGACCCTGGGGTCGACTCAACTTCTAACAGAAATGAGTACCAGAAATCTCCCTGGGGTTAAAGGGCGGCCGGTGCGTAAGGCTAACAACCTTACCGCCATCCGTGAGTCGTCTAGATAATGTGGGACCCTCAACGTCTCACAACCCTATGTGCTTCCATGGCCTGTTACAGGGATAGCTTTACCTTTTTACATACAATGAAGATCAGCGATCGAATACGTCGAAGCAGGTGGATCATTAATATCTTTGCAGACAGCAGTGACTGTTTTGGAGCTGACTTAGTGTTCAGTGAAATTTAACCCGTTGCAACATGAAGTACCGTATTTACGCATGTATAGGCCGCGTGCGTGTATAGGCCGCAGCACAATTTTCAGACAGAAATTATAGAAAAAATATTTTTTTTAATATTATTTCAGGAGTAGAAATTATTCCGAAATTTGGCAACGTTTAAACGTGTTATTTCGAATATTTCGAATATAAGCCGCACCCCAGTTTTCCTCTTGAATTTTTGGCAAAAAATGTGCGGCCTATACATGCGTAAATACGGTGATTTAAATAATATTTAGAAATCCAGTTCCTACTTCACAGGAAACACACTATATCTACACGGATTCCAGGGTTGAATCCAGATTAGCTCATATCGGATTTGTTGTGGTCGAAATGGCACGGGGGCGTGTTTTCTCAGAGTATCTCTGTCCCCCCTTCCCATCAATTCTCATCCCACTAACAGCTCCACATTCATCAATCAGCCTATCATCGACGCTATATAGTCTAGCTAGAGACAGCCTTGTTAAATAGAGAATTTGAAAAAAGAAAACGTCATCTCCATTACAAAGACTAAGTAGTGCTGCTTGGGGAAGCAGTCGCTATTTATTCTGATAACCTTATTAGTATTATGGCTCTACAGACTTTTTTTGTGCCTTGGCCGCTTTTTTCAGTTTCTTGATCCTACACACAGTCGATAAGACTCCTTAGACGGGGGATCAGCCCGTCTCAAGGTCGCTACCTACACACAAAATAAACATACACAATACAGACATCCATGTCTTGAGTGGGATTTGTACCCACGATCCCTGAGTTGGAGCGAGCGAAAACAGTTCATGCCTTAGACCGCGTGGCCACTGTGATCGGCATTCTGAGAATCATGCGGAACACACAAATACATCCTGTAGGCTAAGTGCTTAGATTTTAAACCTAAAGAAAGTGGTACATATAGTTACCACTGTGCTTCAAATGAATGCAAAGCGTAAAGGCGTAGTCAACTTCTGAATACAATTTAAATTTGTTCGTTCGGAGATGAGGGGCCTATGTAGACTCCGTGTTCAGAAACCAAGTGACCCGTTTAATATTTTTCATCCTTGGTAGCGTTTGCTGACGTTCCCAGTTCATTACACAGCATCCTCAACTACTGCTATTAATATACATTAAAGAAATCTGAAATTACAGCGCTAACATGTCTGTATTCTGTGTTATTCCGTGATAAGGCCGAGAAGGGTACATTTTTAGCTTTTTTTAATTATGCCATACATAATTTCCTTTGTGGATTTGTAATTTAATTATGATTACTTCTGTTAAACGACTAATAACTTTTTGATCTTATTCGTAATGATAAGGGTCAGTCACCCTGCTTTATTCGTATTTGACAGATCCCCGGTTCGAATTTCGGCTGTGATACAGTTTCTTTTGACTAAGTCATCATTGTCCTGGTTTAAGTTTCTTCAGACAAGTGCCTTGTGCCACATAGCAGAGCATGTCTCGTTCCTCCC
Organism: Cryptotermes secundus; assembly: GCF_002891405.2. Taxonomy (NCBI): domain Eukaryota; kingdom Metazoa; phylum Arthropoda; class Insecta; order Blattodea; family Kalotermitidae; genus Cryptotermes; species Cryptotermes secundus. Next base: position 96,332 of record NW_019738374.1, read on the forward strand.
AAACGTAACACCTCGTAGGCGCATGTGTACTGAAGTTATACGGCAACAGTCAGAACAAGGGAAAAGGCTTCAATGTAAATGGGTAGGTAAAAGGTAAAGCTATCCCTGTAACAGGCCATGGAGGTCCATAGGGTTCTGAGACGTTGAGGATCCCACATTATCTAGACAATCGGCTCACATAGGGCGGTAAGGTTGTCAGCTTTACGCGCCGGCCGCCCGTTACCCACCGGGAAGATTCCTGGTACTCATTTCTGTTAGAGGCTGAGTCGACCCCAGGGCCATAGTGCGGCTGGAAGGATTAGGTCAATTGGAAAATCCACATCATCGGGACTCGAACCCGCGACGTTCCGGGTTGCAGCATAGTGCCTCAACCAACTACGCTACCGCGTGCGTACTGGGGTAAGGGGGTTGATTAACATGTGATGCGTGTTAAGAAATACGTTTTGAATGTGAGGAACTCGAACAGAGGATCTCTAGACAGGCAAGTTTGGAGGCGCCTTTTATAGGAGGCCAAGGCTCGACTTCGGGCTGTCGCGTTGTGGAAGAAGATTAAGAAAAAAAAGAAATTTTTGTTTTTTGTTGACAGTCCGTGAAAGGATTGCGGAACTGTTTGGAATAAGCAGAACAATGATGTAACAGTGTTGTATAGTTCATTTAAATGAAGATACGAACTACACGCACACACCAGGTAAACAACAACGCCAGTGCACAAGCTGGGTGATGGGTCTGCAGCCAAAGGGACATATAAGGGCGCGTCCACATTACTCTTGCTCGTGTGACTCGCTATGTTCGCGAGTAATGTGGACGATATGACAAGTCACGAGCCAAGCAAATTTTAAAATTCTAATTTCAAAACTATAGCCAATAAATTAAACTACGCCTACAGCCTATACACACTACGAGTAAATATACGGATCCTCACGCGCCGAAGCCTGGCGAGCAACTAAAGTAGTGTGGACGGAGATTTACGAACAAAAGTAAAAGCCAGACGAGTCTCCCGACGAGCAGGAGCCTGGCGAGCACGAATAATGTGGATGCGCCTTAAGAGAAATCAGCATTTACACCAACAGCCATGAACTACACGAAATACGAAGACGCCCACACCACCGAAGATTACGCTAATAGGGCTCATAAGTAGATCGGAATTTACTGTTTCATTAAATTCAATAGGTTTGACCTATTTTAAATTGAACTTTTAGTTTTTATAATTTGAATTTGAATGAAGGAGTACCTATAACTAGCGACATGCAGTTGTGACATGCAGTATAGTACAACAGCATAGCGATAGACACCTGATGATGGCCATGTCTGGCCGAAACACGTCGTGAATGAGGAATTAAAGTAACCATAACCTTTGTTGCATTGGTGACGGAAATATATATTTATGAACTAATTTATATATTGGTGGAACAGGTTGCTCAAATACAATGTTAAGTGAAGTGAATTTATCCGCCGTGTATATTAAAGACAGATGTATTAGAAGTAGCATATTGTTTCATGTAATCAAGAAAACAATACACTGAGATGGAGTAATATTTTTAAGATACCTGTGATTTAAGAGAAGCAGTGATTAAGTGCAGATCCTGTGCCTAATCACCATGTATGATCTGCATTTCCACTGGAGGCTATACAACCTTTGCGGTGTCACTACGTTCGTCACGGAACGAGTCGTTCGGAATTGAGGGGTTAGTGATGTAAATTGGGTAACCAGCAGAATCACTAAGGCATTTGCCCAGAAACAGGTTTATTCTCCGCGAATTCACCATACAAAACGAATGGGTCACGAACCAGAGTTCGCTTGCTCTATCATCACAATTGCTGTGTCTGTAGAAGCATTCGAATGAGACGGCAGTTACATACATGTACGTATATCATGTGAAGTATTTGCCTTTGCCGTTCCAGCTCAAGATAAAGTTACGAAACTTTAATATACTCGTATGTTGCTATATCGAGATTCTGAATGTTATCTATTCCTAGTTTTCTCTTAATCAGTAGTTTGCACCGCCATCATTTCAGAAAACATTGGTTTGTATTTAAGGATGTGACAGTGAATTATGACTGTATAAATAAAATATGACTAACTTGTGGCTTGAACTGAGATCACCGCAATTTAACGGATGTGGGAACATTCTTGTTTCGTTGTCCTGTCTCTGTATGCTCCTTGGGGCTACTAGGTTCTTGAATCACGTGTACTGGGTTCTTATCAGAAAGGGAGTGGGCATGTCATTGCAGAACTCTCAAACTGGGAGAACATTCAGGAGCGTCCTAAGAGTCTTATATGTCCGGTAGGGAGGAGGTTTGCTTCCGAAATACGACGTTAAATTGTGAACTGAAGTTGGCAACGTCCCAGTGGGATGATTATGAGTAGTATTATTATGCAATAACGGAAAACTTCCACATATGGATGTGGGGTCTGTACGTCTATACGTCCACTCCGCCATACGCCTTCATGGCGTAGTGCTTAATTAAGTAAGCAGCGGCCTCCGTAGTCTAGAGGTAACGTTCCCATTTCATGACGCGTGGTACGCGGGTTCAAGCCCGGCGGAGGTCGTGGAATTTTTAAGGGCGGAAAAATTCAGGGAACAAGTCCTCCGGAAGGGACTTTAAGCCGTGGGTCCCGTGTCGTAGCTTTACGGCACGTAAAAGAACCTCGTATCTCCAAAGGAGGTGACTGAGCCAAATTCAAGGACATTTCCCGCCCAACAGTAGTCTCTAACGCCTCTGATAGATGGGGGAAGCATTATAGATACCGCTAAGCCAGTAGAGGCCGAACTCGCTGGCTCAGTCGGGACTGATGGGACGCACCAGTATCGGTAGGGTATAGAGACTGGTAGAATATTGTAGAGGGAAGCACAATGGACCAATACTGGTCTGGGTGCATGGGGAAACCCACCCTCTCCAATAACTAACTAAGTAATTAGGTAAGCACAAGGACAACTTTACCTTTACCCTCATTGGCCTCTGCATAACCTCTAAATATCTGCAAGTAATCTAGTAAAGGCCGGTCACGGTATCCATACTGTACTGTGTTCGCTCGCTCGGAAACCGGGATCGTGGGCTCGAATCCCAAAGAAGGCATGGATGTTTGGTATGTGTATATGTTTATTCTGTGTTTGTGTTGTCTTCTGTTTAGGTAGAGGCCTTGCGACGAGCTGATCACCCGTCCAACGAGCCCTACAGTCTGTAAAATGATCATGAAACTGAGAAATGAGCCCTATGTATGCCCCAAGCGGGAGCGAGAGGGAGAGAAGAACATCTAGTAAAGAGTGAGCTTCTTGCACTGAGTCCGGCTAATTGCGCCAACTAATTATCATTGTTGTGGTAAAGTGCCTGCCTGCTGGTCAGGCTTATGTCGCATATCAGAAGCAGAGAAGCACCAAAGTATTCGAAGAAAATCCAGCTCCAGTGCCATTTTGTCCACCATAACGCGACACTCTCTATCCGCTAAAGTTGGCGCTAACTTCGCCGACAAGCGGCGGTCGCTCGGTCGATATAGTTCGCTTGCGGACTTAAGCCACGGAGATTGATTGACTGAACCACACTCAGACTTTCCCACGGATTCGGCCTTCACTTCTAGCGTGACAAGCCCGATAATTACGGCGTGGACTTCGTTAACGTTTCAAAGAAAAACGGAAATTACCTATATAGACCAAGTTTGATTCTAAATAAACATTTTAAACTAAAATTCGGACGAGACGGTTTCTGTTATAGGTCATCTAACGCCGCTCTCAGTATCGAGACAAATATATGGCGTCGAATGGCAGGATGATATGTGAATGATAAATTAGAAATGATTTGGAAGGAAGTGATCGTTGCATAATAGAAATAAGTCCTGGAATTTGCCCGGAGGGATTGCCGAAAACCACGAAAAACTTTAAGATAGCCTGTGTGCCGGCAATGACTCGAACCGAGGACCTCTCGAATACATGTTCAGAGGACTACATCTAGACCAGCGTTGGCCAACCTAATACATCTCGAGGGCCAAATTTAGTTTATAGAACACCATCAGGGGCCAGATACGGCGTTTCTTTCAGAAGAGTGGTCGGGGAGTATTGCCCCCCAAACTGAATCAGTCACAACCCGTATAAAAAGTGCATTTAAACCTATGTATTTAAATTTTACGTTGCACCAATAATATTAAGCCGATATTGAAAATTTCACCAATCGATTTTATTGCCTTCTATCACTTCTACCCCCAGAGCATTTTTTCTTAAAGAAACACTGGCCAGATCATGTCTTATGTTTAGTTTTATATATGCCGGGGGAAAATGCAATTATAATTTAAGAAAGAAAAATAAAATGCCTTGAAATGTGCAATTACTTACCATAAAACAGCACAAATTCCTCTTTCAGCAGGGATGAGCACAAAAGACTTTCAATCATAGTTTTTATGGTCTAATGATTATACCTAAATCCTCATATACACACTGTTTTAATGAGAGCACTGTGGTTTCATAAAACTGGAAACCAATGACATAAAATCCACTTCTAATTGTGAGGTTGCCACTCGAAGAATATGTGATAACACGACATCTGAAAGTCTGTTCCTGTTCTTAGACTTTACATGCTTCAGCGATGAAAACGCTGTCTCGCATATGTAAGTACTTGCAAAAACAGAGCAAAGTTTGAGAGCCCAATTTCGTAACAGTGGGTAACGTTCTGGTGAAAGCAGTTTCCAAAAGTCAATTCCAGTAACCTGAGATGTGTTTAAGGATGGGTCACATTGAAGTTCACAAAGCTCTAATTGCAGATGACCTGGCTGAGATTCTATATCACAATGTATAGGATTACTGAATAAAGAAATATCAGGTCGAAAGCTTTCAAAATCGTTAAATCGTCGGTCGAACTCTGAAGACAAATCTTCAATAATTTCAGTGTAGTCCCTAAACTCCAAGCCTTCTTCTTCTTCTGAGAGTTTCCGACAGCAAGGGAAATGTAGAAGGTTATTTTTGTCCAATGCAGACTTAAATAAATGTAGCTTTTTACGGAAACTGTCAACAAAGCCAACCATCTGACATATTGTCTGCTTCTTGCCTTGCAATTGCAGATTCAGGACATTCAAGTGTTGAGTGATATCAGTGAGAAAGGCCAAGTTTCTCAAGAATTCGACGTCTTCGAGATCATTCTGCAGTTCAGCAGAATTCGTAACCTCTTCTCTTAGGAATGTTGCTATTTCATGACGGAGTTCAAAGAACCGTACCAGACATTTCCCACGGCTTAACCATCTTACTTCAGTGTGCAGAAGCAGGTCCCCGTAAGCAGAATCCATTTCTTCCAAGAGGGTCAGAAATTTTCTGTGAGTGAGTGATCGATTTCCTCCTCTGATCAAATTAGTAATTTTTGTGACAGTAGCCATGGTGGTAGACAGTTTAATTGATTTGGCACATAGAGCCTCCTGATGTATAATACAATGCAAGGTAGGTACAGTAATTTGATTCTGTCTTAAAAATCCAACAAAACCGCTTATTGTCCCTGTCATTGATTTAGCGCCATCTGTTACTATGGAGGACAATTTTTCAAAACCACCGAATTCCTCCACTGCACTCTTAACAGCGTTAAAAATATCGACACCTCTAGTTGTGCTGTGTAAAGAGCACACTTTTAACAACTCTTCGAAAATTGTAAAATCTTCCTTAATTGCACGAACAAATATCAGCAACTGATTAGTATCCGAAACATCTGTGCTTTCGTCGAGAGCAATTGAGAAATAGGAACAATTAGCGATAATGTCTTTCACATTATTAGATATCTGGTTGCTAATATCTTCCAGCCTCCTAGTAACAGTCTGTTTTGAAAGGGGCACTGTTTGAAATTTGTTTCCTACCTTATTTTCATTGAAAGCTTCTGCCATCTTTATCGCACAGTTCTTAATTAATTCACCATCACTTAACGCTTTTTTAGCTTTCATTAATTCATATGTCACGAAATAAGAAGCCAGCAAAGCTTCTTCTTGTTGTTTTGTTTCATTGGTAAAAAGAGATTTCTGCTGGAAAAGTTTTTTCTTTAACTGATCGCAGACTACTTTCCTTGATTCACAAGAGTGTTTTCCGAACTTCTGTTTATGATTTGTCATGTAATGCCTCTTTAGGTTGTACTCCTTTAAAACTGCTAGCACTTGAAAACATACTAAACACTGTGGCTTGTGGTCTTTATTTAATATAAAAAAATAGTCATGTTCCCACTCAGATTTGAACGCCCTATTTTCGCTATCAACTTTTCTCAATTTACTATTTGACATGCTGTATCACTCACAATAACTTCAAACACAATTTTAATTTAAAAACAGTTCTACACTCACACTCCGTAATCACACTTCACTTTCTAAAATCGCACTAACTGGGAGACATTTCTGCTAAAACTGGCACTTAACAAAGGCCAGGATGCCGAGAGAAACGGTAAACATCCCATCGCCGCGAGCAAGCTGGGAATGGTTATTATTTTGAAGGTGTCATAAATCCTTCACCACTACGGTCTTCCCTTCAGTGTCATCTCCTTACAGAAGTAGGGTTGGGGAACTTTGAATTTCCATGACATGAACACAGTTATTAGAAAACCGTTTGAACTGTCCAACTCAGTAAGAACGTATACAGTCAATTGCAAAATGCTGTAAGCTAATGAAACGTCCTATTAAAAACTGAATTCTATGCCAATACAGCTGTGAAGTTAAGATTTTTGAAAATAAACCTGAGACTTGGCAGGGGGCCGGAGTAAATCAAGTCGCGGGCCGCCAGTTGGCCATCGCTGATCTAGACCATTCTGTTCGGTTCTATATATGTAGTTGCATACGAATGGCAGAATGGAAAGATGAAATAAATTCCTGTATTAGCTTGTTATCGACCGTCTCTGTGAACTTGTGGTCAGAGGTCCTGAGTACAGATCCAGAGGTCTCGGGTTCGATTCCCTGAGCTACCAGATTTTCTGAGAAGTAGTGGGTCTAGAACGGGGTCCACTCAGCCTCGTGAGGATAACTGAGGAGTACTTGAATGGAATAGTAGCGGCTCCGGTCTAGAAAACCAAGATTAACGGCCGTGGGAATCCGTTGCGCTGGCCACGAGATACCCTCTATCCGCAGAAGTTGGCACTAACTTCGGTATAGTTCTCTTGCGGACTAAAGGCCACGGATTTTTTATTAGCCTGATATCAGTAGGCCTATACGTGTATTTGAAATCCAATGCAGTTGTTCTGCCATGAAGTTGCAATGAGAAGGTCTGTTTGCAGGGCATCTTAACATTACTTATGTATTATTGAACGAAATTCTTAACAGATGCCACACTTGTGAAATACACTGTACTGTGTTTAGCAACCGTACTCACTAGGAGCACGGTTGAGGCCCCACATTTCATATCAACATCCCTTCTGAAACTGGCATAGTTGTCCGGAGATAGGAGCTAGCTCTGTCTATTGGACCCAACTGAGTAGGTTTTACCTGAAGACGGGGACAGATTCCAGTTCCCGAAACGTTGTGTTTTTAATAGAAACTAGACGGTTTTTTAGAACAGACAAGATGATGAATAATGTCCAGCAACATATTAATTGTAACAATTTACCATCATCACAAACTTTTAGATCTTATTTCATATCAAGTTCCCACGTTGGGTGGCAATTTGTAGACGTTAACATTTATATTGAATAAAACATGAGAAACTACAAGAACCGATTGTTAATCATGGTTAATCATTTTATTTATGTCTGTAAGTATCATACTTTTGGGGGCCCGCGGTAGTGGAGTTGGTTGCTGCGCAATGCTTCAAGTCGGAAGGTCGCGGGCTCGAATCCCGATGAGGTGGATTTTTTTCAATTTGCGTAATCCTTCCAGCAGCACTATGGCCGTGGGGTCCACTCAGCGTCTAACAGAAATGAGTACCAGGAATCTTCCTTGCGGGTTAAAGCGCGGCTGGCGCGTAAGGCTGACAACCTTACCGCTATCTGTGAGCCGATTGTCTAGAGAAAATGTGGGAGCCTCGACCTCTCACAACCCTTTGGGCCTCCACGGCCTGTTACAGGGATAGCTTTACTTTACTTTTACGTATTATCCTGAACAGAGAAACAAACAAAACCAGCGCCACATATTTACCGCACTAGAAGCTAAAGTGTGTACATCCAAGAAAGTTGACCTAGTACTTGTGCGGATGACATTATCCTTCATGATTTTTGCTGAATGGATTGTGTAATCATATAAAACCTCTCGTGTAAGAAAATATGCCTGACGAGTATATTCTTTCGTTTGTGCAGTTGAAAGTGAGGATCATCCACAGGAGCCTTTGGAACTGATACTGCAGTCTTCTGAACACTGCAACGGAAATGTTGGCAGTAAGTACAGAAAGCAACAAACTTCTATTTAATAGTGCCCCTGCCGTTTTAATCATATTTTACGCAGAATTTATTTTCCATTTTTCTGTTAAATTGGACAGTGACGAAGAACATCGTCTGATTTTTATATTTGAACACATTTTCGCACTCTAGAATATCAAGAGATGTTCAAATAGCGAGGCCTGAATGTATTACGAAGACACTTCCTGTTTGTAAGATAACTTTGTACTCGTAAAAACAGTTGTGTCACTTACACGATACATATAAACAATATATTCACTTGAAATGTCTTAGACATTTAGAGAAATTCGAAATTAAGGAGCCTGACCTCTGAAATTTTAGAATTATCCTTTATACTGAGTAATATGTAGTTACTTTGATGCACCCAAAGTACGATGGTCTTACAATCAGACATTTATTCGTATCTCTGCAGTTGATGGCTCAGTAAGAGACACCCACTCTCTCGTAACGCATTAGAATTACGTTTCAGGACTCAGATAATGCAGCAGAAGAATGGGAAATGTATTCTTTGAATAATTTCCTGAGTATAAAGAGTTATACAAATTACATAAGGAGCCAGAGATCTCAGTGACGATAAAGCTTAAAAGATTGCAATGGGCTGGGCATGTACAGAGAATGGATAAGGAGCGTATCCCAAAGAAAATATTGTACAGTACAATAGGTGGTAGGAGACGTGCTGGGAAACCAAGAACTAGATGGATTGATGCGGTGGAAGAAGATGCAAAGAAGTTAATGGGCATAAGGAACTGGAAGAGAGCAGCGCAGGATAGAGAGGAATGGAGGGGCTTGATAAGGGAGGCCAAGGTTCGACATGGGGCTGTTGCGCCATAGAAGAAGAATAAGAAGAAGAAGGAACTTGGCATATCGAATGATTTACGTGTATGTGGAGAAGTTAAGAGTTCTGCCCAGTTATTTTGAACTTGTAGACATAATGGTTCAGATTTTACTACGGCTGTGAATTTACTGTTGCGTTGATGCATGGAAGTGACAGAAGTGTAAGAAAACGACAGAATAACACTTCAGTGATGGAACGAATGCCATGGAAGTCATAGGAGTTTGGTTTTTGTAAGATTTCAAATACCAATCATAAAATCACTTAACATGTTTCATGTATATAGACCACAGAGAGTACGAGTAGACATTTAAATTAAGGTATTGATCTGACCTGTATTCATTAACACTTGTCGGAATGTTTTTTTAAACTGGAGCCGGCAGACTCTTGGGCACATTATTAGATTCAGACGAGTGATTCAGTGATCAAGGGGCGTGCAAACTCTTCTAAGATTACCCCCTGCTCCCTATATCTACTCTAAGATTTCCTTTCTCCAGTTTTTAATACACTAATAAAGCCAAATTTGAGCACAGAGAATTTGCCCAGTTGTAATACATTCGGTTTATGCTAACCCTTCAGTGTAGAGAGTGTTGCAATATCGATTTCTGTTTCGATACATTCTACAGCGAAGAAAACAAAACTATGTAGAATTGTAGGGAATTTATGTCTTAAAGAAATACATATATATGCGCAGGAATGAAACATTACATGGCTGTCTGAAGTCACAGGCATCATACGGGTGTAGCAAACTGTTAGCGGTGACACAACTAAGCATAGGAAACGGCTCTGCAGTGGTGTCTGGTGTTCTGATTGTGTATCTTCCACAGCTTTCGTCTGAGGTGTCTTAGCTTCCTTGTCGTTACTCCACTGCTTGGACATTAATTATGTTCTTCAGGACTGTAGCAGCCGGCCACAGCCGCGCGATATGAGATACGAAATGTCTTCTCCGCTGAAACACTGGCATCGTGGGTTCGAAGCCCACTCGAGGCGTGGATGTCTTTCCCTGTTTCTTCTGTGTGTTTATGTTGTCCTGCGTAGGTAACGACCTGTCAACGGGGCGAATCGCCCGTCAGAGGGTTCTTACTAACTGTCTATAAGATCCATAGTCCCATATTAATTATCATAGGAACAGGCCAGAGGTTAGAAAAAAGAGATGTTTGTCAGTTAATGTGGTTGATGTATCAGAACCTGCAGCTGTAATTTAAATTATTGTTGAATTATGTGTCTCTCCGAAAGATATTGGAATGTGAGGCTCTACCATTCTGCACGAGCGCCGAATATCTACTCGGAAAGAAAAACATTTATGAGAGAAATGATGGGATGGGACAGTAGAATGGGAGGGTTGTTAGTGAGAGAACTTGCACTCATTGACCGAGAGACAGGCTGGGTGCATGGGCTAGGACGAGTTCAACCAGCGTAACCTGGGGCCATAGTGTGTATTTTAGAGTGAAAAGAGGTAGAATGGTTGTTACATTTTAACCACAACTTAGCTAATTGGGCAACAGATGAAAGCATGACATTTTATGAGTGAACACCAGCTTCATTTTATTTCCGTCACCCTAACAAAAACCATTTATGTACTTGAGATAGTTCGTCGGACCTGGACATGACAGTTAATGATAAAAACCACGTCCTCTGTCTAGAATTTATAGCTACTGTGTCAGTGAAAACGGTGTTGGTAAAGACGTGCAGTCAACATTGTGTTGATTTTAAGTTGCGTTTTGAATTTCTAATATACGAAATTGTATTCGTCAGTACAGTGGTAGGGTGAAGGAATGGTAACAAATGTGCGCATGATTACATAGGTGCGTTATCATTGCTAGGAATACCTGGTGACTGCGCCGTGTAAACAGATAAGAATCACCAATGCCGCCTTTCCATGATTTTGTGGTTGTGATGGCTCACATTCGTTCCTCCTGAAACGTAATTCGGATAAGCTACCGGCACGTGGATCGAAAACTGTAGAAATATGATCCTATATTTATTCGACTGCGCAAACCTCTGTGTATTTTTCAGATGTTGGTATTATCGTAAGATAAATAATAGTAGTAATAATAATAATCACAGTAATAGACAATAATAATAATAATAATAATAATAATTAAGTTTTTATTTATTTGCGTGCTTATTCAAGAGCCAAAGGGTCAATTGGAAAGTGAGCACAAGTGAAAGAAACAAACATACACAAAGTACAAAACAAATAATAATAATAATAATAATAATAATTCAATTTCAGTTCTTTATTATTTATATGCTGAGCCATCAGCCGCAAGCCCAATTACAAACACAGCACAGTGTAGACAGAAGTAGTTACATACTGGACAAACACAACATAAAGTTGTAATAATAATAACAATAATAAAATTAATTTATTAAAGTTGTTTCCGACAGCCAAAAGCTAGTTACAGGCAAGCACTGGAAAGGAAGAACTATATAATTCAATTAAATTCTTTATTATTTATATGCCAAGTCAGCAGCCACAAGGCCAATTACAGACACAGCACAGTGTAGATAAAATTAATTACATTATGGACAATCACAACATAAAGTCAGAGTCAAATTACAGGCAAGCACTGGAGGAAAAACGCATTACTGCAGAGAAGTAAACAAACAGTAATAATAATAATTCAAGTAATAATAACAATAATAATTATAATTCAGTTATTTATGTATTTATTTACTTGCCCAAAGGTCAGTTGCGGAGTAGGCACGAGCAAAAGAAAGAAGCAAAACAAACACACACACAAATGGCAAAACCAAGCAACGTCTATCATTTAAACAGTAATAAACATTCAGTAAGTGCAGCCACGCCAACCGTTATGCGGCGAGACATACATACACACATTCGGCTTGTATAAAATGAACGCTTCAATAATTAGGAAAGTACCATTATAAAATATGATTAAGAGAAACAGTTTCGATTCCGAATGTGTTAACGTTAGCAACATTAGCTGCTGAAGCGCTTCCAGCAGGAGGAGCGGCCTTACTCTGAACAAAGAGGAGCATCGGTAGATGCAATATATTTTAAATTTTTTTTAAGTTTCTGGGGTGGTGTGAGACTGAGCCCACTTTACGTTGTCCTATTGTACCAGCCCCGGATAATAGATGATGATGAATGTGGAATGAGAATTGGCAGAGGAAACTGAAGTACTCGGAGGAAACCTGCCCTAGCGCAACTTTGTCCGCCACAATTTCCACATGATTGATCTGGGGTCGACCCCGGAACAGCGCGGTGGGAAGCCGGCCACTAACCGCCTGAGCTATGGCGCGGCCAAGACACAATAAAATGTCAGACAGCAGAAGCGTATTTTAGCTTAGATCTAACCATCGTAAAACGTAATACATAAACACAGTCGAGGGCTGAGGATATAATAATAATAATAATAATAATAATAATAATAATAATAATAATAATAATAATAATAATAATAATAATAATAATAATAATAATAATAATAATAATAATAATAATAATAATAATAATAATAATAATAATAATAATAATAATAATAATAATAATAATAATAATAATAATAATAATAATAATAATAATAATAATAATAATAATAATAATAATAATAATAATAATAATAATAATAATAATAATAATAATAATAATAATAATAATAATAATAATAATAATAATAATAATAATAATAATAATAATAATAATAATAATAATAATAATAATAATAATAATAATAATAATAATAATAATAATAATAATAATAATAATAATAATAATAATAATAATAATAATAATAATAATAATAATAATAATAATAATAATAATAATAATAATAATAATAATAATAATAATAATAATAATAATAATAATAATAATAATAATAATAATAATAATAATAATAATAATAATAATAATAATAATAATAATAATAATAATAATAATAATAATAATAATAATAATAATAATAATAACAGATGCACCGAACAGGTAACGCTCTAAACTTGTATTCGGTTCGAATTTCGGCTAGGACACAGGCTATCTAAACTGAGGTTTTTCGTGGTTTCCCTCGGTTCCTCTAGGCGGATTTCGGGGTAGTTTCTAAATTAGGGCACGGCCGCTTCATCCCAGTTCTCCCCCAGTTTGTCATCCTTCCACTCGACACCGTATACTATGGGAGATTGAAAACTTCGAACATCATTTCAAACACACACACACAAACGGTTGCGTTGAAATTACCGCGCTCTGTGTCGGTTAGGCACCGAGTTCTCACCCGGACGGTCTGCTTCAATCCCGGAACAGTCTTTTCGCTATTTGTGATGGATTGGATAGCAATGTGTTGGGGAAATCGATAGTACAGTACAGGGCGTAGTGAGTTCCGTCGCTCTGTATACAGCGCAGCGCGTTTCTTGTTAGAGGCATTCGTAAGACCAGGAGAGATCTCCCTCTTCCTTCATTAAAGTTGCTTGGGCACAAGAATTCGGTTTATATCTCTCGGAGAGAGACAAGGGAAAATGAACTAGAACCACTTGACTTGGTTTGGTCCATTCATATGTTTCTATCATATTTAAGGCTAATAGAGATAGTGCGTGAAGTTGGTATATGAAGTTTTTTACACCACAAATAGAAATACTTCTGTAGTGTGTAACTGCGTACAAATTGAACATCTTGTATTATGCTGCGGAACATGAAAAGATATTTTTCCTTCCATCTGCCGTTGAAGATCATTAGGCTTTCCCTAATCAGATGCTCCAGCTCATAATGATGTTCTTACTGATATAGAATTGAATTCTCTGGAACGCTTCTGTAATAATGAATTATTATTCGCCATCCATTAAATGGAAATATGGTTGGGACGATTCTGCGATGTGTATTGTCTATTCAGTTGATTCAGTCATTATGAAATTATAATAATCATTGTATTGTATTTATTGTATTTATATGGTTGGAGGCAACTTTGTCAGTCGCTCGAATCACTCATACCACAATTCGGTCCATTGTGCACCTTCGTTTTTAATGGGGGCCCTTGAGTCTCAACTTTAGCAGTAGCTAAAACCCTGAAGATTGTGACCTTCTTAATAACTTTTGGTTCTGCCTATCCGAAGTCAGAGATCTTTAATCTGTGCCTAACCAATGTGGGCATTAACATAAAGTCCTCTTCTTCTGAACTGCCGAGATCGAGGTACCTCAGTCTATGTCATTCACCGACAGAGGCAGCTGAGGCTTCGCCACTGGCTTAGGTTGACCCGCGATCGAGTTCCAACCCAGTCTTCTGTTTTCTTCGGAAGAACCTTTCCCTCCCTGGCCAGCGTCTGCTGGTCACGCCATGTCTTCTTCTTCATTGCCAGGTTACTCACTTCTACCCAGCGCCACTGCCCGGGTTCGAGCCTAGGTCAGGTCATGTGGGATTTGTCATGGACAAAGTGGCACTGGGGCAGGTTTTCTCCAAGTACTTCGGTTTCCCCTGCCAATTCTTATCCACCTGACTGCTCCACGTTCATCATCATCTATCATCCGGGGCTGAGTTCTATGAAGGATACTCCTCATGGGCCCTTAACTAGAGCCCGTGAGAGATGACGGGTCCTTCTCGGCAGCAGAGGACCCCAAAACTGAGACCTCCTGTGCGGGAAAAGAATCTTTTTATCGGTTTACTGGCAGCGGGATGTCTGCGGCTACCCTCTGAAGCAGAGGTCCACCTCAGGTCCCAGCTTGACCCTTAGCCGAGCTCCTGTCGAGGCCTTACATACTTGAGAAGAACATTCCTCTACCTAGCCTGTTTTGTTGCTAGCTTGCCTAGTTAATCTTCTCGCTAGCCAGGTTATTCACCTCATGTGAAGGTACCCTTACTGTCGTGCCTTCCACCCTTACCAAAGTTCCTGAGAACCCGACTGCCTCTCAACAACCGAAGAAGAACAGAGAACTCAGCATGTATGACCTTCAGAACAGGGAGCGAAATCCCCTCCCCCAATCGACGGCGGGACCCTCCAGCCTCCTTTGTTTTATGAAGCAGGGACATCAGAGTCTCAACGTGATCTCAGCTATACCCCGTCTTCGGGCACGAACTGAGCACTCAGCTACCCGAGACGCGAACTCAGTCCCCCCGCTCCCGGTCTACTTCTTCTCGGTGGTCCGATAACTCTCATATCAAGAGACCTATTTCAGTCTCGCCCTCGATGGACCCCCACACCACAACCTCAGAGAGATTTTGACAGTTTCACAGCAACACTACGATGCGAAAGGAGAGTTTTCTTTTGTCACTTAAGAATTCTTACTGATTCTTCAATTAAGTAACTGAATGAATGAATTTTACCCTATCTCGGTCTAAGGTTTACTTTAAAAAAAAAAGATAAAGTCGTGTCTATGCTCATTTAATTAAGCTCTACGCCATGAAAGCATGTGGGGATGTACATATCCACGTAGTCTTTGCCTCGGCAGTAGCTGGAGGTGACTGGTCAGCTTCACGTTCCTGTCGCTTTACCTCCGGTAGGTGGCTGGGTGGGCCCCAGAACCGCTTTGGACTACGTGGAAGGGAGATAAATCTCGCACCTACCGGGACTCGGAACTCTGACCGCTCGGCCTATACCAACTGCGCTATTCCGGCTCCTAAGTTTTACCAGTACAGTTACCAACTTATATTTTATTTAATAGGGCTAGTAAATTACAAATATCAAACCTCCATGTATGATGAAGACTGAATAAAAATTATAATCTCAGCATTACATATTATTACAGACTGTCCTGACAGCGTGTTTTCTCAGCCCTTGCAAAAAAGTGCCGAGATAATGCCTCAGATTAGCGCACGAATGCTTCCTCTGACATCCTTTCCAGTTCTTTTCAGTATTTATCTTCCCATTCGATCTGATATTAATTTATAACGAAACGTACTTTAAATAAGTCAAAAATTAACTTTCTCATATATGTCACAAGCCGTTAATGGCATCTTGGCGACATTTGATGTGAGAGTTTTCTGCATGACCTTATTCGGCTTTTTCGGTTTTTAGCCATATTGACCGTTTAAAAAACCGATTTTACTTAATACCATAAACTGACTTTCCATGCATCTCAAAAAATCGTTTCATAGATTTTGTTGAAATTCGATATTGTGCATTGTTATGGTCTTGAAATATGAAGTTTGTTTGTCTTATACATTTTGTGCTTTGCCGAAATTCCGTCTATAACAAGCCGCAAGTACCCGTAACGAATTGCGAAGAATGTCGTCGAGAAATTTGTGTATCTACTGCGTTGTGGACTTACACACTTCTCTAGTCTTGTTTAAACTAGCGTAATAAATCAATAGAAAATCGATCGGGTAGATCCATTTGCTCCTGGGACACAATCCGTTCCCTACATAGGCTCTGTTCTGTATGTTATATGGAATTACGAACACGAATTACAAGAATTTCAAACTCGGAATAGTACCCTCATTCTTAGAAAGTTTCCTCTCACACACCAAAAATATGCCCTAAGGTTATATACCAAACTATAATTTTGCCTGTGGTTCTGTATGGGTGTGAAACTTGGTCTCTGACATTAAGGGAGGAACATGGACTGAGGGTGTTTGAGAACAGGGTGTTGAGGAGAATATTTGGACCGAAGAAAGATGAAGTGACAGGAGGTTGGAGAAAACTGCATAATGAGGAGCTTCATAACTTGTACTTTTCTCCAAGTATAATTAGAATGATCACGCCAAGGAGGATGAGGTGGGCAGGTCATGTAGCACGAATGGGGGAGACGAGGAATGCGTATAGGATATTGGTGGGAAAGCCAGAAGGAAAGAGACCACAGGGAAGACCAAGGCGTAGGTGAGTGGACAATATTAGAATGGATCTTAGAAAGGTAGGATGGGATGGTATGGATTGGATAGATCTGGCTCAGGATAGGGACCGGTGGAGGGCTCTTGTGAACACGGGGATGAACCTTCGGGTTCCATAAAATGCTGGGAAATTCTTGGGTAGCTGCAGAATTGTCGGATCCCCAAGTAGGGCTCAGCTCCATGAGTTAAGTAAGTATGTAAGGTTATATACCTGTACGATATAAACTTTAAACCATTATGGAACGTGGAATTCATTTATTTTTATTATGCTGTGTGTTCTTGTCTGCAGTCCAAGATCACATCGGCTTCTCTTTTAAAACTTAGGTTTGAAACTGCCAACATTGGCAAGCTGTATGGAATATTTGAGCAAAAAAGTAATGTCATGTGTCTTATATAGGTTACAGACGTCAGATTTCACGAAAGAATTCTCTCCGTTGGTGGTAGGTCACATGCCAAGTTCGAAATTAACGCTTTTCCGTTCCCCCGAGGCAAGTACTAGCTCCAGAAGCGTCAGAACATAAATTGCACTTCCCCTGAAGGCTCGCTAGATTAAGACGGAGTTCTCTAATTTGAATCGTCTTAATTTCAGTTTCCGGAACCTCTGGCCAGGTCAGACCTTCCTTCAATCTGCTGACGTTGTAATTGGGCAAGATCGTTCGAGTTGCAGGATAAAGCGGTTTTGTCACGTCAGAGTAGCATCACGGTCTTTTGATTTTAGCATTCCTAATTTTGATTACTCGAACAGTGTCGTTACTGCTGGCTGTGTATGGTACTGAATGAGATGTGAGAGCAATTTTGGGCAGTGAATAGGGACACTTTTGTACCATTTGGGGATATTGTTCCAAACCATTCAGGAGGGACTATGAATATGTTACTCAGCATTCTTCTTAGGCCCATGCTCGAACATAGAATCTTTTTCGTATGTCAATTGTTACCGTTATGTTAACTTTAATGATGGAAATACTTAATGAGACGTCAGAAAGGCAGGAATAAG
Source organism: Cryptotermes secundus (assembly GCF_002891405.2). Classification (NCBI taxonomy): domain Eukaryota; kingdom Metazoa; phylum Arthropoda; class Insecta; order Blattodea; family Kalotermitidae; genus Cryptotermes; species Cryptotermes secundus. The sequence continues at coordinate 114,267 of NW_019738374.1, forward strand.
CTGCTAAATTTTCAAAGCCACAATAACCGGCAATATGAAGAGCTTTACTTTCTGGGCACCGCCTCTATGCTCTATTGGTAAGAGTTCCTGGCTACAGATCCAGAGGTCCCTGGTTCAATTCCCGACGTTTCCAGATTTTCTGAGAATTAGTGGTTCAGGAACGGGATCCACTCAGCCTCATGAGGATAATTGAGGAGTTATTTCAAGGAAATAGCGGCTCCGGTCTAGAAAACCGAAATTAACTTCTGTGGGGATTTGTTGCGCTGACCACGCGACACCTTCTGTCCGCTAAAGTTGGCACTGACTTCGTCAACAAGCTGCGGACGCTCGGTCGATATACTTCGCTTGCGGACTCAAGCCACGGAGTTTGTCTTTTGTTTGTTTACTTTCTGGGAAGTAACCCCGTATAGTTCGTTGAAAGTCAGTCGACCTGCAGGATCAGAGAATAAGCAAAGCAAGAAACAACCATGAAACAGGTAGAAAGCGGAGCCAGACATGCTTCCTGCTTCATACGGGTATGTTCCTTGCTTTGTTATTCGACCCTGAAGATAGAGGCGACATGCTCCTCCGCAATGTCACTTGATTTTCTACGAACTATATGGAGTTATATTCCAGAAGATATAACTTTTCGGCTTGTACTTTGGTCATGTTTTGCCATCAGGACAGATCACTTTTACTTATATTAAACATTTGATGTACACTCAAAATCCTTTGGCATGCCGTAGATATCACGCATGCCCAACTTTTGCTGTTTCTTCTGCAGAAAGCATTTAAAGAATTTCGTTTCTGTAAACAGTAATATCTCTCTAACCTTCATTACAAATAATGACCTCATCTATTTTCCTATTAGGCGCTATTGTATTACGGCCGAAACAGTGCTCCAAATAGTAATTAAATATTTATGTTCCTGATAATTTTTTTTCAGGTATATTTCTAGGTGGTCTCATTAATTTTAATAGCGTTAACCACATTAGAATCACCATTAGACCACCGTTTGGTCCAGTATGAGCCCCTGATTTCACTACGGCCCTGTCCTCAACGCTAGGGACAGAATCTTTAGGTGACAGAAGAACGGTTAGTTGTTTAGACGCAGTCAATGAACTCGTTTTCATCGTTTCGATTAATTTTTTCCTCCAAGCAGATCATTTTATTAGCTTACTATGAGCTAGTTGTATCGTTTTTTTTCCCTTAAGATTACGGGTTTCTCTTAATACGCAACGTCATATAACAGAATATAATTTTAATAGTATAACCGTCGACACAAGAACCTCAATCTCGTTTTTGTTTCCCTTTAGCTCATTAATATGTGTTCATATACTCTGAATGCCGATCACAGTGGCCGCGCGGTCTGAGGCATGAACTACCTTAGCTGGCTCGAACTCTGGGATCGTGGGTTCGAATGCCACTCGAGGCATGGATGTATATGTAGGTTTATTCTGTGTTTGTGTTGTCCTGTGTGTAGGTAGCGGCCTTGCGACGGTCTGATCTCCCGTCCAAGGAGACGTACCGTGTGTGTAAAAAAGGTTACGGGACTGAAGATTAGACCAGTGTCCAACAAAGGGCTGTAGAGCCATTGATGAAAATGAAATGAAATACCCTGAATAGTTCTCTGCGTATAGATTTTTCTTTGGCGTTCTTGTATGTACTTACGCTCTGGCACGCTGCAATGTAGCAGGGCACTTCATACCCATAACTTTCATTTCCTCATTACCGTGCCACTTGTTTATTATTGTCTGTTGCCTTACATTAACGTCAAGAATGAATGCAAAATTCTGTTATGTCCTGTAACTGAAATTACACATTTTGTGAGAATTGTTGTGTAGGTTTCTAGAAGATCAGGGCACGAAATGTTACTTCTCCGAGTACCGTGTTGGATTTTGCACTAGAGAAGCCGAAGTAACAGACAAAACCGCATGCGCCGTAGCCCCAAGAGAAGCAAACTGGATGCTGCTCTGCTTGGGGATTACAGAGAGACGAAGGGGAGACACGAATGGGGATAGAAGGTAGGAAACGAACAGAGAGAAGAGGACGCTAAAAGGAACTTGAGGTGAACTACGGCAGCGAAATTGGTGACATAGATAAATAAAAAATAATACTCGTATACCACACAATAGCAACCACTTGGAAGTAAAGTTAGACCGTAAGAGGTGAAACGATAAGCAGAACAGAAAGAAGCTGAAGTTGGTGAACCCCCAAAAAGGGGGAATGGTAATTGGCAATGTACAGAAAAGAAAAAGAAGTCGCGATGAGATAGTAGGGCAAAGCCAACGTGTTTCGATTGACCGTTTTCTTTAGCACTGCGCACTCCCAAGTGTCGTTTTCGAGTTTCAATCGCGTTTCGTGTTTCTGTCTGATTGAACAGCCACTTCGTATTCCATCCGTCGCTTGACATGTGTTCACGCATCACAGTGTTTCCGCTTTTTGTGATTGTGCTTCGCATTGACTCATTAACGTACTAACAAGTGACATTGCAGGTGTGACAGTTGACTATCAACGCGTTTTAGCCGAAATTTAAAAGTATTGTTCTCTGTGTTTTAAAGATCCTAAACCGAGAGGTACAGTCGTTGTGCTACGCGTTTTTAGTGTTGCGTTATGTGTGTTAGATATATTAAGGACGTGTTTGCAGTGGGCATTTTATGGAATATGAACTTCACACGAGACATGAAATTAAGATTTGCAATTTCATATATTTGTGACTCTAAATGCTGAATGTGTTTTTCTGTCGTTTTATATGTGAAAGGTTGTCGACGTTATCGTATGGCTTATTGTTAAGCTGTTGCACCGGATATATTGACAGTGTATTTAAACTGTTCTACAAATCAACCCAATGTTGACCCACAGTCATAGTGATGGCGAATTCCCCATCTATTCTCAAGGTAAATTAATTTTTTGTTACTGTTGTTGTGACATGATCGATTGAACACTTTTGTGGATACTTGCAGTAGATACTTATGAATGGAAGTAGCGTGGTCAGGTAACGTCATATTTCCCATCCTCGAATAGTAATTATGTTGGCATTCGCTACCTTGGCCCATTCCTCTCTGTACATTGGAATAGTTGGCATATGAGATGTAAATGCAGTAAGGAATCTAGAAAATGCACGTTAAAATATCATAGTCTAAGATGGCTGATAGCTTGGTTCAGTTAGAAATTGAATGTTAAAATATTTCACTCATTTTCAGGGCAGTTGGATAGTTTATAAAACTCTTTCCAAAATCCCATCATAAGAGTATTCATGACTTCGAGAGTGTAATAACTAATAGATATTTTGATTGCACAAATTAAACTTATTTCTCGTAATATTGCATTCGAAAGCCAGTAGGCCTGGGGATCAGCTCTATCATTTGCCCATCTCACAGAGAGTTATGAACCACTTCCATCCATACTTTCTGTGCAAGTGAGTATAACACGTAGAACATTATATATGCATATCGGTGTTCGTCTGTATACCCGTCTTGTATCCTACCCGCAACCCTGTTCGCCCTTACCTGCCCATCGCTTCTTCGCGTATTTTAACGCGAGTTATTTGTCTTCGGAGATTGATGTACATTTATTTGAGAAGGCCTGGCGAAACCCTACTTGCAAATATGAAATTGGACCACCTGTATTGGTCAATGGAGTGGGGATAACTCAGTCGGTATGGAGACGGACTACGGGCTGGACGGCAAGGGTTTGACTCCCGGCAGGGAAAGCTTTTCTTTTTCGCCACAACGTCCAGACCAGCTCTGGGGCCCGCCGAGCCCAATATCCAAAGGGTACCAGGGGTGATTTCCCCGTAGGTGAAGCGGCAGGGGCATGAAGCTGACCACCTCTACTAGTGCCGAGGTCAAGAATGGTGGAGCTACACCTTCACTCCCCCGGTTTGTCTTAATGGGTTCTTAATTAATTAAGCACGGGGGGCAGCTTTACCCATATGTCTGTCAATACGATTCACACTATGGAGGTGTAAAGAACTTGTATATTCATCCGATAAAAATACCCGAGGAAAACTCGTTTACAGAAGTATTAGATCAGAATGAAATGCGTATTTTGAGGCATTCAGGCACTTATCTCACAAAAACAAGATACAGCGAGAAATTTATAAAACTGACAAGAGCTTAAGAATGCGAAATGGCGATGCAAGTGAGTTTGCATCTGTTCATGTCGTGTGCACGTGCGTAATTTGTTTAGAGAAGTGTGTAGCATAGACAACATGGTGGCCTCATAAGCTAGCTTTCCTTTCCCTCAAGGAATGCATGTGGACTAATCATCATCATCATCATCATCATCAGTAATATGTCAAGACGACAGGTCCACAGTCTCTTCCAAAACAGTTCCTCCACTTAATGCGATCTAGAGCTTTCTCCTTCAAATGACAGTATCCTCTTCTGTCCCCAAGGTCATCCAGCATCTTCTTACGTCTTCTTCCTCGTCTTCTTGTCACTTCTATCCGCCCATCTATCTTTCCTTCGATAACTTCTTTTAGAAGGCAGTTTCTGCGTAAAACATGACCAATCCAATTAGCCTTCCGTTTTCTTATTTCATGTAGGATATTCCTCTGCTCACTGACTCTAATTAACACTTCTTCATTTCTCACATAATCGGTCCAACTGATCTTCTCCATCCTTCTCCAACACCACATTTCAAAACTTTCCAGATGTTTCTGATCTACTGCCCTAAGTGTCCATGTTTCAGCCCCATACAGAGCTATGCTCCAAATGTAGCATTTCACTAGTTTCTTCCTCAAATTTAAGTCCAATTTGCTGGTAAAAAGATTCTTCGTCTTGCTAAATGCAGCTTTTGCCATGGCAATCCTGGATTAAATTTCACTAGTACACCTAATAGGCTACAAAATTTATTTTCTCCGAAATTTAACTCGGATTCTGAAATTAGTATTCAGAACAATTTTTGTTTTGGTGAAATTTTTACTACCACTACTATTACTCCTGTTTTACTACTGCTACTACTACTACTACTACTACTACTACTGCACATATACTTTAAAACATTTTGTCTTCAAATTATGTTTGCTGAATTGAGTTTAATTAAAAAACTCCATGACATTTGCACTGTTGGTGATGGCGACTACTTGTACTCTACAGCGACTCTAAAATATTTTGCCACAATGCTACGTGTATATTTTGGCGTGTTTTACGACCAAGAAAACGAAGTATTGCAATCTCACTGTGTTGTAGCCTGCCTTGGAATAAATACGCTGGAACGTAGCCCATCGGCCAGTTGTGTGATACAAGCTAAAGAAACAACGGATGGTTTTACAGATGAACGTTCAAGAGTTTTCTGAGATCTGCAAAATATGTTTCAACCAATGAAAAATGTACTTTCATATATCTAAAGCGTCAGTCTTTATGATTTTAACCGAGCAGAAATACCATGTTACAGTCGAAGTATAACTTCAGTGAAACACGGTTGTTTTTCTTGTCGTTATATTACAGTATATAGTAACAAAAGCTTTAAACAAAAACATAAAAGTGTGTGTAGTTCATTTAAGAGGCGCATTCTGCATAAGGAATTATAAATCACGTGCCATCATCCATTCTGTCTTCAAACTACTTATACCAAAAGAAAATCTGATGCACCTAATGTGAGCAGGGACACGCGGTAGCGTAGTTGCTATAAGCCGGAAGGTCGCGGGTTCAAGTCCCGATGAGGTCATTGATTTTTTTCAATTGTCCTAATCCTTTCAGCCGCACTATGGCCCTGGGGTCGACTCAGCCTCTAACAGAAATGAGTACCAGGAATTTTCCTGGGGAGTAAAGCGCGGCCGGCGCGTAAGGCTGACAGCCTTACCTGCATCTTTGAGCCGATTGTCTAGAAAATGTGGGACCCTCAGCGTCTCGCAACTCTATGGGCCTCCGAAGCCTGTTACAGGGATAGCTGTACCTTTTTTTTTACCTAACGTGAGCAAGGAAAATGATATTCATTAATTCGAGAGGTACCGACAGAAAAGTCACAAATTTATATAGATTCGTGTTAGATGAAGTAATGATTGCGGCTAAGCAGAAAACTTTAATAGCAGATTTGGGGGGGGGGCACAGAAACCTGTAATTGTGTTTTGCAAACTTTGGTATTGGCTAGGAAATACCTCCAAGCCTAATCGAGGGCTGCGTCATGAGTTCATATTTATTGAAAGGATCTTCTCAGGCAGACAGAGAAGCGTTGTGCGTCTCGACCCGAAATAACGTCTGTGATGTGTGTAATGTGCGGTCCATGTAATCGAAAATAAATTTCACGTGGTTATTTCCGAACACGTACTGAGCGCAATTCCGAACTTACGTCAGAAATCTGTTTGTGATTTAAAAAAAAATATCTTTCATTGGCGTCTTGCATGGTGCACAGTGTGCTGTACAAACTCAGCATTAAAACTAAATGTAAGAAGAAGGTTTTAATGCGTAATATTCTGTTCTTGTCCTTTTTATATATTTTATTTTAAAGAAATATTTGACAGAAAATGAACAATAATTGATCTCAGAATGCAAGATCATGAGTGAGTCATACTAACAATATAGTAAAATTTCAAGCTTGTTGAGAAATGCCACATGTAAGTGAAAAGGTTTTCTAACTAATGTCCAGAACGGACGACTGAAACATGCTGCCTTCATATATACCTGTTCTGTTACAAAAGAAAGCACTAATGGAAGTACACGCAGTGTTATCTAAGATGAAGGGAAAAAGAAGTCCCCATGTTTTGAACAGCGCAGGAATTTTTGCTTCCATGCTTCTAGCGTCATTGAAGTCGACTTAGTTCTGTGTTTCTACAAAGGACCAGATGATAAGCTTATTCATGTATTAAAATGTCAAAACCGAATGCGTTGTATGTAATAACTTGGAGCAGAGGAACGTTGCATATAATTACAGTCCTTCTGTGGGAACAGAACCTAACAAAATACATATGTGCCAGATTTCGAAGCTTCAGAACCGCTAATGCAAAATCCAGTCAGTGTATGTGATACTGAAGCAGTTCCACCTCCCATTCTATAACTCCAGAGTCCTTTTTAGGAAGCTGATAGTCGCTCAGCCATTCAAGAAATCCCCGTCCCTGTATGGAATCCAAAGGTTTAGTACCATCTTCACAAGAATTTGCCGCTCGATACTCTCCTAAGCTAGATAAATCCAGTCCGCATCTACACACACCATTTATTCATGTCCCATTTTAATATTATCCTCCCATCAACTTCTCTGTCTCAAAGTTGCCGTTTTGAAGAGGTTTCCCACTGAAATTCTGGTTCCTGTCTGTTATATCTTAGCTACATTCCCAGCTTATTGTTTCCTAAATTTCACCATTTTAACAAGATAAAGTGAGCCGGGACTGCGTAGTCGGTATAGCGACTAGCTACGGGCTGGACGACCAAGAGATCGGAGTTCGAGTCCCGGTAGGGTCAAGAATTTTGTCTTCTCCGCGTCGTCCAAACCGACTCTGGGGTCCATCCAACCCTCTATCCAATGGGTACCGGGGGTAAAGCTGCCAGGGCATGAAGCTGACTACTCATATCCAACTAGTGCAGAGGTCAAGAAAATGTGAATCTATACACTCACTCCCCCATAGCCTTCATGGTGTAGTGTTTAATTAGTTAAGCACAGTGACAACGTTAACTTTTAGCAGTGTTAAGACGTCTGCATAGAAGTATTGTAATGTCCTTCAACATGAATATGTGTAGACATTCTGAGCACCTGTGTTCTCAGACACAATTTTTATTCTTCTCTCAAATTGAGAGGCAAGGTTTCTCATCCATACCGAGAAGACAACATCTTTTGAGCAGAGTAGCTGCAAATATATTGAATGAACAGTGGTGGACAGTCGATAAATGTTGTCCAACCTTGGAATTCGCCGTAGGACCCCTGTAAATCTGTACTACAGAGATAACTGACACAGGCCTATGCAAGAAAAAAAAACCGCATAGAGCTGGCGCACAAGGTTCAGCTACGTCATGATAAGCCTTTAAGCCTTCCATTTCACATTTAAATTGTTGTCGCTTGCCCTGTGTTGTCAGTTTGTTCATAGTGTGTTTTATAACATACTCATAGCTATTCGCGGAAACTTATTTCCCTAAGTGCATATACGTGTATTTCTGTATATCGGATTCGTAATCTATGGTCAGTACTACCGATCAAGGCAGTCACTGTCAGTTGACCTGTAGAATTGCTTTCATCCTTTCATTGCCGTGTCTGCATTTTACTATCTTCAGCTTATTTCGAATTTGAAAGTATAAAGTTGAATTTAAAACATTGTATTATTATATATTACGAAATTCTTCAGCTTATTTCAAATTTGAAAGTATAAAGTTGAATTTAAAACATTGTATTATTATATATTACGAAATTCTTCAGCTTATTTCAAATTTGAAAGTATAAAGTTGAATTTAACACATTGTATTATTATATATTACGTAATTCTTCAGCTTATTTCAAATTTGAAAGTATAAAGTTGAATTTAACACATAGTATTATTATATATTACGTAATTCTTCAGCTTATTTCAAATTTGAAAGTATAAAGTTGAATTTAACACATAGTATTATTATATATTACGTAATTCTTCAGCTTATTTCAAATTTGAAAGTATAAAGTTGAATTTAACACATAGTATTATTATATATTACGTAATTCTTCAGCTTATTTCAAATTTGAAAGTATAAAGTTGAATTTAACACATAGTATTATTATATATTACGTAATTCTTCAGCTTATTTCAAATTTGAAAGTATAAAGTTGAATTTAACACATAGTATTATTATATATTACGTAATTCTTCAGCTTATTTCAAATTTGAAAGTATAAAGTTGAATTTAACACATAGTATTATTATATATTACGTAATTCTTCAGCTTATTTCAAATTTGAAAGTATAAAGTTGAATTTAACACATAGTATTATTATATATTACGTAATTCTTCAGCTTATTTCAAATTTGAAAGTATAAGTTCAATTTAAAACATTGTATTATTATATATTACGCAATTCTTCAGCTTATTTCAAATTTGAAGGTATCAAGTAGAATCTAAAACAGTTTTATTGCTATATGTTAAGTCATTTTTGTTCTGTCTCTTTTTATTTAATTTGCTACAACCCTAATTAACTTCAAGGTTGTGCGGAATTACTGGGTTCTTGGACTCTGTCCATCGTCCGGTTTTCTAAAAAATTAGGGATCGCGACGTTTCGGGTGCTGGATTCTTTTCCGTCAGGTGAGAGGGGAGACGCCTACTCTGTTGGGTGATTGAGGCTAGTTATTTCTGAGAGACCCAAACAGAGTGTCTCCCCTCTCACTTGACGACGCAAAGAGATCCAGCTTCCGAAACGTCGTGTTCCCTAGTTTTTCTAGAATACCGGACAATGGACCGAGTACAAGAACCCAGTAATTCCGAGTGACATACACCATCGTCAGAACCCTTTAGAATCTATTGAAGATTGTTCTGTACGTTGAATATGAAGAGTGCGGTCTTCTGAGTTGTAACACCGTGTAGTTTTGAAAGAGACCGACGTTTAGAGGACCATATTGCCTGCATCTTCAAGATCGAAGAGAAATCAGCAGAAACAGGAGACAAGCTGAGTCGGCCTCTCTCCGAACTACACCGTGTTGCTGGATAAATTGGTTTCTTGTCTGCCGGTCTTTGGCAATTCTCAGCGTGGACACCGGTTTTCATGGCTGTGTTATCATGGCCATGTACAACACTATGGCATATGTGTTTCAAACGTCTTCGTTAAAGAAACAATCTTATTAACGCTGTTGGTCATAGGTAGGTTTGTAATTTTAATTTAAATGAATTTAAGTACATTTTTACATTTGGGGGCTCTTGTCTCATTACCGTGATTTGGAGGGCTGTAGGATTCCAAATTATCTAACTTTTTGTATTAATTATTATCATCATAACTCAAAATGGCATACCACAGAATGACACCCGTGTGTTGGAGTGGTAGTGAAGCTTCCTTTCCGAGTCACGCTAACATACAGGTGATCTGACACTGCTGTCATCACAATTGAATTGTCAAAATGATGGGTTATGTGGAGCGAGAGCTGGATGGTTTAATAATGAAGGGGATTCGTGAGTAATGCTGATTGTGATGTCATGACACTGGGTGTTTAAAAGGACTGCCGAAATATATTCATTGAATCTTACGAATAGAGTACAGTCAGCATATTATCATTGCATTGTACTGGACAAAAATTACGGAAGTCGCATTCTGAGGGTTCTCCTGTTGATCCAGTCGGCCGTGTTAAGTCTGGTTTGTAACGACTCAAATTATTGATGGCCTCTGTATTTTTCGGTAAAATGGAGATGTTACAGACGCGTGGGCATGAGCTTCGTGTTCAGATAGGTCTATTACATTCACATAAATGGCTCGGTAAATGTAGGATATCTTACTTGAGCAACTCGGGAAAATTATTCCATTTTTTCAGGTGTTTGTACTGGTGTAGGCGACGTTGAAATGTTCTTTTATCTTCTGATGAAAGTAGATGGCACATAGGCCTATAGATTGCATTATTTTGTCAAAATTGTTAGAGCCTATTACATTTAAGATACACGCTTATCTTTTTGGCACTTTATTACCTCGTACATTTTAAATTTTCTTCAATTGTTTACAGTTAATAATGATTGATCTGAAGTCGGGCAATATTTGCTACCATTCAGTCCAGAACCTTTTGTCTTCTCGCCTGCTGTGTAAAAACGTAAAAATTAGAATAGAGAAAACTAAAAGGGGTTGTATGGGTGTGAAACTTGGACTCTTACATTAAGGGAGGAAAATAGACTAAGGGTGTTTGAGAACAGGATGTTGAGAATATTTGGGCCCGAAGAGAGATGGAGGAGTGACGGTAGGTTGGAGAGAACTGCATAATGAGCTTCATAACATGTATTCTTCGCCAAGTATAATTAGAATGATCCAAGTCAAGGAGGATGAGACGGACAGGGCATGTAGCACGAATGAAGGAGAAGAAGAATGCATATAGGATATTGATGGGAAAGCCAAAGGAAAGAAACCACTAGGAAGACAAAGATGTAGGTAGGTAGATAATATTAAATGGATATTAGATAGGATTGGATGGTATGGATTGGATTGATCTGGCTCAAGATATGTACCAGTGGAGGACTTTTGTGAACACGGTAACGAACCTTCATGTTCCATAAAGTGCTGGGAAGTTCTTGAGTGGCTGCACAATTAGCGGCTCCTCAAGAAGGGCTCAGCTCCAGTGAGTGAGTGAGTGAGTGAGTGAATGAGCTGCAGTGGTGATGACGATTAAAGGATACTCACTTTTCATTGAATTAAAATATTTTGAATTGTAATCTGAAAAAAAGTACCGATCAGAGTGGCTGCATGGTCTGAGGCATGAAATATCTTCGCCCTCTCTAACACTGGGATCGTGGGTTCGAATCCCGCTCAAGGCATGAATGTTCGCTGCGTTTATTCTATGTTTGTGTTGTCCTGCGTAGATAGCGGCCTTGCGTTGGACTGATTCCCGTCCAAGGAGTCCTACCGACTGTCTCACATTAGGAAACTGAAGTGAAACGAAGTGCTTCACGGATGCCCTATGCTCCAATTGGGAGCAACAGAAATAGATAGAATTTGAGAAAATAATACTGTAACTGGTGTGTGTCCTTCTGTAAATTGTTGAGGGTGAAGTGACTTGTTCGTTAGGGAACACAAATGTGTAACATAAAACTATTCGCTTTAAAAATTATTTTCGCATTATACTCGTACACATAATGATTTCGCAAAAGTAAATGTAGCTCTGGCCGGTCACGGTAGCCTAGCGGTCTAAGGCGTGCACTGTCTTCGCTCGCTCGGAAGCCGGGATCGTGGGTTCGAATCCCACTCAAGGCATAGATGTTTAGTTTGTGTGTGTGCGTTTTTCTGTGTTTGTGTACAGCGTGCGACGAGCTGATCACCCGCACAAGGGGTCCTACCGTATGTCTAAGATCTAGAAAAACCGAACGAAGAAGTTCATGGAGGTAGGCCTAGGTCCAGTGGGGCTGTAGTGCCAAGAAAAATAGCTTTATGTAAGGAAAATGAGCAACCGTGACTTACAGTTTTATATTTGTTTACATGCGTATGCCTGCTACTAACTACAGTTCTCAGTACTGTGCCTAAATATGGAATCTGCCTAACCTGTTTCTGCCTTATAAAATAGGCAGTGAACATTCTGGAAGAAACCCGCCATTGATGATTCCAATTCTTTGAGTTTTAGAACTCTTGTGTTTTTACATGTGATTGCATTCATTCGGGCATCTTCACCCACACAGTTCATCTCGTGCGTCACTCATGACGTGATGGCCCTAAGTATACTGGTGTTTCTTTGCAAGTTAATCTCTCTCGAATGTTGTAAGCAACCAGCAGGAAAGAAAGTCGAGTAGAGAGAAAGAATAAATTAATAAAGAAATCGCGATAAGAAAATCTTTTGTGTCTTCGTTTTTAGCGATCCTGTATCAGCTCTAGAGTGATTGGAAATTTGTGATTATATTTGATGAATCTGAAGAAGCGTGGGAAGCGATAATATTGGGCGGTTATTGTTATTACTTACTTACCTACTTACTTATGGAGCTGAGCCCTTCTTGAGAAACTAAGTCTTCAGCTACTCAAGAATTTCCCAGCATTTTATGGAACCCGAAAGTTCATTACCGTGCTCACCAATACTGGTCTAAGTGCATGGAGAAACCCACCCTCTCCAATAACTAACTAACTATTGTTGTTGTTGTTATTATTATTATTATTATTATTATTATTTTTTTTAATAGAAATGCCTCGAACAGAAACAAGATCATCCCTCGAAAACTTTTTATTGAACATATGTTTCTCTCGTGTTAACCACGTGGCTTTGAACATATGGCAACAAGAAAAGTAGTCGGTTGAACTACTGGAGTAAAATTAATCAGGTGCGGTTGATGTCATTCTGCTGGCCAGGTATATGCAGTGCGTTGCAAATGGAGCAGAAAATCCGATAATAAGGCGTGAGTGTAATGGATATTGATTGAAAAATGCAAAGGCGAAGAATAATTATTTCCCTGTGCTTTAGCATAATGGCTCACGAAATGGTGAATTGATGCTTCCACAGAATCACGTGTCTCGCTAAGTATGAAAGTAAATAGTATTATGGTCTCACTCTCTTTGTCCCTAAGCGAGAAGCCCCGAATGCTGATAGAATAGGTTAGAATTTCACGTTTGTGTCAATCTGTAGACACGGATTTTATGGGTTATGTAGTATCAGTTTACTTAAATCATAGCTACAATGGCCCTAGTTAAGTGTTTAGTGTTTGTCTTCTTTTTTCCAGATCCAATCTTGCCATCTTATACGTCAAAAAGCTAACCAGTTCAAAATTTCGTCCACTATCCAAGAATCCATAAGATATACTCGTACTTTATAATGAATGAGTGGAAGTAACGGTACTAGAGACAGACATCACTTGTACCGTGACATGTTTCCTTCGTTTAATAGAGAGCGGGCGATAAAATGTCGTGATCCGTCGCTATTCAGTAATGTCTCCCTGGATGGGAAACCATCCCCTCCGCCCAACCGGTCTGACTGTGGATAAAGTAAAGATATCCCTGTAACAGGCCGTGGAGGCCCATAGTGTTGTGAGGTGTTGAGGCTCCCACATTTTATAGACAATCGGCTCATAGATAGCGGTAAGGTTGTCAGCCCTTTACCCCCAGGAATATTCCAAGAATATTCCTGGTACTCATTTCTGTTAGAGGTTGGGTCGACCACAGGGCCATAGTGAGTCTGGAAGGATTAGGTTACTCGAAAAAGAAATCCAATGACTTCATCGGGAATTGAACCCGCGACCTTCCGGTTTGTAGCATAGTCCTGAACCAATTACGTTACCGCGTGCCCCGATCTGACTGGGTAGTTAACGATAGCTGCTTTAGGTGGACAAAATGTTCTGTGTGTATTTTTATAACTTTTTATGATTACATTAGCCTGCGTCAGGGAGTCTGTACTATGTCAAAGTTACATCCAAACCTCAGACATTTTAATGTAATGCTGTAAGTGGTTTTACGGAGGATTCCTTTTGATGCTATATGTTGGAGGTTATGGTATTAATATATGCTTTATATATTGTCACTGGATACGGGGTTTGGATTGATAACTGGATTTCCTGAAAGCTTATGAAGCGTAACTGCAAAATAGGTTTAACACTGCCACTAATCTACGCACTATACAAGTGACCACCGCATACACTAATTATGCCTTGCACACACTAAGTCTTCTCACTCTGTTGTGTGTTCGCTTCGTTAGTCGTTGGTTAGTATCGGCTTCTAACATGGGAGATCGTTCTGCTTCCGTACTTACGGCTGCAATTGCCTGCTCCCGATTCTCAACTGACTGTCGACTGCTTACTCACAACTGCTAACCGCCGACTCCAACCTCCAACCAACTGACTGACTGACTGACTGACTGACTGACTGCTGAATTGCTGCTGGTCGTCATCTTCCGGGTTCTTCTTTGTTCCCAATCCCGTCATGACCTTATTTTACTGCCTGACAGTTCTTGGAACCTTCAGCCTGACTAACTGTTACCATTGGTCCTCGCTATATAGCCTAGGCGCGGACCACACAGAAAACACCGCGTCCAACAGTTGCTATATTGTTGCATGTTGATTTGTTGCTGCTGAAACGTGTTTACCGCGCTGTTGGTTTCTGCCGTCATACTGTACTTATGTGTATGTGTATATATACGTGTACCTATATATATATATATATGTAATGTAGCGATTGTGATCTGTTTGAGGTCGACTGCACATTGCAGCCCAGCCCTCCCAGATACGAAGGACGAGTGGAAACCATTATTCGAAAACGTTCGGTCTAAACAGTGCTGAAGACGTGATGAATTCACACTCATGGCTGTGCTAGAGATGCACCAGAGTGTCAGTCAGTAGTATTCTGTTCGTCTGTGGTGGCGAATTTATGAGAGGTCTGATGGAAGTAGTACACATCAGCATGTGTTAGAAAGCTTAGCAATGTATCCCAGTCCAGTAGCATGTTAGCACACACGCGAGATGGAAATATTGAGCTTTAGGCGTACTGTACTTTCTAGTAATTCTGAACTCAACACGCATTTTCGATTTTATGTATACACGTATGTATGTGTGTTTGCGTATACTGTATATATGAGGCCGCTCTCTGTGGCCTAGTGGTCAGAGTTCCTGGCTACAGATCCAGAGGTTCCGGGTTCGATTCCCGGCGCTACCAGGTTTTCTGAGAAGTAGTGAGTCTGGAACGGGTCCACTCAGCCTCGTGAGGATAATTGAGGAGCTATTTCAAGGAAATAGCGGTTCCGGTCTAGAAAACCGAGATTATCGGCCATGGGGATCCGTTGCGCTGACCACGCGACACCCTCTATCCGCAAAAAGTTGGCACTAACTTCGCCGACAAGCGGCGGACGCTCCGTCGGTATAGTTCGCTTACGGACTACAGACCACCATATATATGGGGCACGCGGTATCGTAGTTGGTTGAGGCACTATGTTATAAGCCTAAGGGTCTCGTCTAATAAATGCATTTTCAAAATATTTTATTTTGTAAAATCATATATACAGGATGCGTCAATGAAGCGGGCGATTTGGCAGCGGTTTTTTTTTTTCCCTGGATTGGCTGGAGTGGGGAGGATGCCACTACTGCCACCCAGCAGCCTACTTCAGAGCGTTTTAGTTGCAATGGAGCCGTGGACTGGAGCACAAGGTGCTTTTGCTGTGAAAGCATGTTACCAAAACGGTGACAGTTTCGTGATCGCTCAGCGTGAATTTCGAAAGAGTTTGGTATTCATCGCAATCGTGCAGTTCCATCTGCCCACGCCATCAAGACCACGTGCCACACCGCGCGAGCTTCCATGGAAGATGTGAATAACCTGTTTCCTAACCATGGTCTCTCGAGATATCGGGACATCATATGGCCAGCCAGGTCACCTGATCTTTCCTCATGTGATTTTTTTTTCTCTGAAGATATCTGAAATCCCAAGTTTTCAAAGTTCCAGCACCCCACACAGTTCAGGAGTTGAACATCGAATTCGGGAAGAAGTTGAACAAATTCCCGTAGAGATGCTGCAAAGAGTAATGAATGACTTTAGGAAGAGACTTACTGAGTGCCTACAGCGGAATTGTGGTCATTTGTGGAATGTTATTTTTGGGAAATGGACTTCTGTTTTCAGTGATTCAATTAATAAAAACCAAATTCTTTTATGTTTATACTGTATTCATATGTGTTAAAACCAAATAAATGCAAAAGTTTACAGTTCATAACGTTTTTAAAATCGCCCGATTCATTGACGCACTCTGTATTTCACCCAATAAATTGATTTTTTACTTCCAGAATTGATGTAATCTGTTAGGGACTTGCTGAATTCGTTATCCATTTCTTTGTCACACAGAGTTTACTGAAATGTGAAATTCACAATACAGCGTAGGCTGCGTGGAACTTAGCAGTATTAATAGTATGCGCATATGAGGAAAAGACAGATGGTTGCATGGACAACTAAATATGAAAGTACTTAAGAGTTTGGGAATCATTTCTGCAAATGCCGTGCTTTATAAGATACATCAAGAAGGCAACTTAATGCAGTTTCGGGAATTTATAGGATTGATATGCTGAGGTTACAATTTCAGTTCAATATTGTGAAGTTCTTCTGTATCAAACTGCAGAGCGTTACTTTCAGAAGGTAATTGTATTTGAAATGTGTCTACAAATATAAGATGAATTCTGCGTACATTTATGTAACTAGGAAGTAAAATTAAGATATCCGTGTTCGTAAACGCCACACCATGGAGGCGTATCAGTGTACTGCGATAAAGCATAACATTTTCCAGATCTTCGTGCCGTTTTTCCGCAGAAAGAGTCTTCGTTAACGACATATATAGAAGGAGCGTTTTGTTCAAGTGCTGATTTGGTCGTGATATAGCTTGGTGTTTTGTATGGCGTGGTAAATGGGAGTGTCCTTTTAACGTCAGTATGTAATTAAAAGTCAGTTTTGTTTTTAAGCTGATTTTAATTGAGCTTTTTTAGCAGTGATAGCAGTTTCGTACTCGTTCAGTAATCCTCTGATATTTAGAACACTAACTTTCGTATTTTTTTATTCATTTATCATAATTATGCGCATTCTATGCATAAGTATGATAAATACATGTTAAAAATGTATACACTTATTCCTGTATGTTAATTAATGATGCTTATTGGACTGTCATAGATGTAATTTCACTTCACATCAAAGGGATATTTTGTGTACAGACTGAGATAAAAGTAAAAAAAATGTAAATTTGTCCCTGTGCTTAATTAATTAAGCACTATGCCATGAAGACATAAGGGAGTGGAGGTATTAGCTCCACCATAGAGGTGAGTGGTCAGTTTCACGCCCCTCCCGTTTTATCCCAAGAAAAATCGCTCCCGGTACCAATTCGATAGGCTGGATGGGCCTCAGAGCCGATCTGGATGCTACGGACTAAAGACAGATCTTGCCTCTGTCGGGAATAGAACCCCGGCAGTGCACCCCAAAGCCTGTCCTTATACCGACTGAACTATTGACACATGAATTTCTTGCATTGGTCGTTTAGTGCTCTGTTAGTAATTCATTGAGTATTTAGGGATTTTGCTTGAGAATATGTTCGTAATATACCCCTAATTTGAACCGACTGTTCAGTTATAGCATCATTTTTTGTATTTTTTTTGTAACTGTACAGGGTTTCGTAAGAAATATAGCAGACCAGTGTTTTCTTACAAAAGGAATTTCCACTAATAGTATTATGGACTGTTAAGGGAGAAGGAGAGTTAACAATGATGAAATACAACCGTATACAGATAAACCAGTGCGAAGAGTAAGATTCGGATTTATGTATAGTCCATGTCATTGAAGCACGCGATTACCATAGTTCGGCGCCATTTCATGACTAGAAACTGGAATGTTGAATGTAAAGTACTTGTAGGGTTTTAGGGGCACTGCTTACGGCATGTGAAAACTATTCGAAGACAGATGTAAACGGTGCGAATAGGCCCTATATATTTATAAAGGAAGGCGCGTGTAAGACAGGATGTTGTAAAAAGCAGATTCTGAGAAACCTGAACAAGGAACCTTTAAGAAGGGAACTTATAACAAGAAACAGGACAGCGGCTGAAACATGTAAACGCCGTTTTCAGCAGGCAGTTGTGAACGTAAACAGCAACGAATAATTAGATGAAAAGATTAGTCACGTCTATATATTTGTCATGGAAATATGTGCAGATGTGCTGTAACGTACAAGCGAACCGCCGAGCAATCAGAGCTGTTGCTGAAAATGCCACAGCACCATGAAACGAATTTATCTTTTAAGTTTTATGTCTTTATAAACTGATGAATTAAATGGTACTGTTGTTTTTGAAAGCAAAGGACGGCCAAGCTTGTTCCAATTTTGAGTTTACGATATTGTATAACTCATTATCCTTGATGATCCTTTATTGCAGCTACACATCTGACTTTCGAAAGCCAGTTACGTTACATATACCACAGACTTACGGACAGACTCCGTGGCCTGTAGGTAGCAAGCGAACTATACCGACCGAGCGACCGCCGTTTCTCGGCGAAGTTAGTGCCACTTTTAGCGGATAGAGGGTGTTACATGGTCACCGCAAGGGATCCTCAAGGCCGTTAATTTCGGTTTTCTGGACCGGAGCCGCTATTTCCTTGAAATAGCTCCTCAGTTATCCTCACGAGGCTGAGTTCCAGACCCACTACTTCTCAGAAAATCTGAACACGGGACCTCTGGATCTTAAGCCAGGAACTCTGACCACTAGACCACGGAGGCGGTCTCCACATACCACATTGAAGTTATTTTTAAATTACTCGTACTTTCCTTTATTACGTTGCAGTATAGATCTATGCCCCAGGCCTGTCGAGAAACTATTTCAAATGTGCGTTTAAAGGCTGTAAATTGCTACAGGGCTGATCATCCGTCCCAGGAGTGCTACCGAATGTCTACAGGATGTATAATTTCAGAATTAATTCTGAATGTGAACAGGCCAGAGGGACTAATCCGTCAAGATAGAAGAAAAAAGGCTTATGAACATTTGTTTCACTGCTTATGAGACATGAAATTCTGTACGATCGTCACGTGTGTTTGGAATATATTGGATTTATACGGAAGAAAATTAATGTTGTACTTAAGGATCCTGTTGCATTGATATTAGTTTTGTACGTTCATATTACTTTCTGAAGGGCAACATGTGTTCTTGTCTCGTATACTCATATATAACTTCGCATGTTCCAGCTCTACGTGACCATTATGAGGTTCATGTCAATTGCGTACAAACTGTTTCACTGTATATTTCATTTTTTCGTTGTCTACATAATTTATTATGTTTATTAAAAATCATTAACACATGTTCACTAAAACGTTAGATCCTGTTAAGCTGCGCTTATTACATTCACCACAAAAAGGGTAAAGTGTGTGAAAAGGACCCGACCTGACTCTGTCATAAAGAAAGATCGTTAGTATGTTTCTTAATTAACTTAATTATGAACACCAATGCTATTGGCTATGCTACAAGCCAGAAGGTCGCGGGTTCAAGTCCCGATGAGGTCATTGAATTTTTTTCACAATTGACCTAATCCTTCTAGCCGCACTGTGACCCTGGGGTCGACTCAGCATCTAAGAGAAAAGAGTACCAGGAATTAATTAAATCATTTTCCTTGGGAGTAAAGCACGACCGGCGCGAAAGGCTCATAACCTTACCGCCATCTTTGAGCCGATTGTCTAGAAAACGTGGGAACCTCAACGTCTCACAACCCTATGGGCCTTCACGTCCTCGTACAAGGATAGCTTTACTTACTTTACTTACTTTACATGCTACTGAGTACAATATCTTGTGCAGATTTTTGTTAGTTCTGTACCATTCAAATCACTAGTAGTTCTGTATAATAAATTATAAATTTTACTTATTACAAATAGCGGGTTTCAGTGCGGTAGGCATTTAGTTTTCTTTTGTTGCGCGAATAGAGGCAGCGGTAAAGGAATCGATTCTCTATGCTGTGTTAGTAAACAAATTCTGGAATATTGCTTTAAATTTGAAACGAATTGTTCTATATCTGGAAGAGAGCGACAATTTTTTGAAAAATATTTCGTTTACCCAATAGATACTGTATCTTGAGAATTCTATTATCTTGGCATGAGTCTATTAGTACAGCAATCTTCAAGGGGGGTGATAAAATTGCATGTAGTGATTATCAAAGAATATCACTGTTATGAACTTCATACAAAAATTTATCCAATATATATTGGATACAATTTTGTGTGAAGTTGATAACAGTGATATTCTTTGATAATTGCTACATGCAATTTTATCACCCCCTTTGTAGATTGCTATAATAATAGACTCTCAAAGTTAAGTCGATACATAGATGAAATTATTGGGTATCATCAGCATAGAGTTTGACGTAAAAGATGAACTACTGATAAGAGCTTTTGAGTTCGTTAGATACTGGAGAAAATGGGACTACAGTGAGATAGTACATCAAATATTCACAGATTTCAAGAAATCCTGTGATTCAGTTAGGAGGGAAGAATTGTACAATAATCTCACAGAGTCTGGAGTGCCCATGAAATTAGGTAGGCTGATTAAAATGTGTTTAAATGAAACATGGTAAAGTCAGTATAGGTAAACATTTATTTGATAATTTTCCTATCCAGAATGGTCTAAAACAAGGAGATGCTTTAACGCCACTGCTTTTCAACTTTGCTTCAGAATATGTCATTAGGAAGGTCGAGGAAAACCAGATGGGCCTGAAATTAAACGGAACACATCAGCTGTTGGTCTGTGCTGGTGATGTGAATCTACTGGGTGATAATATAGATACAATAAAGAAAAGCACACACTTTAACTGACGTTAGTAAAGAGGTTGGCCTAGAAGTAACCACAGATAAAACTGAGTACATGTTGATGTCTTGCGACCAGAATGCAGGGAAACATCATAGCGTACAGATAGCTAACACGAGTAGATCCTCTGTTAAAATATTTGGGAATAGCAGTAACAAATGAAAATTCTATTCAGGAAGAACTCAAGAAGAGTGAATTCTGGTAATGCTTGCTACAGTTCATTTCATAACCTCTTCTGTTTCCGTCTGCTGTCTGAATAAGTAGACGTTAGATTATACAAAACCATAATTTTGTCTGTAGTTTTGTATGGGTTTTTAACTTTTCCTTTCACATAAAGTGGAGAAAATAGACTGAGGGTATTCGAGAACAGGGTGCTAAGGACAATATTCGGACCGAAGGGAGAAGAAGTGACAGGTGGTTGGAAAGAATACTGCATAATGAGGAGCTTCATAACTTCTACTCTTCATAAAGTATAATTAGAATGATCAAGTCAAGGAGGTTGAGATGGGCATGGTATGTAGTACGAATGGTGTCGAAGAGGAATTCATATAGGATATTTGGTGGGAAAGGCAGAAGGAAAGAATCAACTAGGAAGACCAACACATAGGTGGGTGGATAATATTAAAATGGTTCCTAGAGAGATGGGATGGACTGGTATGGACCGGATTGATCTAAGGATATGGACCGATGGAGGGCACTTTGAACACGGTAATAAACCATCTGGTACTATAAAATGTTGGTAAGTTCTTGAGTATCTGCACAACTTGCTTCTTCTCAGGAAGGGCTTAGCTCCATGCAGTTAGTTCATCATCTTTGCCGTCATCATCCATTACATTACACTGAACAAAATTTTCCCAGCTCGTCAAAGATGCATAATTACGAGGGTTGGAACTTTAATAGTAGCAACACTGCTGTAGAGACGCCATGCAACGGAACCAAATAATGTCGCTTATACCACACGTTAGTTACATACCTACCTTACCTCAGAGCAAGTGTACTCTCCCACATCACGCGCATGCGCAGTAATGAGAAGAACATAGCCTTGTGTTAGCTAGCGGTCTAATGCAGTGTTGTCACGATGTTTTCGAAACAAGAACAGTGGAGCTGGATAAAGATTGAATGTGTCAGAGGCCGTACAGCACGACAGTATCATCAAGGTCTTCAAGAGGCTTGCATGAAATCTCCATTGCCTTACAGAACAGTGGCAAGGTGGGTAAAAGCCATCAACGAGGGACGCCAAAATGTGGCAGACCTGCGTCGGCCAGGTCGTCCTAGTGTAAGTGATGAAGAAGTGTATGCTCTTTCCGCGTTACTGGAGAGTGATCGACGCCATACGTTTCGTGAGCTGGCCCGAGAGACAGGATTAGCGCATACGACTGTGCTTCACATTCTGAAGGAACGCCTGGGCATTAGAAAAATTGCATCACGATGGGTTCCGCATGATTTGACGGAAATGCAAAAATGGCTACGATACGACGCTGCTCGTAACCACTTGGAGCGCTATGAGCGTGAAAGAGAGGCTTTCTTACACCGTATCATTAAACTGGATGAGACATGGGCCAAATCGTATGAGCCAAAAATGAAACGCCACTCGAACGAATTGCGTCATTACGGGTCACCACGAAAATCAAAAGTTCTTCAGAACCCCAGCAGTGTGAAAGTTATGGTGATTCTCGTGTACGACTGTGATGGTGTTATCCTAAAGCATACCATTCCCCGATAGCAGACCGTGAATGCGCAGTATTACTGTTCATTTTTGGAACACAACCTGCGAACAGCTTTGAGAAAGAAGCGGCGACACTTTCTGCAGAACCCACCCATCATTTTGCAGGACAGTGCTCGGCCGCAAGCAGCGCAAGCTGTGATTGATTTGTGACTTCGACTTGATTCCTAAGATAAAGGAACAACTTTGTGGCATTCGCTTCAGAACTGTTCCAGAGATTCTTCAGGCAGTAGACCGCTCCGTTCGAACTATCAACACCACAGGCGCTGCTAAATGTATCATACGACTTCCACATCGCTGGCAACGGGTTGTACACAATGCTGGTGACTACATTGAAGGACAGTAAAACTTCGAAACATGCATCTATTTTGTATCAGTTGTAAATAAATAGTTGCCATTATTAAAGTTCCAACCCTGTATTATGTATTTTCAGAGTCAGTTTACTATAGGCAAAATCCCACCTTTGTAACAGGTGAACATACCAGCACCTGTAGTCAGTCTTCATATTTCCTCTCTACCAGCATCCTCCCACCTTCCCAGCACTTCATTTCTCTGGGTTGAGTAAGTGCATAGAATTTCCTATAATCAGACTAGCAGCGAACTCTGAATAAAGCCGAAGAGGATGTAATTTTAAGCATAATTAAATATATTGTTAATTCTGCAGCCCTTCCTTTTTTTGACTGTACGAATTATTATAATGTGCCAGTTTAATGAATTAAACTTCATAAAACTATAGAACACATTAATGTATGTTGGGATAACAAAAATTATCTTGATCGCGTGACAAAGATTAGGGGAGAATCGGAATAGGAAATTTAGAAACCATTTAGTGTTAGTCTATTTAAAACATAGGACCCACAGAAGTAAACTGGTAATGATGCTCAATATTAACCTCATAAAGCCCAATAGTTACTGTATGTACAAACTCCGTGATTTCAGTCCGCAAGCGAACCATACCGACCGAGCGACCGCCGCTTGTCTGCGAAGTTTAGTGCCAACTTTTGCGGATAGAGGGTGTCGCGTGGTCAGCGCAATGAATCTCCACGGCCGTTAATCTCGGTTTTCTAGACTGGAGCTGCTATTTCCTTGAAATAGCTCAATTATCGTCACGGGGCTGAGTGGACCTCGTTCCAGACCCACTACTTCTCCGAAAAAGTGTGGTAGCGCCGGGAATCGAACCCGGACCTCTGGATCTGTAGTCACGAACGTTGAATGTACCATCTGCTTTAAATATTAAAACCCTGCGTTCTGCCCACATAGTGTATTTATGTTTCATATGTTTCCCACAATAAACAGCGACTGTTTCGCTATAATAGCTTTAGTAGGTTCATCTCTGTAGCGGAGACGTAATGTTTTCCTGTGAGATACGAACCGAATTTTTATATAGTATTTTGAAGAAATTCTCTCCTCTCATTGGAAATTTTACAATGTACACACGGGTTTCAACCTTCCGTATGTGTACAATTTGGACTATTTTTTTTATTTTAATGCAGCTCGGTATAACCTTCATACTGCTGCAAGTCATTCTGTTTTATTTCATATATTATTATTTATATATATATTTCATATATATACTATATATATATACACGTAGTACGGAATAAACTCGATGTCTACAAGTTATGACTCTTTTAAATCTTAAAATATACAAGGCTAATAGCTAGTATAGCATGTCACGGTAGGCGAACGGTCTAAGGCATGTACTGTCTTCGCTCGCTTGGAAACGGGGACCGTGAGTTCGAATCCCAGTCAGGGCATGGATGTTTGTGTGCGTTTTTCTGTGTTTGTGTACAGGCAGAGGCCTTGCGACGAGCTGATCACCCGCCCAAGGAGTCCTACCGTATGTGTAAGATCTAGAAAAACCGAAGTGAAGGGAGAAGTTCATGGAGGTAGGCCTTGGCCCACTGGGGCTGTAGTGCCAAGGAAAAGAAAATGTGCGAAATGTACACCTGACAAAGGCGAAGCCCATCCGTAATAGACAAACCCATCCTCTGGGCAGAGAGAATGTTACATAAGGGCTATGACCGTAAGGGTTCAGTTGCAAAAGGAAATCTCTGGTCGTGAGCTGCAAGAGACTTGCTGCGAAGACGAATTAATTGGCGGTAAACCACCAGTCGAAAAGTAACTCTGACTCTGACTCTCTGTCAGTCTTCAAAGGGTTAAGAGCTACTATAGGCATTTAAGTATTTAGTGGCTGCACGTCAACACACACACATTTCTATTTTTCAAAACATTTACGCTGCAAGTGAATGCGTAGCCCATCTGCTTCATGTTCGAGAGGTTTGAAAACTGACTATCCTTACTGAACTTTTCTGTGTCCCTACAGACAAGAAGGGTTTACTGTATAGTAGCTTACACGCCAAAGCCGATATGTTCAACATCCTTTCGAATTAATAATTCATACAGCCATCCTCTCACTCGTTCCTGTGTAACCTGTGAGATTAAAAGAGGATTAAGGAAATTAATAAAAACGAACGTTACCATCCGAATTGTATAATTTAACAAGAAGATATCTGAAGCACCAAAATCTGGCAAGACGTGAAATTGCAGAAAACCATATAACATCGGGTTTCAATTTTCGGCGCGTTCGAGGTAATGGCGGGGGGC
>NW_019738374.1:139472-149402 GCF_002891405.2 Cryptotermes secundus
GTCTACATATTAACCTTGAGAGAATAATATTGAATAAAATTTTGTATGAAGTTCATAACAGTGATATCCCACGATAATTGCTATAGTCAGTTATGTAGCTCTTCTTGTAAATTGGTACAATAATAGACTGCTTCCACAGATCAGGCAATTTTTCCTTATTCCAGATAGGATTAATGAGTTCATTGATCTCAAACCGTAATGCTTCACCTCCTGTTTGAATTTATAAATTTTACTGTGTGGAAATATCGTTCTTTTGACAGTCATCTTTTTAGATGTGGCAAAGTTTACTACTCTAACTCCATTATCATTATTAATTTCGTGCAAACTCTCATTCCCAATAAATCGTTGGTTTGAAAGTGTCTTTCCCGCCTGCTTTGGCATTGAAATGTCCAAATAAAATGTTCATCTTTTATTTAGGAAATTTTTCGAATACACATTCTAGTTCGTAGTAGAATCAACTTTATCCTCTGTTGGGACATGAACAATGATATCTCTCCTGCGCCATCTTNGTTCTTGTATGACCACTGCAGGTCTTATTGTTTCCTTTTATCTAATAATTTTTAGCAACGTTCGTTGAACCATGGCTTATGCTTCTTCAGTTCACAATAGCCTAGACTCTTTTTTTGAAATTTTTATATTCTCTCTGGTAGTTTCCCGAGCTCTTTTAATGTCCATCTCAGCGTCTAAGTTTTCAAAAGCTGCTAACCGGTTTGAGATTTCAACACGATACTGCTCTTTACCCTCTACCTCATTTAATTTCTCGATCCTGAACCTCTCCATATGAAATTTGTGCATTGTTTATTTGCTCACTGCCAGTCTTTCCCTAACGTTTGCCACGAACAGGTAGTGGTCAGTATCACAATCTGCTGCCCTGAATGATCGGACATGAAGTATACTTGAATGCCGTCTCCTGTCTATCAAAGTATGATCAATTTGATTATGAATCTTTCCATCAGAAGATGTCCTAGTAAATTTATGAATTTTACTATGTGGAAATATCGTTCTTTTGACAGTCAGCTTTTTAGATGTGGCAAAGTTTACTACTCTAACTCCATTATCATTATTAATTTCGTGCAAACTCTCATTCCCAATCAATCGTTGTTTTGAAAGTGTCTTTCCCGCCTGCTTTGGCATTGAAATGTCCAAATAAAATGTTCATCTTTTATTTAGGAAATTTTTCGAATACACATTCTAGTTCGTAGTAGAATCAACTTTATCCTCTGTTGGGACATGAACAATGATATCTCTCCTGCGCCATCTTGGTATCAATATTGTGTACGACATCCTGTCACTAACAAACTCTACCCTCTTAACTGCTGATATGATTCTCTTATGCACGACAAAAAACCTGTACCTAATTCATGATTATCACTCCCCTTACCATAGGAAATGTATATTCGCCTGCTGGTTCAGTGCCACGTATGTCTCATCTTACCTCCTGTACTCCCACTAAATCTAACTTACATTTTGGTATTACCTTCGCAACTCTCATGTGCGAACCTACCCTATACAGACTCCTTACATTCGACGTACCAAATCTCGCGTCCATTTTCCTTAGTTAAGATCGTTTATCCAAAGAATCCGCCCATGTCTGAGACCCTTTGTGACATTTTGTAACAGGCTTATTTCTTAGTTAAGGAGTTGTTAGCTCCACGCCCAAACCGAAAGCCAGAGGACCACCCCTTGTGAACTGTTTGCCTGTTCAATATATTTGCAGCTTCTTTCCATATCTGGAAGCTTATGACGAAAATTATAATGATAATGATGGTGATTGTGGTGGTAGTGATAATAATTCAATTCAATTCTTATGTATTTGCGTGCTACCTCAACAGCCAATTACAAAGTGAGCACGAGTGAAAGAAACAAACGAACACACACGAAGTAGTAGTAACAGTAGTAGTAGTAGTAGTAATTCAGTTCAATCAGTTCAATTCGTGTTTATTTACGTGCAAACTTAACATCACAGTGGCCAATTACAAAGTTAGAACGAGTGAAAGAAAGAAACAAACACACACGAAGTAGTAGTAGTAGTAGTAGTAGTAGTAGTAATTCAATTCAATTCGTGTTTATTTACGTGCAAACAACAGCACAGTGGCCAATTACAAAGTTAGAACGAATAGATAGAAACACACAAAAATAATTAAAGAACAGAATACAAAATATGATAGTCTATATTAATTACAAAGTGAACATGGATAATGATACAGAAACAAACGCACACAGACAAAGCCACAGTGTGAGAATTTGAGTTTCAAATAGAGCAGTATACAATAATTCAATTAAATTCTTTATTATTTATGTGCCGAGCCAACAAATTTAATTAAATTCTGTATTATTTATGTGCCGAGTCAACAGTTGCAAGGCCAATTACAGACAGAGCACAGTGTACATACATCATACAATTATGGAGAATCACAACATGAAGTCAAAGACAAATTACAGGCAAGCACTGGAGGAAAAACATATTAATGCAGACAAGCAAACAAACAAACAAATAATAATAATAGTATCAGTAATAATTCAGACATTCGCCCAGTTAAGTGCACAATCACTTCGTCGTCAATAGGTGTACTCGTATGTACCTGTTATATTATGTTATATTTGTTTGGTTTCCACGAAGTTGGAGGCGTTACGTTTCTTCCGAAACATCAGTGGCCTTGTACCGAACTACACGGAGTTACAATCCAGAATTTCATACTCCTCTGAGCAACGACATTTGAGTGTCTGAAGTTGCTGTCTTCTGTATTAGCATTCTGGTGTTTCCCATTTCTGTTGACGACGAATTTGACTTTCTCTGCTTCCAGAGTCTCTGTCCAGAAGTTTTCCTTCAGAAAAGTTCTATGTTGTTGAGACACTATATACTACCGGAAATGCGTTACTGCATTTGGAATTACTGTTATCTAAGGCGAAGCTGTACGTTAACAGGATTTCCGTGTACAATTGTAGTGACGCCCTGTTCAGAGTGCGTGTCTATCGTTTCGTATTTTCTCTGAAACTCATCCTGACATAAAGCCTATTGCTCATATCCTTTATTAGTTAAGTTTCTAAGACTTGGCGGTGTAGTTTTGTGTTAATGATGCGTTCAGAATGCAGGTAGCAAAACTCCGTAACACCCGGTAGTGTTATTTTATTCAAATTCAAAGAGCAGCTTCACTGAATTTAAATGTTAGGGTCTGCGTTATAACTTAGGATTCCCCACGAGCCAAAAGTTTCAGAACTTGGTTTTCCATTCGTAAACAAGGTTTAATTCTTGGTATTGCGGACGTTCATTCCGTGTATTTACATATTATCTAATCTCGTCCTTTGTTTACCAGCATGAATGAGTGTTAATTACATTATACTTGTAGGTAATGAAACAGAAAGTACACGGAACACGTTTTTGCCTTGTTCCTTTACCAGGGACGTCGCACATTTTAAAGATAATGTCTGCTTTATTAGGCGCACGTGTTCATTAAGCGTTGAAGGCCCATATTGTTATGACGTTTATGTAGTTACGCTATCAGTTTGTCGTATGTTGAGTTATTAACGAATATTGATAAATTATGATATTGAACGTCTTAACGAAATTTAAATGCATAGCCAGAATATTATATTCAATGCCATAGTTATTGTGAAGTAAATTGATTCAGCTATATAATTTGCTGGCCGGTCACGATAGCCGAGCGGTCTAAGGCATGCACTGTCTTCGCTCGCTTGGAAGCCGGGATCGTGGGTTCGAATCCCACTCAGGGCATGGATGTTTGTGTGCGTTTCTCTGTGTTTGTCTACAGGTAGAGGCCTTGCGACGAGCTGATCACTCGCCCAAGGAGTCCTACCGCATGTGTAAGATCTAGTAAACCGAAGTGAAACGAGAGTTTCATGGAGGTAGGCCTAGGCCCAAATTGGGGCTGTAGCGCCACAGAAAAAAAAAATATATATATAATTTGCTGAGAAGAGTGCCGGCAGCATTTTTTTTTATTCAAACTAATTAAAGTTGTCTACTATTATATGATATTGTTGTAATTATAAGCTCAAAATAAAACTTTGGACCATTAATTAAAATATGGAACGAATAAGTGTATCAGACATGTCAAGAAATGGCTAATGACCTTGATCTGTATATGCTTGGTAATGTAGCATTCTTTCATGCCCTTACAACTAAAAAACTGTTGAAACCTAAAATAGCAAGGAACGGTATTTACCTACTTAACGGTATAACCCCTGTGGGCTTGTATATCATGGAGTCAGCAACACGAAATTAAATGAAGTCATTGTGTACGCCCATATCGATCTGTCATTTTGTGGCAGTTCTAACCTTAATTTCAAAGAGAATATGTGCATCAAGAATTGTCCCAGTTGTATGCTAAATAATGTTTATTAAATAGTGAAGGAGTTTTACTCTACCAGACGAGTGTAATTTGCAACTTATTTGTTAATTGAAGGTTTTAGGTTTTCATAATAGTCTGCACAGGCTAGAATTTCGTCTTCTCTATGTTCACGCCCTAAGTTAAGTGACGACCCCAGCCCTTGATTAAGGCCGCTATTTGTAGTTTATACACTTTGTTATTTAAAAATTTGGCACTTTAATGCGAATGACTTATAATAGACATGCACACATCTATATTCTAGCGACCGTCGGACAGAAAATCCGATATGTATTTGAGAGAAAAAAAATCGGTGTTGGATTTGTTCCCCTGGCTTGGTTCGAAACATATTTTACTACTGCTTGTACGAAACAGTGATTCATTAGCCGCAAGTCGATACACAGACTTCTTCTCATAGAGATTGAAATTATTTTTTATCTTGAAACAAATAAATACTGTGACTGACGCCCGAAATCCGGAACAGTGAAGTCGGAATAGACGTTCATTGCTAAGTAACGACTCGGTAAACACATTCCCGCTGTAACGAATAAGCAAGAAACAATCGGGTAAATTCCATTGCTATGCAACCTCAGTGCTAGGTGGAAATGACTGGTCAGCTTCACTCCCTGGCTGTCTTAGATCTTGGGAAACAATCCCCGGTAATCACTGGACAGGAAGCTGTGTTCGTCTCATAACCAGACACGAGAATTTAACCGCGATTTCTTGGTCATATAGCCAGTAACATCGTCGCTTCATTGACAGCCGCACTCTTGGAATGTTAAATATGCTCCTGTAGTGAGACTGTAATATCAAAAGCGAAATTGAAGGTTCTGGTGATTTACTTTTGAATAATATGTTTATAGCGAAATAAGGAAAGAGTACACAAAGGCTGTTTGTTTAAACAGTCGAACTGAAATAGACTGCGACTAATGCAAATAAGCTTAAAACCGAAGATGCTTCACTTTAGATCGTAGAAGTGAAATAGATGAATGGCGAAATGAACTTAAAACAAGAGGTGCACCACTTGGAAGTATGCATCACAGTCGTCATAATTTCGAATTACGAGACTGTGACGTCATCCTGTATTCGATCATGAACTGCATTGAAATTAATGAATGGAATGGCATTGGCTTCGCTCCCAAAGCAACCGAAATATTCTGTGGTCAGTGGAGCAGGAGACAGCGAGATACCCTGATAAACGTATTTGGGTCTTCCTGCAAACTGTCTTAATGTTGTGTTTGTAGAGAAGCCTGCTGACAGTCGATATACCTGTGAAGAAAAGCATCAATATAGTCAGACATATAAAAGCAATCTAGGCCTAAAATCTTTTGAAATATAATGCCTCCTTGCCAGTGTAGTAAAGTGTATGTTTGGCAGACGGGTAGAACCACAGAGACGGGGTATAAGGAGCATATGAGGGACATACGCCTGGGCTAGCCAGAGAAATCAGCAGTGGCAGAAAAAAATTGAAACGGAGCACAACATCGAATTCGGCAGTACCAGCATACTTGACAAAGCACTGAGCTGCATGGACCGCTTAATAAAGGAGGCCATTGAAATCAGCCTCCACTTCAGAAACTTCAATCTCAGTATGTGGCTAATATGATAAAGCACACAGACAGACCAATCTGGAGACAGGACCAGGGCAGGCAAACTTACGATTCCGCCCACTAGCACCCCATCGGCTCTCGCTCAGCTCCGATCATGGGCCACAGGTTGGTATATAGCCCTGAATCTTATGACCGGGACACTGTATAAAAGGCTTAAACTTGGCGGCGGTCAAGCATAGGATCGTTCAAGTGACCAGACTGCCGTTGTGGCTGAAGCTAGTAAGGATAAGGCATGATGTGCTCTACTGAGCCTGGACTGACAGAGGCCTGGTATATATTGTATGTATATACTTCAAATGACATGTATAACATGTATATTGTAAATATATTGTACATTATGACAGCTGATGTGTTAACTGCAGACAGTGACTGTAATTGTAAAACAGTAACTGATATCTGGGCTCGACACCAATGACAGACTGACTATCAGTCGCAATGTGACTTTGACTCGTGACACGTCGTACAAAGTCATGACGGAGAGGGCACCCAGTATCGACAACTCTTTAGCTCTCAAGCAGTAAAGAAAATCTGGTCTTCAGCTCCAGACGGGGCTCGACACCAAGACCGACTGACTGACTGACTGACCGTCTGTCGTGACTTGACTTTGACTTGGTTTAAGTCATGAGACCCTGATGACGGGGACAGTGATGGCCACTGAAAAGTCGGTAATTTTTAATTAACCGACGCTGCTGATAGCCCGAAAATATTTTATCAGAATTTGGGCTGTCGTATCCGAACCGATTTATAATAATTGTATTTCTGAACCTTTGAACGTGAACTCAGTGCGAAAGTCAGTCTTTTTTTAAGAAATGAAATTGCACTACATTTTCTTCACGAGGCTCTTTGGCCCACGGTCACCTCGGAATAGTTCCGTCTGGTCCGGGAGTGAAAATAAACGCTCAGCATGGTTCATGTACTTTAAAACGTGTTCTATATGTACCACGCGAAATTGTTTTCCTTAATTCAGCGATAAAGGGTATAAAATAGAATTTATTAATAAGACATAGATACATTTGAAGGTTCGAAAGTGGAAGTGTCCANGAAGTGTCCATTTCTCTTGTATTGTTGGTGGTTGCTTAAAGTTTGGAAATGTGTTATAAAACATTGTCCTCTACGATTTTAACGTCACAGTCTTGTGCTCCGAGACGACTGGTTATAGAGCAGTGGTAGTAATGAAGCACATATCTTAGAAATTGTTTTTGGTTGGCAAAGAAATGTCCGAAATCTTCAATCAAGCATCCTTTTTTTTATTTGATGAAGTAAATGCCAGAGAGACAAATACACAGGCGGTATTATTATTATTATTATTATTNGAGGGTGGGTTTCCCCATGCACCGCGACCAGTTTGATCTATTGTGCTTCCCTCTATGATATTCTACCAGTCTCTATACCCTACCGATAAATGGTGCGTACCATCAGTCCCGCCGAGCAAGCGAGTTCGGCCACTTGCTTAGCGGTGTCTATAATGCTTCCCCCATCTATCAGAGGCCTTAGAGACTATTGTTGGGCGGGAAACGTCCTGGAATTTGGCTCAGTGATCCCCTTTGGGGATATGAGGTTCTTTTACGTGCCGTAAAGTTACGACACGGGACACAGCTTAAAGTCCCTCCCGGAGGACTTGTTCCCTGAATTTTTCCGCCCTTAAAAATTCGACGACCTCCGCTGGTTATTTGAACCCGCGTACCACGAGTCATGAGGTTGGAACGTTACCTCTAGACTACGGAGGCCGCTTTACACAAACGGTAAGGATCAGTTTATATTTTTTGACACTGATAAAGCAAAGGAATTTTTCACGATCCTCCTCTTATCGGATAATGGCGAAGAGGCTTGACGATCAGCCGATAATATACACGCTGCAGAGCAATATATTGAACGTGTCATAACTGGTTAGTATCAGTTGCTTCTATTACGTGAAAGTGAATGCTATCATCCGTTACTTTCACTAGATGTCATCCCTCATCGTTGTAACATTAACGAGCGATCCTATTTTATTACAGCTGTTGTTTGGTTGAAAGAATTTTGTAGTGGCATCTTCCAGGCATCGTTCCTTACGACAGAGCAGTGACCGAGTTGAAAAAGTAGTCAGCGTCACCAGTAATGCGTATTTTTCTACTCAATGTTTATAAAATGGATTCTGTATATAGGACTTTCTGTAAAGTAGTACAGTTCATGGGCCGGGATGGCTCAGTCGGTATAGCAACGGGCTACGGGCTTGAAGGTTGGGGTTCAGTTCCCGACAGGGCAACAAATTTGTATCTTTTTCCACCGCGCCCATACTGGCTCTGGGCCCACCCAGCCTCCCATTGAGTGTGGGTACAGAGGGCTCTTTTCCCGAAGATAAAGCGACGGGGCATCGACCATTAAGAAACAAACTCCGTAGTTTTAGTCCGCAGGCGAATTGTACCAACCGAGTGACGTATCGTAGCTTGTCGGCGAAGTTAGTGCCAACTTTAGCGGATAGAAGGTATCGCGTGGTCAGCGCAACGAATCCTCACTGCCGTTAATTTCGGTTTTCTAAACCGAAGCCGCTATTTCTTTGAAATAGCTCCTCAGTTGTCCTCACGAGGTTGAGTAGACCCCGTTCAAGACCCACTACTTATCAGAAAATCTTGTAGCGCCGGGAATCGAACCCGGGACCTCTGCGTCTGTAGGCAGGAGCTCTGACCT
The DNA here is from genome assembly GCF_002891405.2 of Cryptotermes secundus. Classification (NCBI taxonomy): domain Eukaryota; kingdom Metazoa; phylum Arthropoda; class Insecta; order Blattodea; family Kalotermitidae; genus Cryptotermes; species Cryptotermes secundus. The sequence continues at coordinate 148,093 of NW_019738374.1, forward strand.
CTAGACCACTGAGGCGGTCCATCGACCATTGACCTCCATCTAATGCCGAGGTGAAGAATGATGGAGCAGTACCTCCGCTCCCCATACGTCATAGTTCATCCATAGTTCATCCACAGTATTAATATTACATACGTGCAGACTTGTGAACATAAGTCTTCTGTAGCTACTCGGCTCCCAAGGTATTGTTTGTAAATGCACATAAAGAACTATTTTTTTGCAGAATTTCGAAGACTGTTGAATGGAGCTGTAGGTAGAAGAATTAGCATGGATTTACACAGCAGCGTTTAATATACACGAGTTCAGCACTCAAGCTTGTATTATAAACACGTGCTACTGTTTGGATTTCTGGTCACATGTCCATTGTTCAGATTGATTTCCTAGAGGCACGTGATGTAAGCTTTACGCAATATTCGGTGCTTTAACATTCACGATGATTCGAGTCATGTATATATAGTGACATTGGGCCGTTTCTAAGCAACGGCTACATAAACACTGCCTAAAACGCCGGAATAACAACGAACAAGCGGAAGTCCATCGCTAGGCAACGAAACTGTAAGCACGCATCCTTATCAATTTAAGATGTTTTCCGGTTGGTCCGTCCAGAGGAGGTATCTTGAAGACAATCGGTGCTACAAGTTCAGTTGAGGGTTGAAAGTTTAGAGTTCATTTCTATACGGGCGGCTGTGAAGAGAAGTCGGCTTGCCACCTGCTTTCACGGTGGTATATTGCTCGACTTATTCGACCCGGAAGGTGGAGGCGATATGTTCCTCCGAAACGTCGATTAACTTTCAACGGAGTACAGGACGTTATATCGCAGAAGATAACAGTCTTCACAAAACTACCGCTGTGAGAATCTCAAATTCTGCAAATAGAATATTATTTGATTCGAATTTATATTAACTTGTGTGGAGAATGCGGAACCGAAATATTGATTTATTTAAGGTGTGTTTGTTATATTTTTATCACCTTATTAAAAGAATTTCACAAAATTTAATCTAAATTCATGTAGAAATAAGTATTTACTATGTTTCCCTAACGTCCATGGGTTGAAAGGGGGTGAACCAATACTCCTTTAAAATCACATTAATGAAGATTCCATCAATAAGTCATCATCTACGAACAAAATACGAATTTTCCTATTTTACGATTAATCTTATACTCATTTTACAAAACACTGATCAAATCTCTCATTTGTTTGTGTGGTTTTTTAGGCAGTACCTAATCCTTCCGGCCGCACTATGGCCCTGGGGTCGACTCAGCCTCTAGCAGAAATGAGTACCAGGAATTACTTAAATAATTTTCCTGGGGAG
>NW_019738374.1:149492-162407 GCF_002891405.2 Cryptotermes secundus
TGTTTCTGATCTACTGCCCTAAGTGTCCATGTTTCAGCCCCATACAGAGCTATGCTCCAAATGTAGCATTTCACTAGTTTCTTCCTCAAATTTAAGTCCAATTTGCTGGTAAAAAGATTCTTCTTCTTGCTAAATGCAGCTTTTGCCATGGCAATCCTGGATGAAATGAGTACCAGGAATTAATTAAATAATGTTCCTGGGGAGTAAAGCGCGGCCGGCGCGTAAGGCTGATAACCTTACCGCCATCTTTCAGCCGATTGTCTAGATAATGTGGGACCCTCAACGTCTCACAACCCTATGGGCCTTCACGGCCTGTTACAGGGATAGCTTTACTTTACTTTGATATTTAATTCTTCAGTTCGAATTTCCTTTCCGTTTCTCTGTGATGTCGTTATTTTTAAAAGTTAACAACCGTCTGCTACCGGCCTTGGAGCTATATTTAAGTCTCGGTGGAGTTATACTGCTTTAAGCTTGTGGGGGAATTCGCGACGGCTAACCTTGGTGCTAAATATAAATTGATTGAATTCCATTTCGTCGCCTATTGTCAGACCTCACTCAATGGTGGACCGCTTCCTTAACTCCATGCCCGATAGCGTTTATATCAAATTCAGTTGAGAGGGTAACCTTCCTAACCGAACTGACTGCTGACTATAGTTCGATTTATTTTGCGTCATTTTTACAAAGTACATTAAATGAGCGCATTCTTTCTGCCCGTCCGTATGTTTTGTTTCCGCAATTGCTCGTCGGATTTCAATGAAATGTAATGTTCAGACGTTTGAATTTCATTTTGTTTCATGTTGGTCAGATGTAGTTCCTACTTTGTGTGAAGCTCAAATCTCAACGTTTCATCTTTTTCTTTACAAGAGGCTAATCTTTAGAATATGCGTACATACCGTATAACATAGGCTTGCTAAGATCTCTTGTTTGAAACACTTTTCTCTGCGGTGAATTTTTAACGTAATAAAGGAAATAAATGTGTGACTCTGGAGCGTGAATGGCTTTTCGGTAAACAATTGCATTTACAATATAATGGAACAGACTACTGATGATCTTTTTTCTTTCTTTTGCTGGCTATAATACATGAAACTAAGATTAATTGCAGGTACCTGATAATTTACATGAAGAAAATAAATAGTGACTAAGTAACACCATGGAGCAGAGTTGTTCTTGTGAAGCTAGAAGTTGCTCACCTGCCCAAGCATTTTCCCGCCTCTCATTACAGCCGAAGTTTCATAGCCGTCTTCTCAAAGGCCCACCACTCTTCCTTGTCGTGAGCCTAATGACGTCAACGTACACACTCCACCGTTTCCTTAAGATCCATTTTAATATACCCCCATCTGCACTTAGGTGTTCCAGTTAGTCTTTTCTTCAAGTTTTCCGATCAAAATTTTGTATGTATTTCTCACCTGATACTCACTACATGCTTTCCCTATGTAATCTTTCTCGTTTTGGTTATACAAATTACGTCGGTGAAGAATACGGGCTGTGAACCTCCTCATCATGCAGATTTCTCCAGCATCCTGGTATGTCCTTAGGGCCATATATCCTCAGCACCCACTTTTCATACACCCTCATATATAAGGTAAAGGTAAAGTTGTTCCTATGCTTAACTAATTAAGCACTAACCATGAAGGCGTATGGGGGAGTGGATATATAGATCCACATTTTCTTGACTTCGGAACTAGCTGGAATTGAGTGGTCAGCTTCACGCCCCTACCGCTTTATCCCCGGGAAAAGAGCCTCCTGTATCCTTTGGATATGAGGTTGGATGGACACCAGAATCAGTCTGGACTACGTGGAGACCCTACCGNCCCTCTACCGCTTTACCCCCGGGAAGACAGCATCCTGTATCCATTGGATATGACCTTGGATGGACACCAGAATCAGTCTGGACTACGTGGAGACCCTACCGGGACTCGAACGACAACCCTTTAGTCGTCCAGCCCGTAGCCAGTCACTTTACCGACTACGCTATCCCCCCCCCCCATATATAAGTACTTCCCTTAATACGAAAGAGAAATTTGAACCGAATAATAGCAGGCATTTCCCGAAATACTTAGTAATTTACATTAATAATTGATGTGATGTTTATTTAAAGGGCAGTGAGTGGCAATACCAATAAATATGCAGGCTTATAAAATATTCATTGAGGTCTGTTAGTCATATGACTCGCGATGAGACAGTCAGGAAAAGTGCAGCTAGAGTGCTGGAATAAGAGAGCTCATCTTTACCCAGGTATCCTGTACATTATTTAAACAAGTGGAGTTGTACTTTTAATGATATAAAACAGAACTAATTACACGGAGCAGGATTCTTCTCGAGAAGAAAGAGTCTCTGAAATAAAGGCATTCCCCTCCCTCTACGGAACCCGTAGGAGCATTGCTATGTACACTTGAACCCGGCGCTTAACTGTATCGTGAGCTACATAAATCCATTCCACTTCGCAACATCCTAGTCCTTTAAGATCTATTTTAATATTATGCTCCCATCTATCTGCTTAGGTTTCCGACTGATCTCTTCCTTTTCCGATATTTCTTTATATATTCCTCCTATGTGTGCTGCATGTACCATCCATGGCACCCTCCTTCATTTAAGGCAAGCACGTATCGGCACTAGCGTAGTAAGTTAAGGTCTACATTATCTTTTGTTAGGGGGCACGCGGCAGCGTAGTTGGTTGAGGCACTATGCTACAAGCCGGAAGGCCGCGGGATCGAATCCCGATGAGGTGGGTTTTTTTCAATTTACCTAATCCTTCCAGCCGCAATATGGGCCTGGGGTCGATCAGCCTCTAACAGAAATGAGCACCAGGAATATTCTATGAGCCAACTGTTAGAAAATGTGGGAACCTCAACCTCTTAGAAACGTATGGGCCTCCACGGCCTGCTTCAGGGATATCTTTACTTTACTTCATTATCTTTTGTTGATACGGTACTTTGTATTTATGTTCATTTACTTTTTTGTCAGTATGTTTCTTCATAAAATGTTATAGCTTCTTAATTTAATACAAACATTCACGTAATAATGGAATTAACACAAATTTATGCCACACACACACTGTTAAAAAGGAACATTAGTTCTAACGATATTTATAAAATTTCAAGGAAATTGATTTTCTATCTTCAGTACATAGCAAATTGATTTCTTATTCCATTCTGTATAATTGGATCGGAATCGTTGCAGGAAATTGAAAGGCCTCTTCCGATTTTTGATTGACTCAAAGCTCTTATTATGTTACCGTTTAAAGTCTTGCGAAATGACATGTCAAGTACACGACAGAATATTGTTCTGCTCGTCACACGAGCTGAGAGGAATACTGATCGTGTGTCTGAACCAGCCCGAACTAAAGACATTGTAATTCGAAAACAGTATTGTGCATGCTCACAGGACACGTTAAGCGTTTGTCTTTAAACGACAGTGTTGTTGATCTACAGCTAAGTTGAGAACTATCTTCTGGATATAACGCCGTGTAGTCTGTTGAAAGGAAATCGACGTTTCGGAGGAACATCGCCTCGGCTTTCCACCTACTTTCACGCTTATATCATGCTTGGCTTATTCGACCCTGAAGATGAAGGTGATGTTTTCCTCCGAAAGTCAGTTGGCTTTCAACGGACTGCACGGCGTTATATCCCAGAAAGTAGTACTCTTCATAACTACCGCTGTGAGAACCTCAAATCCTGTAACTAAGTTAGTCAAAGTAGCCTCAGTAGATTTGTTCAGCTGTAGCCGGACTGTTGTCCTGAGCGTGTTGTTATGTACAAAGCTGCAGTATCCTGTTCTGATGTGTGGAATTCCGTGATGGTATGAACAATTCACCGTGGTTATTTTGGATCGAGTAGCTCTCGCATGCTCTGTGGGCAGACTTAAACATTCAGGTTCCACATTCTGTGTTTGATCGGACTGTGTGGAATTTGTTAGCCGAAGTTCTGAGAAGGATTTTGTGGGTAGTTGCTCTTTTATTTTTCTGCTATTCCACCATTTTACGGTCGTATGCTGTGAACCATTGTTGGGCGTACTTACATTTCATACTAGCAACAGCTCTAGTTCCACACATATCTACAACGTGCATGATTAGTAACCATTGCACGTACACTACAGCCTATACGAAACTGAGAAAAACATGGAAGAGACTGCGTACCAAAGTCACAGACCAAACAACCGATCAGAATCTAGAAGAGACAGCCCGAGAACTCTATACAGAAAAATATGCATTGACGGAAGTACATACACCTACAGTCAATATTACTACCACTGCATTCTTTTGTATGAACGACTTGTTTCACTATCAAATGTTCCTTCAGTCAGCATAGAAGTAATAAAAAATTATAATTAATATAACTATGTACTACAAGTTGTCGGGTTTGAGTCTGGATGAGGTCTTTGGATTTTTCAATTGACTTAATCCTTCCAGCCGCACTATGGTCCTGAGATCGACTCCTGGGGAGTAAAGGGCGGCCGGCGCGTAAGGCTGAAAAACTCACCGCCATTTGTGAGCCGATTGTATAGAAAATGCGAGAACCTCTACATCTCACAACCCTAAGGGCCTCCGCGGCCTGTTACATGGATAACTTTACCTTACATTTTCTTTTCCCTTTATAGCGATCAGTACCTTAGCATTCTTCTATCCCCATACGAAAGGTTTCGTAAGGGGTCTGGCGCTTCCTTCACAAGCAGCTCATCCTGCTTCACAATAGTTTTTCGCAACGAGTGGTTGATTTTTGGATGTATCTAAACAAGATTGTTCAAGACCAGTAGTGACACCTACAGTCTGAAGTGGCAGTTGGAAGAGCAGAACGTTGTTCTCTTTCATCAGTTACAGAAATATGAAAAGCAATAAAAACAATAAGGGCTGACACTGGTCAGCAGAAATAAGAATGGAAATCTGCCAGCTATTTCGGAGTTTAAAAGATAAACACATACGTTTTTGCAACTTTCAGTTTGAAATTTCTTGCGTAAGATAGTGGAGTTAGATTTAAGAGTCGCCAAAATTAGGGCCACATTTCTACATAGCTACATGGATCCATATAAACTAGAACTTCCACACAAATTCGTACACGTGATTAAGAGGATAACAATAAAGCCATTTGTCCGATGTTTTCTTGTTATTCGGATTCACGTGACCGAACAGTTCCTGCTCAGTAGCGACAAAGTGTAGTATGTAATTATAATATATCATTGGTTGTGTATGTTAGTAGATAGCGTACGTTTATGTGGAAACAGGCATGCTTACAAATTAGTCTTATCATAACACACAAATTATATATATCAGGTTGTTGACAGCTCTCAGCGATACGTTTGTCGCGTACATGCTTGCCGGTGTTTAAACTGTCTATGTTTAAGTATATGATATATACATATCCCTAAAATGTTAATACTTCATAGCGATACAGAAGTCCACTACCCTAACCCATGAGTTACAGTGTATGTCACTGATTGGCGATAAATTTGTATTACCTAAACATGACACTGAAGACAAAATTACAAGACTGGAATGCAAATTTCGAGGAAGGTGTGTGGACAAGAAACTAAACAAGGAATTTGGAGATTTGAGGTTTTCACGGCGGTGACAATGAAGAAAGCAGTCTTCTCGGATGTGGCGCCGTATAGATATTGTGTTAGCTGACGTTTCGGAGGAAAGTATCGCCTCCATCTTCAGGTTGAAATAAAAAAAAAGAAATCCGCGTGCGAACCAGCGTGAGCAGGTGCAAACAGACATTTTTGCACCTGATCACGCTGGTTCGCTCGCGGATTTCTTCTTTTGATTTTCCTCTACCCCGAAGATGGAGGCGATACGTTCCTCCGAAACGTCGGCTAACACAATATCTACACGGCGCCACACCCCAGAGTACTGCTTTCTTGAAGGAATTTGGAGAAACGACGGTAACCAAGAACCAAGGGAATTGTATAAAACATCTGACATGGTAGAATATATTTTAGAATGAGAAGGTTGAAGTTGTTGTGACGTGTGATTAGAACGGTTCAAAGAAGGGTGCAAAGTCATAAAGTAGAGGGAGAGTAAGAAGGCACAGATTCAGATGGCTGGAATATGTGGAGTTTGATGATGGGAGTTAAGAGTGAAAAGGTGGAGGTAGAAGATAAATAATATACAATAATGGGTATCTGTCGTGAAAGAGGCCAAGGTTCTTAGAGGACCACAGGGCCAAAGAGATTGAGATTAAAAGTCTTTGCAACACAAAAAAGCCTTTGTGACTACTGTCACGAACACCTTGTTCCCTTTGTGCAGTTTCTGATTTTCGGAACAATTTTAGCATTTAATTCACGGAAGTACTTTTTAAATTCTGAGTCAGAGATGCAAAAGATTCGTATTAATGTTACAAAAGCTGAATCTTCTCCACTTAAAAAAACATTTTTTTCTCCAAAATCTTGCTTTTCACTCATATATTGTTTTCGCTCCCAAGGAAATCAAACATAGCATAAAATCATACTTATGTGTCGCTTGAAACTATGTATGTATTTCCATGTCATATAGTAGTTCTGTGCAAACAAAGGTAAAAAGCTGGGAAGTCAAACGTTCTCTATAAAATGGATCAATGAATACGCTTTGTTATCTATTTGTAATATATTAAACGTTGAGCGAAGTTGTGCTTTCACGCTCATGTGAGAGAAGCCCGAAACCCCCATTCAAAACCGCAGGGGTTTCTGTACTGCGAATAAAACATGCACTTCGCGTATGTTTTAAGACCTTATTTTATATAGCAGATGTACTCAATGAATTTCGGCTATTAGGTCCTATATAGAGAGAAACACGGGATCTTGAGTTGTAACGTGCTTGCAGAAGCAGTGTCGTCCCTCCTCAGTTATATTAGTTTCTTGTGCTCTGACTTACGAGCACAGTTATGATCAAGGGTGTTCCGCAGATCGTCATAAAAGCCGTGTCTAATGATTCGAGCTTTCTTACCGGTTTTATTTTTGCAGTTCTTATGCTGAATACTCTTATTTTGCTCAGAGTTACTGGGTTTTTTACTTTCTCCATCGTCTGGTATTCTAGAAACTAGAAAACATCACCGCATTTCGGAAACTGAATCTGTTTCGCTCCTCAGGTGGAATGGGAGACACCTACTCTGTTGGGTCTCTTAGAAGGAGCTAACATCAAGCACTGATCTTTCAGGTGTGGGCGGGAAAGACACCTACTCTGTTGGGTCCCTTAGAAATCACTGGTCCAGTGATTAAGCTTAGCATTTCGTAAGGGACCCAACAGAGTAGCTGTCTTCTCCCCTAAACCTGAGAACAGAAATAGATCAAGTTTCCGAAACGTTGTGTTGTTTTCTAGTTTCTAGAATGCCGGACGATGGACAAAGGTCCGAAAACCCAGCAATTCTGAGTGGTATACACCATTGTTAGAACCCTTTAGAGTCTACTCCTATTTGTTCCTGTTTACTTCTGGCGAATAGTCGTGATCCTTTTCTTTTTGTTATCTCGGACAGTGACTAGAGGAGTTTCTCCATGTAACACAATTCACAACTTTGCCAACTTTAGCGGATAGAGGGCGTCGGGTGGTCAGCGCAACGAATCCCCACGGCCGTTAATTTTGATTTTCTAAACCGGAGCCGCTATTTCCTTGAAATACGTAGCTCCTCGATTATCCTCACGAGGCTGAATAGCACTAACTTCGCCGACAAGCAGCAGTCGCTCGGTCGGTACAGTTTGCTTGCGGACTAAAACCATGGAGTTCTTTTTGTTGTAATAAAATTCAAAAGTATATAAATTAAAATTATTGAATATTTAAAGCATTAGCCTGTTTGATGCGTTTGTTGGAACAATAATGAAAGAAAACGAATCTTTTTCCCATCTTCTGAAAGAAACTTGTAGATATGCAGATACCCCTTGTAGATTTATGTCGTTCTTTTATTGTCGATGTCGTTTGTGCAGTGTCGTATTAGTACAGTTGCTCCATTTAGGAATTTATTACTTAAAGATTCAGAATGATCCGCGATCATAGAGTTATGTACAGCCATACTCTTCCTGAGTAGCACTGCATCTAATTCTAAAATTGCAGAAATCTTATGATATTTTGTAATCTAATTTTGTTTCCCTTCTGAGGTGGACAGGTTTAAAAACGTCTCAAAACGAGCCCATCGCAACTTGGTGTCGTCACTCAAGACCTGAAACAGAATTGGTGTTTACAGTTACGTATTGTTGCCCTATGCCAGCGATGTGTAGTTATTTTCTGCTTGAGATTAAATTTGTGAATCTCAAAAGAATTGTAGTACCACAAGCTAAACAATGAAAATATTGTACATTGTCACGTATCCTTGTAACGCGACAAGTAATTAATGGATTCTCTTGATTGATGAATCGATTTATTGGGCAGTCACCCGGCGGATCTAGAAATACTTGTAACACTTCCACTCTTAGATGCGCCTTGTACGAATTCAATGAGCAGGTCTGTACCCAGTCTCTGTTCTCTTCTGTCTTGTGCTCGGACTGGGCTTCTGCTACTCTGTAAGACTCTCCAGTCTCTGTACCTTTTCTTCTAGTCTATCTCTCCCTGAGGTAGGTTTTGGTCGAGTCGTATAGAGATCACAGTCTCCGATTCCTACTTCGCATATCCGTCTTTCGTTGCTGTGTGAAGAACCTTCACCTATCCGTTGTAACGGGAACGTTTCTGTATGCGTTGCCTAGGAATCGATGTCTGTCATAACCTCGGAGACGTGTTTCAACAAGCCGTTACCTAGTAATGGATTTACATGTCACAGTATTATTAAATAACCATTAAGTTTTCGGTCAGTAAAAATTATCAGTATTAATTAAAAGAAAAAATATAATGAAAACTTCAGCAGTTTTCATTTCACAAATTTATTTATTAAAAAATGACAGTGATAAAGCTGATACTGTTTCAACTCTCTAGTATCTGGGTGTGTGTAAATAAGTGTAAAACTGTTACTACTTTGTAATTCATACATTTAGATCGAATGGTACAGTAGGGAGATTAGCTGGGCGTGGGTTGATAAGTACAGCTTTAAGCTGAAGGCACAAAACTACAGATCTCAAAATATGAAGTATTGCAATTTGGGAACAGGTTGAGACAGGATCCACATAGACCGTAATAAAGTAAGTTACTCCTAGTCATCTTACAAGAGACCGACTTGCAAGGATATGTTGCTTATTGAACTGGTACTTTGTCCCTACAAATCTGAGACCCCTTCCCATTTCGACAACCATGATTAATTTTCACCCCAGCTTTTGAGAAAATGAATAATAGCACTTAAATTGTGGAATGTTAGTTAACCCTATGCCTTGCACCAAAGGCCGCGCCATAGCTCAAGCGGTTAGTCGCTGGCTTCCCACCGCGGTGGCCCGGGTTCAAACCCGCGTCTGGTCACGTGGGATTTGTGGTGGATCAAAGTGGCGCTGGGGTAGGTTTTCTCCGAGTACTTCCGTTTCCCCTGCCAATCTTCATTCCACCAAATTCTCCATCATCATAATCACCCGGGGCAAGTACAACAGGCCAATCAGTGGCCGCCGTGCCCCCCACTATGCGAAAATGCCTTGCACCACGTCATGGTATATAGGTGGTTTGGAAGTAAGGCTCCAGTCATTGTTGATGTTGGAAGTAGGACTAGGTAGAAGTGAGCGGTCAGCTTCATACCTCAGCCACCTATGCTACTGGAAAAACATGTAGTGGTATCCATTCGTTGGTAGGCTTTGTGCGTGCACCATACCTGCTACGGACTGATGGCAAAGAGACATGTTATTATCCCAGCTGGATATCGAACTCAGTCCAGTCCTTATCTTGTCACTTTACCAACAGATATGCCATATTGACGACCGCCTCTGTGTTCTAGTGGTCACCGTTCCTGGCTACAGATCCAGAGGTCCGGGTTCGATTCCCGGCGTTACTAGATTTTTTTTCTGAGAAGTAGTGGGTCTGGAACGGGATCCACTCAACCTCGTGAGGATAATTGAGGAGCTTTTTCAAGGAAATAGCGTCTCCGGTCTAGAAAACCGAGATTAACGGCCGTGGGGATTCGTTTCGCTAACCATGGGACATCCTCTATTCGCAGAAGTTGGCACTAAACTTCGCCGACAGGCGGCGGTCGCTCGATCGGTATAGTTCGCTTGCGGACTAAAATCACGGAATTTATATTTTTGTTGTTGTTGTTTTATACCATATTGACATGTTCTCAGCATTTAAAATGAAAGGTCAGTCTGTACGAAATGGTCAGATGGTCTGACCGACGACGTTAGGAATCGCTGTAGTTATAAAATAAAGATGTATCACTTGATTGTGTAGCGCAGTGTAACAACACCATTTAGATTCTTGGCAGCGGGTATCGCTTTTGGAAGGGCTGTGTGCCAGGTTTCTCGTTTGTGTGAAGGCAGAACAGGAAGGGGAACACGGTTAGAAGGATTGTGCGGATATCCCCGATGGCGAAGCCTCATAAAGGTCTTCTCTTGCATATGTAGGGAACGCCTTCAAGTTGTTTTCATACTTGGATCCTCATTCTGTTAATGTACTCTTTAGGAAGCAGTATTAGGCATGTTTAGTTGGAGAAATGTTGCCGTTCCTGTATGGTACCTGTTTTATATTTTGACATTGGAATGCAGATTGGTGAGGCATTTCGTTTGAAGTGTATAATTGAAGGTTTTGGTACTATCGCTATGTTACAGATGAAATTTCTGAGTTTTGAATTAAAATCTTCTTGGAAACTGCAGGCTTTTAATTGTATTGAAAAGTTTGTAGGATTTGAGGTTCCCATGTTCTGTCTTCTGAGATATCCATGCAATCCGTTGAAAATAAACCGAAGTTTCGGTGGGACATGTCGCTTCCACCTTGAGTGTCGGAAGAATAAGCCGAGCAAGAAACCAGCGTTGAAGGCAGACGGCAGCCAGTTTTCACGCTGGCCTTTTGCTCGGCTTATTATTCAACCCCGAAGATGGAGGCGACCTGTTCCTCCGAAACGTCGGTTGACTTTCAACGGACTACACGACGTTATATCGCAGAAGATTGAACTGTTTATATTGAAAATTTTCAGTTCCGAGGTATCTGGTATAATTGGAATTGTATATAAAGTAACTCCAAAAGATTGTACTCGGTTACAAATCAATTACCGTCTTCTAAACTCTGGCTCCGTGCAGTTTGGTTTCTACGACACCATACGGCGTCATATCCCAGAAGAATGTACTCGTAAGCTTCATAGCCACAACCGTGAGAACAGCAGATCTCGTATTTATGTAACTTTTGTGTGTAGACACGTCCAAAGTGTTGTTTTGAACTGTGCATGGGAAAGCAGTGGGATTACATTTTGTTTGTGTGTGTTAAGACTGTGTGCTTGTGTCTGTCCACCAATATGTGTCAGTGGCCCAATAAATGCGGTTCATTTCCCGTTCGAGCTAGTATTGACGTAATGGTTCTGTAAGTACTGCTGATAAACATATTGGTATAATTGTCTCATATGATTGGACTTCGGGCTTTATCGTCTTTCTCCGGAGAAGGTACGTATTATTGAACTCAGTTGAAGTAATGGAGATTCTAGTCTGATACATAAAGTCCGGGTAAAATATAAGTAAGTAAAAGTAAAGCTATCCCTGTCCCAGGCCGTGAAGGCCCATAATGTTGTGAGACGTTGAGAGTCCCACATTATCTAGACAATCTGCTCAAAGATGGCGGTAAGGTCAGCCTTACGCGCCGGCCGCGCTTTACTCCCCAGGAAAATTTTTAATTAATTCCTGGTACTCATTTCTGTTAGAGGCTAAGTAAACCCCAGGGCATAGTGCGGCTGGAAGGATTAGGTCAACTGAAAAAAATTCAATGACCTCATCGGGATTTGAACCCGCGACCTTCCGGCTTGTAGCGTAGCACAATAATATCAAATTTATAATTGCAAGGAATAAGGGATTCGACCATAATTTGGTGGTACTGCCATATGTGCATGACTATATCACGCTAATCCGTATACCAATTGCATGCCTTTGATCGAGTATAAATTTTAATTACACGCGCAGTAGGGAGGTAGAATTTATGAGTGTCGCCTATAACTCTGTTTCGCTTTTTATTTCAGTGACGGTTATTCATGCGTAAATTTTCTTTTTGAGCTGTACTTTTCAAATTCGACAGTCGGAGATGTTCATTAGTAAAATGTGACTTCTAAGAAAAAAGTCAAGCACAACTTTTGGCTCTCCTTCAATATGTAACTAACGACGTTGTGAATGTTCACCTATATAGCTTATTGAGTTTATTGGATTCTTTAGGAAAATGATGAAAAAACTTGAGAGATGTCGTAGTGAAGTTGCTTCTGGTTGTCATAGCAATATTCCATGCCTAGAATTTATAAGAAACTCATTAAGTCCATTCTCAGTAAATTCAGTAGTGCCTCATTTCACATGGCAAAAGAATTTCTGTAGTTTATGTCGCCCTGATAATAGTTGATCCACCCCACCCCCCACCCACCCATTTTAGGACTACTCTAGCATTCCCCAGATGTGTTAATAAAGTTATGTTCATATTTAGGTATATTTTCCGTTTGCTAGCAGAAACTGTACATGAGGGAAAATAAGATATTTTTCACAAAGTTGACGTACAATGCGTTCAACCATTGAGGAAACCTGTCAACACCGTTGAGCTGGAACAGCATTCCTCACAGATTGCTGCTGTAACTGCCGATCGCAGAATGGATCATTAGCGCTGATGAACTCGCACCTATTGTCACTGGAGTAAGTTGCATTAATAGTCAGTGTCTATTAGAGGTGTCGATAGGCGGTTACAGATAGAGTGATGTTCATATGATAGTTTATTTGACAACGCTGTCGGTACCTATGTGTAGATTGTAAAGCGTCGAATTGTGGGATTATTTGCTGGCCATGATTTGAAAAGGATTCGGAAGAAAGATAATGGCTTAATAATAATTTTCTTGGAGGAACTTAGGAAACCACAAAAATGTCAGCCTAGATTCGAAC
>NW_019738375.1:0-5894 GCF_002891405.2 Cryptotermes secundus
GGATACCAGTGCAGTCCAAGAGTCTTCACTGCACCCTCGTCAAGACGAAGATTGCAAGGTCCCTGTGGTGCGGCTGGAATGGCCTCCAAAATGTCTAGACTGTTGGATCGCCACTTCCGAACGGGGAACCCTCCACTCTTGAGCAATGATGTGACGTCATCATGGAGCTGGACAGCTTAACTAACAGTGTCCGTTCCTGTGAGGAGGCCGTCAACATAGAAGTCATTCTTAATTACTTCAGCTGCAGTCGGTTGCGTAGTTTGACCGTCAAGCGCCACCTGTAATAAGCATTGTGTTGCCAGAAAAGGAGCTGCAGCAGTTCCGTAAGTTACGGTGGTCAGACGGTAGGTTTCCAACCGTTGACTGGTATGACTTCGCCACACGATTCTCTGGAGGTCTCAGTCGTCCTCATGCACTTGAATCTGTCAGTACATTTTCTCCACGTCTGCAGTCAATGCGTACCTTTGTGTGCGAAAGCGTAGTACTATGGAGAACAGATCCTGCTGGATGGTTGGTCCTACCATCATCAAATCATTCAGCAAGAGTGACTAGGTGGTTTTTGCTGACACATTGAAGACAACTCTAACCTTGGTAGTGCTGCTTGTATTCCTTACTACCGCATGAGGAGGCACGTAATAGCAAGACCGACACTGGTCATTAGGGTCGATGAGTTCCATGTGCCCCAGTCGCAGGTACTTATCCATAAACTTGATATACTCATTCTTCAAATCTGGGTTTCTCAGTAATCGCCTTTCCATGTACCCAAAGTTCTGGCTAGCAGTGGCAAGGGAGTCCCCAAGTTCTCCAACGTCTTGCCGTAAGGGTAGCCTCACTCTGAATCCGCCTGCATCATCATGGGTAACAGAGTTTGTGAAATGTTCTTCACACATGCTCTCTTCCTTGGACTGGTGGGGTGTCGTCAATTCTTCTTGCAGCCAGAATCGTTCCACTTGTGCATGCAAGTCATGAGTTGTGGTTAACAATGAGGTTGTTGCCATCTTCCGTTGTCCCACGGAATGTGCAGGTATACATCCTGCCAAGACCCAACCAAATTGAGTATTCTGGAGTGTTGGGTGGCCCAGCCTAGATTGCTCTTCTGGCCTCAACACTTCAAGCATCTAGATACCGCTGAGCCAGTAGAGGCCGAACTCGCTGGCTGAGTCGGGACTGATGGCACGCGCCAGTATCGGTAGGGTATAGAGACTGGTAGAATATCACAGGGGGACGTACAATAGACCATTGGTCGCGGTGCATGGGGAAACCCACCCCCTCCAATAATAATAATAATAATAATAATAATAATAACCTTCATTTCGGTCAGATTGCCACAGACTTCCCACGCAATTACAAAGGAGATTAGGCGAGTCACGCGTGATTTGATGACTGCTCGTTTCTTGATCAAGGCACGTTTCTGACTGTTGTCCATGTTAGCCCAGGAAATACGAAGGACGGTTTGTGATTTTGAACCAGACTGTACTTACCAGTCACGGCTGTTGGCAGTGCGTCACGGCGGCCCCTTCTTTCGTTGGATAACGAGCACAATGCACATTGCCACGCTTCCACAATCGTTTAGTTTAGTTGCAGGTTTACCGATATCCGGCCCGGAGGACCAAAAAATGTCGTGCGCTGAGCAACATCTCTCTGGTAGCTCCTAAAATCACGGACTGTATTTAAACACCTCTTAATTTAACTTAATGTACAGCAACCGGTTTCCACTTGCGTGCTTCCTTTGCGACGCCAACACAACGCGTCCCCACGCTTTCTAGCAACCGCCCTGCTGCTCCCTGGCGAGCACAGGCACCACTATGCCATAACCCGAGAGACCCAAGAGGTGCCGCGATCAAGCGGCCATGGCTCCAACTACTTAGAATGGCTGCACTCAACAGCACTATCGAAATTATCAAAAACAAACAGTTCATTATGGCAATTGTACATTGATACAACGGACTGTAGCCATTACTGGCCACACTGGCCACTGACATAAATCAATGGTACATATTTTGGTTTTCTTGTTTACCAGTTATCACCCAGTGTTATATCTAGTAGGTGGTTATAAACGGTAAACGTTATTGGGAAACAAATTTACCCTAACCTTTGGAGTTCGGGGCCCAAAACTGCACAAGATGACTTCACAACTGCCGTGCTTAACCCATGCAAACCATGGATACACACACAAAATAGTTCACAAAGGGCACGCCAGAAACTGCGAGAGACTACTTAACAACAATTCCGACTGGTGACAGTTAAAAAAGCATACACTAGAGATCGGTAGAATCAATTGCGATTGCTGATAGTTGGGAATACAGAGCCTGTAAAATGCTCGTGATTGAATATATTGTAACGTGTTTTTCTACTGAAGACACCGTTCCGATTGTTAATTGGTTTATTTAACAACCTACAAATCGTAACGACGATTCATTATGACAAGGCCGCGGGTTGACACACTTTACAAACCGTACTCACAATAATCTCTTCAGTAGTCTTCGCGTATTTATAACGCGGGAGCTATACAAGTCTCTCTTAATTACACACTCCCAATATAACTGTACTACAGCACACACAGTCTTTAATTCACACAATAATTCTTCACTGACTTACTTCTCCGTTATCGCGCACTATCACAGATTATCACATCAAATCTTCCAACCACATGTTCAAAGGTTGTCTTTTATCCGCAGAGATATTATGAGGTGAGGAAACAAGAGACAGATGAGAATAAACCTACGCTTACTCAACGAAAAGGAAGACAATGTGTCATCGCTTACTAACATATTGTGACGTCGATGGCGCAACGGGAAGTAGGGGCCGCGTTAACGCTGCGCTCTCGCGAGTGACGTCCCATACCCCCACTCCTTCCAACAGTTTGCAGCACTCGGTGGGCGCCACGTCATCCTCAGTGACGTGCCACGGTTTATAAGAGAACTCTGCACGCTCTGCACAGCCTAAGGAGTCATTCGAGCTGCAGCAGCCGCCGAAGACAGTTTATTTGTAGGTAATCACCGAGTTAACTTGTAACGAGTGAATCGTGATAGTGTGAAGAGATTTGAAGAGAGCTCCAGAGAATTGACATAATAAAAATGCCACAAGGCCGAAGGAAAGTTCCTTTCAGTGCGAAGGCAAAAAAGGCACAGCTTCAATCCAAGAAACAGCAAAAGAAACCGCTAGAAGGATCTGGTGAAAATGGAGTGACATCCTTCCAAGTTAAGGCGAAAGCAGAGTGCAGTCAAAGCAGAGAAGTTCAAAAGTTGAATGAGCAATCAAAGATACGAGGTTGTCGAGCAAATACTAACCGGTATGCGATAGGTTTCCATCGTGAGACTGAAGCAGAAATACTCAAACAGAAGGAAGCAGCTTATAAAGCCATTAATCCTGTGCCTGCTTCTGGACTGGAGATAGCTGTTGAAGATTTTTTCTTGAAAGAACTTGGTTTCCCCAAGCGACCACTATGGAATTTTGATATGAGTCTAGAACAGCTAGAAGCTAGTGAACACAAATACTTTACAGAATATATCTCAGAATTAGAGAAGAAATTCAGCTGGAAAGAGCTTAGTTATTTTGAGTTGAATCTGGAAACTTGGAGGCAGTTGTGGAGGGTTCTCGAGATGTCTGATATTGTATTCATCATTGTTGACATACGTTACTGTGCACTCATGTTTCCTCCATCAGTGTACAACTATGTGACAGAGACTCTGCATAAGGATATGATTCTGGTTTTAAATAAAATTGACTTAGCACCAGCTCCACTGGTTGTTGCGTGGAAGCACTACTTCCAACAGAAGTACCCTGCTATTCATATTCTCACTTTCACTTCATTCCCTGCTCACAACCTGAGAGGCGATCAAGAGAACAAGGCTGGCTTACAAATTCGTCATAGACGAGGGAAGCTTCGAATGGCAGCTGAAGGAGCAAAGACACTACTTGAGGCTTGCAAGTGTATCACCAATAATAAAGTTGATTTGAGTTCTTGGCATAAAAAAATATCTGAAGAAATGGAACTGGAATTTGATGACGAAGATATTGAAGTGGGTGAGACTGCTGAAATGAAGAAAGTGGACACAGGGCATTTTGAGCATGAAAAATATAAAGCTGGAACCTTAACAATAGGCTGCATTGGGTACCCAAATGTGGGGAAGTCTTCCCTTATAAATGCAATTATGGGAAAGAAGGTTGTGAGTGTTTCTAACACCCCAGGGCACACGAAACATTTCCAGACCATCTACCTAACTCCTAATGTAAGGCTGTGTGACTGTCCAGGTCTTGTGTTTCCTTCCAAAGTCCCAAAGACATTACAGATTCTTATGGGAAGTTTCCCAATTGCACAACTGAGAGTACCCTTTTCTGCAGTTCAGTATTTGGCTGAAAGACTAGACCTGCCTAATTTGTTGAAGCTGCAACATCCTGAACACGACGAACAGTGGTCTGCCATGGATATCTGTGATGGCTGGGCTTTTAAGAGTGGTTTCTATACAGCTCGAGCAGGTCGTCTTGATTCATATCGTGCTGCCAATAGCCTGTTACGCATGGCATTAGATGGAAAGATCTGCTTATGTCTCCATCCTCCTGGCTATTCTAGTAAAAGACATTACTGGGAGAAGCATGCTGATGTTCAACTTGTTCAATGGATCCAAGCCAAAACAAGTGAACAAGCAGCAGGTGATGAAGGTAGTGATTTTACTCCATCAGAAGATGAGGAGGAAGAGAATAGTAGAAAAGCACCAGAAGCAGATGGTAATGAAGCTTATGAAAAAGATAAAGAGAGCAGTTCTGGACCTGAAGACAGTGATTCGAATTCTGGACTTGATGTGTGTAATAAGTTTTCAGTGCTGGGTGCTGGAGAATAAGTATTAGATATGCTACAAAAAGTATTTTGTTATCTGTATTATGCAAGGTACATTTTGTTATGTAAGTGAAGACTGTTCAAGAAATAAATAACAATTACCACAGAGTGAGTGAGTGATTAGTACTGAGCAGGGCCCGGATTTTGATGACATGTCATCTTTTTTCATGGTATCCTATGCGATGCTCTTAAATATATAAATCTCAGTTACAGAAATGTAAATTTTATTGGTATTTTTTTTTGTCATTTTTTGCCATTTTTTAGTTTAATGTCATTTTTTCATTTCGGGGTAATTTTTTGGTAAATTTTTGAACTTTCAAGGGTATTTCTTGTCATTCTTGGCCATTTTAGGAAATTTTCTTCATAAGTTTTCTGAAATGTGAAAAACACAGAAGCAATGTTTTCTCTCTTTTCTCCTTTAGGTCATTTTTTCTGGATTTTTTTGTCATTTTATAGGCCTTTTTTTAATATTTTCAGGTCATCAAAATCAGGGTCCTGGCAGTGAGTATTGAGCCAGTTGTAGTCTAGCATTCGCCGAAGTGAATGGCAGTGACTCCAACAGGATAAGTTGTTGTGTGATTGTAAATTGTGTAAATGTAAGAGGGAATGGACAATAAATTCGCTAGATCCAGAACGGCCTGAAGTTGTTTGTCGCGTGACATAAACCCAACACGTGACAATATCATCATCATCATTACCATTATTATTTTCGTTGTCACCATAATAGCAACCGTAATCATACCCATAATCGTAAACACAATTATCATTAGTATCTCAGAATTTGACTTCTTCGTCTACAATCATTTCCCTTTTTATATGGGTTTCCAGTCTCTTCTATATTTCGAGACGCTTTCTCTCTCATCTCTTGCCGTACTTTGCTGACCGCCTCACAGCTTCTAGTACCTGGCTGAAGTACTTATCCTGTTCTCCTCATTTCATAGGTCTCTTTCCTTTAATGTCGTACTCTTATGTCTTTATCGGCATTTATGTTGTGCTCATTCTCTTTTCAGTATCAAATGATTCTAGCACTACTAACAGTTGGGGGCACGCGGTAGCG
>NW_019738376.1:0-3784 GCF_002891405.2 Cryptotermes secundus
ATTACACTGGAATTGGTGCGTTGTTTATTGTAACTTGTGGGCACGCCCTACGTTTGCTGGCGAATGTTATTTGTGCTGATTTAGTATGATTCATTTTGATTTTCCATAGTCATAGCCACTCCTGGAGAACATTTAAGTATTTCTGTAATGTTTCGGACGCTCTCTTGGGGTTTGTATTGGAGGACAGGATTGCAATGTCATCTGCAAATGTGGCCAGGGTTATTTCTTGTGACTGTGGGATACCTGAAGTAAAGATCAGGTATAGGAAGGGGCCAAGGACGCTACCCTGCTGTACCCCAGATTGGATGGGGTAATATTCAGAGTGTGTATTTTCTATTTTAACTTGAAAGTAGCGATCAGTTAAGTATGTTTTAAGTAACAGACATATTTGGCTGGGTACGATAGTTTTTAATTTGTATAGTAGTCCCTCGTGCCATACTTTACCGAAGGCTTGTTGAATATCCAAGAACACTGACGCACACATCTTCTTACCCTCCAGGGTGTCCTTTATTTGATGAACCATTCGGTGGCACTGTTGAATTGTTGAGTGGTTGTGCCTAAATCCGAATTGGTGATGTTGGATGATTTCTTCCATTGCCATCGTGTTTTGTAATCTGTTTAATAGCAGTCTCTCGAAAATTTTGGACATCATGGGTAAAAAGCTGATTGGGCGATAGGATGAATCTTCTGTTTGTGATTTACCGGGCTTTGCGATCATGATCACGTGGGCGATTTTCCATTGTATTGGGTAGTGACAGAGCTTTAACATGCTGTTGTATATCGTTGTAAGAAGCACAATTGCTTTTGGGGGAAGATGTTTGAGGATATCACCAACTACTAGGTCGAATCCTGGTGCCTTATGGGAGTTTGTTTTGAGGAGTTCTTGGTAAACTTCTTTTGGTGAAAAGGATCTTACTGGAGGAGACAATTGACAAGGGGCGTCGAGGAAGTTGAAGATTTCGGATCGATCGGTGTTGTCTGATTCGACAGGTGAAAAGATCTTTGCGAGGTAAGCAGCGAAGGTATTCTGTTTTTCGTGGTCAGTTCGTGCCCGTGTTCTGTCTGGGGTTCTAATTGGTGGGGTTGCTATGGTGGGTCTTTTGAACTTCTTCATAGCTTTCCACAGTGAGTGGTCATCTGGAGTTAAATTTGTTAAGTACTCTCGAAAGGTGTTGTTATGGGTTGATTGTGCGTGTATTGTGGCATGAAGTTGATGAGTTAGTCTATTGAGGGACGCCTTATCCAGAGGGTTTCTTGTTCTTTACCTTTCTCGACGCGCTCTTCTTTTTTCCGCTACCAGTTCTCGAATGTGTAGAGGTATGTTTTGACTCTTTGGTACCATTTTTCTGGGGGGTGGTGTCGCTTTCCATGCAGATTCTTGAATTAGTTTGGTTAAACAGTGCACTGCTTCTTCCAGCTCTTGGATTTCCTGTATTCTCTGGTTTAATATTATGTTGTTTTGTATGGTTTCTTGAAAGAGTTGCCAATTAGTGCTACAGGTTCATAGTTTGGGTCGTGGTGTTTCAGTTTGGATGTGATGATTACGGCTGATCATGCGTGGGCTGTTCCGTCTGGGTGATCGGCGTAGTATATATTATAGTTAGGTATTTTAACGACGGTTCGGTCCGTGGCATGGCTTTTAGAGATTAGTCGTATGTCGAATAAGTTTATGTTTAGGAACAGTATAATTTCTTGCAAATGATTAGCTAGCCCATGTGCATTCCAGACTGCAATTCGAACGGAAGTTGCCGTTAATGTGATAGTTTGCTCATCATAATGGTAAGCATGTTTATTATCATGCTGTTCTGGTTTATGAGTTGGTTGAACATGCTCTTGAATTCATGGAGGAAGTTTCCCATCAGATTACCGAGTTCTGAGTTATTGCCTGTTTGAGGTGTTATGTTGTTGGCCGCCGCTTGACTATAACTGATTGCAGTTTGTTGATTTTGCGTTTGTAGGTGAGTATGTCTGTTGGCGTTTGGGGTGTTTGGCTTGTTTCTATAGTTATCGTTGTATTTTAGCTTTAGTAGGTCCCGGTATACGTTGCAGCCCTTAATAGTTATATACGCCTGGTAACCTTATCGCCATCTATGAGCCGACTGTCTAGAAAATGTGGGAACCTCCACATCTCACCACCCTATAGGCCTCCACGGCCTGTTACAGGGACGCATTTACTTTGCTTGCTTCTAATAGCGCCACATTTGCTTCTTTTGGGTGGGCCCCCGGATCCCTTGGCGTCCTTCCCTATCAGGGTCCGTGTGTGGAGGGGCGGCGGGAGCCCTTTCTGGTCTGTTCTGAAACTATAAATTAAGTTAGAGGGGTTAATGGACTTGTACAGGACATTGGGACATACACGTTCAGTTCTCAGCTTCTGTCATCCTCCAATACTTCTTTATAAACTCACAGCTGTAAAAGTACATAGCTTACAAAGGAGGGATCATAAATTACACGAGTGTCAGATTTCCAGCTGAACTGCACAGTTTGATCAATACCTGAAGATATTCTTATATTTGGTCCATAAATGTGGTATCTCAAAGCTAATTCATTGTCTTTATGTGTGTCTCATGCAATTAAATGTAGGGGAGACATTAACACGTTACACCAATTAACCGGAGAAGTTGACAAGGCATTAACAGACACTTGACATAAATGGGAATAAAGCTTGAAGCTGTCCCTGTGGCGGGCCGTGGTGGCTCAGAGGGTTGTGAGGCGTCAAGGCTCCCACATTTTTAATAGCTTATTATTATTATTATTACTTTGATTTGTGCTTTGTTTTCTTTCTTTCGCTCGTGCTCACTTGTAACTGGTCCTTGGGCTTTGGAGTTGGCACGCCAATAAATAAGAATTTAACTTAATTATTATTGTGCACTGGTTCCTCATTTACCGATTAATAATAATAATTCAATTCAATTCAATTCAATGCTTTATTTATTTACGTGCCGAGCTCAACAGCGGAGGCCAATTACAGAGTCAGCACGGAAAAAGTAAAACAACAAACAACAGACAATAATAAAAATCAAGACAATAAACACATAGATAATAACAGGTCAAAAACGTTAAGTATTTGGAAAATTAAAAACAATTAACAGCAGAAAACTAATTGCATACTTAGCTCAAAAGCCAGTGACAAGTTAAAAAGACAGTGCAAATAGTAAAAAACAACCAAAAGTACAAAAATTATCAAACTAAACAATTCAAACTTAAACTAGATTTACTAAAAATGTCTACAAGTTCGCAAACAAAATTTGCAGCAACAACACATCTAGCTGTGGGACAGCGACTGAAAGAACAGCTAAATGTAGAAAAATTTCGAATGTTCCGAGAAGGAACCCGCAAACCGACCGCATCAAGGACAGAGGAGCAATATGTTGTGCCTCTAAAAACATTTATTAAAAACAAAGCATCAATATGACGCCGTCTGACATCCAAGGTTTGCAGATTTAGTTTATCCAAAATACTAAAATAATGATAATCTATATCTTTAAAAAATCTATTATGACAGAGAGCTGCAAATTTTCTTTGTATACGCTCAAGTTTGCTGGAGTCAGTATTCGTTATCGAATTCCAAACAACAGAAGCGTACTCCAGTTTGGATCTGATTAAAGCAGTATACAGCATCAAAAGACTGTCTAAGGTAGAGAAGGAAAACGTAATGGTGCGAATTAATCCTAGTAATTTCATAGTTTGTGAAAATAAAATATCTACATGTTGATGAAAGTGAAGCTTTGAATCGATAAGTACTCCAAGATCCTTAATACTATCAGTTCGCAAAATAAAAAAATTT
>NW_019738376.1:4117-18575 GCF_002891405.2 Cryptotermes secundus
GTAATTATACATACCAACCCTTCGTCACCATAAAAGAAATCGCATGATAACTGGAAAGGAAGAAATCGTTTCCTAATGGAGAGAATATCCCGGCTGTTGCCTGGAGACGACTATGCTGACTAAAATCTTCGAGGTTTTTATCAGACGCCCCATGCATACTATCCAGTTGATGATTCTATATACAGAGTGTCCGGATGAAGGTAAGGTAAAAGGTAAAGTTGTCGTTATGCTTAAATAATTAATCACTACCCCATGAAGACGTATGGGGAAATGGATGTATAGGTCCACATTTTCTTAAACCTCGGCATTAGCTGGAGGCGAGTGATCAGCTTCACGCCCCCGGCCGCTTCCAATGAGTGTCGCCTCGGTACTCATTGGAAAGGAGGTTGGCTGGATCCCAGTGCCAGTCTGGAAGACGTGGAGAAGAGAAAATTCTTGACACTACTGGAACTCTAACTCTGGCCCCTCGGTTGTGCAGCCCATAGTCAGTCGCTATACCGACTACTGATTCCCGGCTCCCCGCACTCCAGAAGATAGAAATCAAAATTATGTAAATACTGGTGTCCAGCGGCATTAGGACTTCTGAAGTCGGAGAGACAAATTCAACTTAAGATGCTACAAAGATGTATGAAGTAAAGAAAATAATAAGATCCCACATGAAAAGAGAAGAAATTCGTTTCATAACTTCTGCAGGTGTGGCAGCTGGGTACGTAAAAATGTGGTCACAACATTGGCACAGAATTGAGACTTTAACCTCCATACAAGATACATGATAAATTCCTACACTGTTGTAACAGACCTCAAATAATCTGGCCGCGCCATAGCTCAAGCGGTTAGTCGCTGGCTTCCCACCGCGGCGCACGGGTTCGATCCCGGGTCTGGTCAAGTGGGATTTGTGGTGGACAAAGTGGCGCTGGGGCAAGTTTTCTCCGAGTAATTCGGTTTCCCCTGCCAATCTTCTTTCCACCAATTGCTCCACAATCACCCTCACCTATCATCTGGGGCTGGTACAATAGGCCAGAAGTGGCTGCAGTACAAGGGACATAGTCCCACCCCACTAACAATTAAAAAAAATTAAAATAATCGAAGATCTCAGATGCAGTGACGTAAATATAGAACAAGTTTCTTATTATAAATGTTTGGGGTATATAGTTAATTCAGATAACACAAACGAACAAGAGATTAAAGAGAGATTAGTGATTGGAAATGAATCATATGTTGCACATTTAACATTGCTTGAAGGTAAATTTATTTCTAAAACAGCCAGAATTAAAATTATACCAGATGTTAATTCGACCAACAGTAAACTATGCCTGCGAAAACTGCACACTCAAAGGAACCATTAAACATAGACTTTAGTCTTAAAAAGGGAAATTCTAATAGAAAGCTTCGGGCCATCAAGAAACCGTGATGGCTCCTGGAGAGTTAAAACAGATGGCGAACTAGATAATCTAATAAAAGGAAGGAACAGTTAACTTCATCAAAGCCCAAAGAATAAGTTGGCTTGGACACATCTCAAGGATGGAGGCTGGACGAACAGTTAAAAGAATATATGACTGGCAGCCACATGCCATAACAAAGAGAGGCCGACCTAAGATTAGATGGAGAAATGACGTAAGGGAAGACCTAAAGGATTTATGAGTTTATAACTGAAGAAGAAGAAGAAGTGGTGTTGTTCCCGTTGAGGTCATTGAAATTTTTTTTCAGTTTACCTTTAAAAGCGCCATGGTGGCCTATGCTGAACATTTCTGCGCCTGTTGACGGTGGGGGTCACTTCCCCACCGCCTTCTTTTTGCTTTTGCCTTGCCCGTTCTTGCGGGCACCTGGGGCTGGCATCCCCTGCCCCACCGCCTTTTCCTTTGATACTCGCAGTTTTAGGCTTGATGCACAAAATATATTAACTGAAAATATAAATTAAGTAAGAAGGATTAATGGACTTTTACAGGGAATTGGGACACACACGTTCAGTTCTCAGCTTCTGTTATTCTGTAGACGAGCTTTAACTTCAAGTGTCGACTTGGAATATCAATGTTCACGAGGAATCCGTTAATTGTAACGAAACTGAAATGCGTTGACTTACAAGTTTTATATATGCTCTGTGCATAGAATGCATCTCAAATGGAGTTGTTTGAACAAATCCATTACAAGGTGCAGAACGTATTTATATCTGGAACTGACAACTTTCAGTCACGTGGCCCGCAGTTCCGGCTTGAAGCTGCAATTGCATGTTTCTCTATATGCAAATAAGAGTGTCAGGTCTCCAATACTCGTTTATAAATTCACATCTGTAAAAGTATGTAGCTTACAAAGAAGGGAAGATAAATTGCGCGAGTGTCGGATTTCCAGCTGCACTGTACAGTGAGATCAATACCTGAAGACCTTATGTTGCCCAAAGCTAATTGTATGTAATTATGCATGTCTCAAGTATTTAAATGTAAGAGATATATTAACACATTACAGTAAGTAACCGGACCAGTTGACAAGACATTAGCAGACACTTGACATAAACAGAAATATAGGTTGAAGGTATCCCTGTGGCGGGCCGTGGTGGCTCATATGGTCATAAGGCGTTGAGGATCCCACATTTTCTGCACGGCCGGCTCACGGGTAACGGTTGGGTTGTCGGCCTTACATGCCGGTCTCCCTTTGCACCCGAAGGGATTCCTGGTGCTCATTTCTGTTCCGAGGCTGGGTTAAACCCCAGGGCCATGTTGCGGCTGGAGGGATTGGGTCAGTTGAGGGATCCAATCACCTCACCAGTGATCGAACCCGTCACCTTCTGGCTTGTATCATGGTGCATCAGCCCACTACGCTACCGCGTGCCCCCATATAAACAGAAATATGTATGTTAATTACAATTAAGTACTAGGTTATGCAGATTTGAATTTTGCATCAGTCTCGTATCTTGCTTCCTGGTTCGCCTTTGACGATAAGTAAATATTTCTTAGTATTTTAAAGCTAAGTTCAGTTTTAATAGCTTATTAATTTTTATTACTTTGCTTTGCGTTGTCTTTTGTATGTGTTTGTTTCCGTCTTTAGCTCGTGCACACTTTGTAACTGGTCCTTGGGCTGTTGAGTTGACACAAAAATAAATAAGAATTTAAATGAATTATTATTATTACTGTGCACTAGTTCATATACTGATCACGGTGGCCGCGCGGTCTGGGGCATGGCCTGTCGAGTACTGGGATCGTGGGTTTGGGTCCCGCTCAGGGCATGGACATCTGTGTGCGTTTATTCTGTGTTTATGTGCTTCTGTGTTGCCTCTGTCGGAGGGGGAGTCCGAATGAAATGTATTCAAAATAAAAATGTATATCTCGGAAACTAATTTTCATACTCAGTAGCAATATCGTCACCACAGGAACAGGTTTAATGCTTGTTGAGGCTAGCAGAGTTGCAATTTCCTACGGCCGTCCAGCGTTGTTTTATAACGTAATATGTACGTCAACATCCTACACGGAAGAGCATTCGGTTCTGGGCCAAAAAAAACTGAGGCTATAGGTTGTCTGTTGCGTGTAAAATCTCCTGGAAAGACATGGAACTCTGAAGAAAATGTCAGTCGCATTAAAGAGCCATTCCAGCGAAGTCCGCGCAAATCAATTCATGCTGCTAGCTTGCAGTTACAAATTCCACGTTCAACACTGCACAATGTGCTAGACAAAAGCCTGGCTCCTCCTAGGAGCATAGGGTAAAGGTAAAGTTGTCCTAGGCCATGAAGGCGTGTGGGGGAGTGGATGTATAGACTCAGGTTTTCTTGATCTCGGTGCTAGTTGGAGGTGAGTGGTTAGCTTCACGCCCCGGCCGCTTTACCCCCGGGGAATAAGCCCTTGGTACCCATTGGATAGGAGGTTGGGTGGGCCCTGCACCCAGTCTGGACGCTGTGGAGAAGAGAAAACTCTTGACCCTGCCGAGACTCATACTCCGACCGTCGGTCGTCCAGCCCGTAGAAAGTTGCTATATCCACTACGCTATCGCGGCACTTTCCTTGAAGGTAAACTGCAACTATTTAAAGTGGATAGGTCAGAAAGTGAAATCCCCCAAAAAGAGACTTGACCTTGCCTGACTGAACTACATTTTTTCTTTAATTTTGCCCATTGCCTAGCGACAGTAATGCTTGGTAAGTGAAGAGTTAGCTGTCAAGAAACTTACCGCTATGAAAACGACTGCCCCGAGAAGGGCTGGCCAGACCCACATGTGGCCGTGCTTTTCCTGCAACACATCAATATAAGAGTCACTTAAGATTTGATCCTATTTGAAACTCGTCTACTGACTTGAGTTTCTGAAATTTACCTCTATATATTATTTACCAAATCCTGTTCAGGAAATTTGAGTGAATCTCTCTCTCTTAGAAAAAATGTCAATACATCATTTAGATGAAAATATAATTCATGTTAAGGAGCGGGAATTTCTTTGCTGCTTTTGTGAAACTTACCACCATAGCTTTCAAAATTGATATTGATGTATCCAGTCCCTCTAGGATGGCTGAAAAAAAGGATAAAACGACTTCATTATGCTACACACATATTACACTTACAGTCGAATTCCTGGCTTGTCACCGTAATGTCAATTTGCTCCTGTCCTAAACACAACACTTTGAGTGCATGCACTCGTGGAGCAACACATAACTATTCATTATTACCCAGCTGGGTCCACAGCGTTTCATTCAGTTCTCTTAAATTCTGAGTACAGCTGCTAGGTATGCTTCCAGTGGACTGAAGCAATTGGGCTTCATGTTCTTCGTCTAAATGCTTTATCTGTGCAAGTTAATTTTGTTTGCACAATCAATGGCTGTCTTCAGTTTACATTCCTTAAATTCGTATACCCTTAACCTAGCGTAATACTGCTTAGCTATATATACTGAAAAACACTGACGTTCTGACAATATAAATGAGAAATTTAACTCAGTATTTCTTATCTTAATTAGTAAGGGCAAAACATGGTACACACTGTATTTCACATGATTTGTTATAGGAAGACGAACTACACAACTTTCCTTTAAAAATACATCAATTTTACTAATTCTTAAAACTAAATTACGGTATTACGGAATTGGCAATGTCAGTCACTTGATTTAATTTCATCTGATTCATGATTTGGGCTTGTGCATATATTTTATCTTATCACAGTGTTCATTATTCGTCAACCCTTAAGATCGTACACTCTAGTTCTCAAGTATGTCTTGTAATGTCGATTTTAAGACTGTTACCTGTTCTTTAGAAAGTTAAAAAAATCAGTGTTGTTCCTTTTCTAAATCCGAAATTTTGTCTGTGTAATATGTTGCGTCTTCACTATCCATAGTACCAAACAAGATTCTGCTAATTCCACCAATGAAGCTAAAAAAGCCTCTCTTATAACGCGATTGAGTACCTTCATTTTCAATTCTGGTTGACTATTTTACAACTAGTTTCATATTTTCTACTTCATTAATCTATTTAAATACCTGACGGTTTTCATAAAATCAGGGATCATTAGTATTATCATTTGTAGTTACCAGTTACAGTAGACCGCAACGTTCAGAACACAAGAACTCTTTAATTCTTTGGTCAACACCCACATTTTCGTGGCGTCACAGCCCGAAAGACCAGTACGTTCGAGAACAGTACATACCGACGTATACAGCAAGCTACGGAATGTTCTGGAAGGTCTGGAACCAATCATAATACACCTATCGCAATATCGAATCGAAATAGTGTGACCCAATCAGAGAACCCTCAAAGGGCGTCAACCGAAATTGCGTAGTTGCTTGAGGTTGTGGGAAATCTATGCCATGTATGCTGTGCAATTAATTAGTAAGTATCAGTAAATATGGATTATAACTTGATCTTGTGGGATGAAATGTTGTGATTTGTGAAATATATATTTTGTTGCTTCTATTCTATTTTTCAAGGTTTTGTTTAAATTTCTCGGTACGTAGTCTTGACTTCTGTTTTGAGGTGGCGTTGATATCCGAATTATAGCTTTATTGTAGAATGCTTTAGTGATTCTTGGTCAGTGAAATTGTGTTTGACTTTGGTTATAGCCAAAAGTATACAGTCTTCGCCTTTAGTATAATAACAGTTAGTTCGTAGAGCGCCAAGTGTTTCAGAGCAATATCTGGATTCAATGTTTAGGATTTGAAGAGTAAGATGTACAGTAAATCAACAGATGAAGCTGGTAAACAGCTCATTTCAGCTTGTGTCCTGTTTCTGGGGTTTCTTGTCTTACTTTTTGATCTTGAGAATGGAGGTGATTTGGTTCTCTGAAACGTCAGGCTGACTTTGAACTACACCTTACAACCCTAAAGATGCACTCTTTCATAGTTACAGGTAAAACTCGTATCCAAATATTTACCATATTTTCATTTTTGATTCTCACACACAACGCACTGGTGTAAAATCTGCACTGAGATTTTTTTTAAGGCTATTTTGAGGGACAGTCTCATCTTGGGAATCAAGAAATATAGCAGTTTGTTTGCCATGAAGCAGATCAAACTGAAAAGTTGTCTGTCTGTTGCTGTACAGCAGTTTTTGACTTTGGTAAATAATTTCCTGTACAGTTTCCGTAATTTAAGAACTTCACATGTGATATGTGACGTGAATTTTTTGGAGATGAACGTAGATATAATGATATCAGTTCATTAAATTGTGTGTTCTGTTTTGAAATGGCGTGTTTTTGCCAGTTAGCAACTTTATCCAAATCTTGATTTAGAAAGTGGCGCAATCATGGTCTCTGAATATAATGGATCTAGTGATTGCGGACCTTGAAGTGATTTTCTTATTGACTTTATCACTTGTAAATAAGAATATGATGGATGTAATACATATGGACCCATGTTAGGTGGGTCCCTTGTCACAACAGGATGGAGTGTCCTTAGGTTGCAGATGTGGGACACAACCTTCACGTATGGAGGGTAGCTGTGAATAAATGAAGTAGTCCTGGACAACCGACAAGAAGGGGTCCTCCATCCTGTTGGTTGGGTGTGGGGCTAACAACTCGTCACAGTAAGAGGTAAGTTTGTTACGAAGATCACAAGAAACCTCAGATCTGGACGCATTCTTTGGATAAATGACCTGAGTGAAAGAAACTGGATACGAGATAGGTCCTCGGAATATTAGATGTATAGGGAAGGTTTGCTCAGAAATATCAAAATATAAGTTAGATTTAGTGGGAGTACAGGAAGGCAGATGGGACAGAGGTGTCACCAAAACAGCAGGTGAATATACATTTTTCTACAAAAAGGGGAATAAGGATCATGAATTAGGTACAGGTTTTTTGTACATAAGAGAATCATGTCACCAGTTAAGAGGGTAGAGTTTCTAAGTAATACAATATCATACATAATACTAAAAGGTCCCTGGTGTGATATTCTGAATATATTCATGCCCAAACAGAGGATAAAATTGATGATATGAAGGACAGGTTCTAGGAAGAACTGAAACATATATGATAAATTCCCTAAATACCATATGACAATTTTGTTAGGAGATTTCAGTGCTGAAGTAGGAAGGGAGGACATTTTCAAACCAACAATTGGGAATGAGACTTTGCACGAAATTAGTAACGTTAGTGGAGTTAGAATAGTAAACTGTGCCTCAACCAAAAATCTTATTGTCAAAAGTCCAATGGTCCCGCATCATAACATTCAAAAGTTTACTTGGACATCTGCTGATCGAAAGACGCACAACCAAATTGACCATATTATGAAAGACAGGAGATAGCAATCAAGCATACTTGATGTTTGATCACTCAGGGCTGCAGATTGTGATGGCAAAAGTTGGCAAGACACTGTCAGTGGGTAAACAAGCAATGCACAGAGTTCATATGGAGAGGTTCAGTCTCAAGAAATTAAACAAGGTGGAGGGTAAAGAGCAGTTTCACGTTGCAATCTCAAATATGTTTGCAGCTTTGGAAAATTGAGGTGGATATTAATAGAGCTTGTGAAACTATGAGAGACAATATAAGAATTTCAGCCAAAGAGAGCCTAGGTTATGAATTGAAGCATAAGCCATGGTTTGGTGAAGGATACTCAGAATTATTAGACCAGAGAAAACAAGCCAAATTTCCAAGTTGGTTGAGGCACTATGATACAAGCCAGAAGCTTGCGGGATCAAATCCCGAAGAGGTCATTGGATTTTTTCAATTGACCTAATCCTTCCAGCCGCACTGTGGCCCCGGGGTCGACTCAGCCGCTAACAGAAATGAGCACCAGGAATATTCCTGGGGGTNAGTTTCACGTTGCAATCTCAAATATGTTTGCAGCTTTGGAAAATTGAGGTGGATATTAATAGAGCTTGTGAAACTATGAGAGACAATATAAGAATTTCAGCCAAAGAGAGCCTAGGTTATGAATTGAAGCATAAGCCATGGTTTGGTGAAGGATACTCAGAATTATTAGACCAGAGAAAACAAGCCAAATTTCCAAGTTGGTTGAGGCACTATGATACAAGCCAGAAGCTTGCGGGATCAAATCCCGAAGAGGTCATTGGATTTTTTCAATTGACCTAATCCTTCCAGCCGCACTGTGGCCCCGGGATTGACTCAGCCGCTAACAGAAATGAGCACCAGGAATATTCCTGGGGGTAAACGGCAGCTGGTGCATAAGGCTGACAGCCTCGCTGCCATCTGTGAGCCGATTGTCTAGAAAATGTAGCCTCGACCTCTCACAACCCTATGGGCCTCCACAGCATGTTAACGGGGATTCCTTTACAGGAAATATCTGAAGGACAAAATTGATGAGCTTGTAACGAACAGTAAGAACAAGAACATTATAGACCTTTATAGTGGAATAAATGAATTTAGGAGGGGTTTCCAATCTAGAAGTAACTTAGTGAAGGATGAGAATTGTGATCTGCTTGCAAATTCCTACATCATTTTGAATAGGTGGAAGAAATAATTCTCTCAGTCATTGAATGTACATAGGGTGAGTGAAGTTTGGCAGATAGAAATACATACACCTGATCCTAGCCCTTTTGAGGTTGAAAAGGTATAAATCGCCAGGTNGCATACATCTGAGTCATTAGTGCCTGATCCTAGCCCTTTTGAGGTTGAAAAGGTATAAATCGCCAGGTAGTGATCAAATTCCATCAGAACGTGAAATATTACATTCTGAGATCCGTTAGCTAATTAATTATGTTTAGAATGAGGAAAAATTGCCTGATCACTGTAAGGAATCGATTATTGTACTAGTTCACAAGAAGGTTGAAACTGGTTGTAGTAATTATCATGGGATGTCACTGCTATTAACTTCATACAAGGCTGTGCCATAGCCCAAGCAGTTAGTCGCTGGCTTCCCACCGCTGTGGCATGGGTTCAAACGCGTGTCTGATCAAGTGGGATTTGTGGTGGACAAAGTGGCGCTGAGGTAGGTTTTCTCCGAGTACTTTGTTTTCCCCTGCCAAGCTTTCTTTCCACCAAATTCTCCATCATAATCACCAGGGGCAGGCTCAATAGGCCAATCAGTGACCGCCATGCCGAGTGGAGCCAACTGGACTCCCCCCCCCCCACTATGCGAATTTAAATTTTTAATTTAACTTCATACAAAATTTTATCCAATAGTCTTCTCCCAGGGTTTGTGTCGTGACCCAAGATGTTGGCTGGTCGACTGAATTACGTTGGCCGAGCGGTAGCGTAATAATTCAGTGATGATGATTGTCAGTTGGCTGCCTGAGCGTGTATTCCAACCACAAAGAGCAAATACTCACTACAGATTATAGAGGATTTATTGAGACTGTGTGTATATTACATACAAGCGCTGGTAGACGTAAGCCTGGCCAGCCTTCTCATAGCCCCAACTCAGACAAAATGCTCCCTTCAACTTCTCTCTTGTTCTTAAAACCTAATCTAAACTAAGCTTGCAGCCCAATGTCTCGAGACGTGAACCCTCACGCAGATCAAGTTACACCAGCGGTTGTTGAAGGATAGGTCCCAGACGAAACACTCCAGGACTCCACTAATTTATGAAAATGGCAGGGGTAGATATAACTTTTTTTTTATGGAAGGAGGTCAATCTCTTGACATGCTATAAATTTTAGTAGAGGGCATGACCCCAGACATCAGACTCAAGTTCCTAAAACTAAAAGGGGTTGCGAACCTTCGCGACATTTGTACAGATGAAATTTTGGGGGATCGTTGGTGTGGACAATATTGAGATGGATCTTGTAGAGATAGAATAGGGTGGGATGTTATGGACTGGATTGATTTGGCTCAGGATAGGGACCAGTGGATGGCTCTTACCATCATGGTAATTACCCTTTGTGTTCCGTAAAATGCTGGGACGTTCTTGAGTAGCTGCTTCTCAAGAAGGGCTCAGCTTCATGAGTGAGTGAGTGCATATGGATCTTCAGTGATTTATGTAATTACCTTGGTGTGTCTCCCGAAAGCCGGAATGGTTGAAGAGCTCGTGGTTGATTCCTAGGCAATGAGCAAAGTTCCTGCTACAACTCCAGTTGGAATGCATCCATTGCTATCCAGCGGCTAGCAATCTCACAGTGGAGTTTCCACCATTACACACGAATTGTTGGAAACAGCTTTTGCATAGCAGTGGCCGAGGTTAACCTGAGGTGGCACAACAAGGAGATGTCTCTAAGAAGGATGCTAAAATAATGCCGGTCGGAGGACTGAAGAAGAGGCGTAGGCACCGAAACCGCCAAAATAAGAACGAACTCACCCACGGCAAAGGTGGGTGCCAAAGGAAGTTGGCTGTCACCCACAGAGGGATGAGCCACCGTGAGAAAGTGGCACAGCGCAAGAGACACAGGCTTCAGGGAAGCAGTCAAGAAGGACTACCAGTTGAACAAGGACAGCAGAAGAATCGGACCAGAAACCAATCTGCAAGATGAATCCGGAAAGGACGGACTCCTGGGTGGAGACAAGTGGTGAGTCAGTAAGGCACCAAGGAAACCAGGGATCAAGACTTCCAGAACCAGCTACGGCTTAGAAGCAAGAGGGAATTCAATGAAACACTCAAGAACCAAATGGATTGGAAATTACAAAGCAAATTGCTGGATTTCCTATCCAGTTGCAAAGAAGTAAACACTTGACACTTTGGAGAAGGTTGACCACTTCCAAAGTGAAAGAGATTTTTAAATAGCGCATAGAGGAGGAACTGGTAATGCAGAAGCACCTGCCTCGCCAGCAGGAATTGAAAGCGAAAGATGACGAGAACATGGAGCTGCTCAGGACAAGCACCCTTGAAGGGGGTGCATGAAAGGAAGGGAAGTACCGTTAGGCTGTTTGGGACAACCACCTTTGGAAGGGAGAAATGTGGCATGCCGCCAGAGAGCTGGAATGGCTGAGGAAATCCTGGTTGAATTCCTAGGCAACAAGCAGTGTTCCAGCTACAATCGGAATGCATCCATTGCATTCCGGTCATTCTGTCTATATCTAGCTATCATTCTAACAGTGAAGATTCCACCATTACACACGAATTGTTGGAAACAGCTTTTGCATAGCAGCAGCCGAGGTTAACCCTTCGACATGGTATTCTATATTGAGTTCGTGTGCAAATTATAAAGGTTCAGCCTAGACGAGATGAGTAAAGTTGTTAGTGTAGCTCCGACTAGAGCAGAAGGAAGCTTGCGTCTGACAAAGGGAACAGAAGACTTCACCGAGATTAGCGGTGCAAGAAGTAATTATAACAGTGAAGTTGTGGGTGATTGTTCTTGTGACTGTAACAGAGACTGTCCAATAAATTTTCATTCAAATCCGATAGCCACACAGTTTCTTGTTGCGTTACATATGAAACGCTTGACAATATATAGCTGTCAGCAGAACAAATAAGTAATCAACTCATCACCACATTTGTCAAAATTGAGTTTATTATCTATGTTAAAATTACACAGCATGTTTCTTCTCACTTGGAGCCATTGTCAGGCGATACACTATTTAAAGCTATGAAATGTTGAGTTATAATACTATGGATCCATATTACAAATTGTTATATTATTATTTATAAAATAATCCAATTTAATCTATATCATTATTCACACAGGTCAACCCAGTTTTTAAATTTTTTTTAGTTTTAAGAAAATGATGTGAATCTTTGTAAAACTGGTATGTGTAATTGTGTTACATTTTTAAGTACTATTTTCCATGCATTTTAATCTTTTGTTGTTATCAAAACAGTGTGCTATCATATATATCAACACTAGATAACTCAAGTTGAATATTCTCAGGTAATGTCTTTTTGTTTCCTGATGCTATTGAATTATTCTTACGTACTGTCTTGTCCCTGATACTATTATGCTGTCATTGTTACCTGAAACATAGTTTAGCTTTTTAATTCAGTTGTACATGTATAGTTCAGATATCTCCTCATTTGTATTTTATTATTTATTAACGATACATTTTAACTATACCCCTTGATTTGTTAATTGATATTACCCTTTATAAGTTAAGTTTAATGTTATGTAGGTGGCTTGTGATTTGGTGAGGCTAATTTGTATCGGCCAGGGCTGAGTTACGTGCACATGAGAATTGTCCGTATAAAATTTTG
This sequence comes from Cryptotermes secundus, assembly GCF_002891405.2. NCBI lineage: Eukaryota > Metazoa > Arthropoda > Insecta > Blattodea > Kalotermitidae > Cryptotermes > Cryptotermes secundus. Next base: position 16,590 of record NW_019738376.1, read on the forward strand.
GCACCACATGAAGTCATGAGGCTGAAACTGTTCAGAATTGTCAAGTCTGAGAGGTTCAGTTGCATGTTTGGCATAGTATCAAATAGTTGTGTGTCATATTGTCCTCTTTATCAGTATGGCCTATAAGACAGTTGTAGTCTTATATGCGATTCTCTCCTTAATAGCTCTTCCATTCCTGCTACAGAAGTAGTCCCTTATTGCTAATATTTTATCTCAGAATCCTGTTGTATTGGAGTATCACTCGTGCTTTCTCTTCTCTCTATAATGAAAAACACTTTTTTATTTCGGATGATATCAAACTGACATTCAACTCACTAAAATGTCAGTTAAATCATCTTGTTTGCTCTGGCCCTCTTTACCAAGAAATGGAGAATATGTAGCACTGCGTTAATTTTGTCATGAATGATATGACTCTTAGGCAGGTGAAGATAAAATTTTCCCTTTGTTTAATTAAGCACTTTGCCATGGATATGTCCTGGGGATTGGAGGTATAGGTCCATTTCGGAAGTGGTCGGCTTTGCCTTAAGGGATAAGACCCCAGTGCCTACTGACTAGGGGGCTGCGTGGGCCCCAGAACTGGTCTGAATGCTGTGGAGCAGAAAAATCTGGAACAACCACGGCTGTCAGTCCCTCAGCCATCTGCTATTCTGGCTCCCATGGAATGTAGGATAAAGTATGCTTATTTTGTGTGTTGTGGTAGGTGTGATTTGAATATCATCATGTAATTCAGTGAGTGAGAAACAGTGGCATTAAATGCCGTGCCACAGAACTACCGTCTAGAAATGCTAAGGCTGCTTGGGAGTAAATACATTTGAACGCAAAAGTGCCCACAATAGTTTCACATATTTGTTCAAATGAACACACTTGTAGATAATGTTAAAGCCTTATCTTTCCTCTGAACATCATGCTTTTTGCCATGTATCGGCAAAAATGTTGTACCATGTGATGAACATTCTCCTGATCCCTTCATCTGTGGCAGTTCTACTGCAAGCAAACTGAGCAGCCCCAATTGGCTTGTGGCATGCAAAGGGTTGAATCGGGTGAAGAAAGATATAGCATTGAGATGCAGATGCTGGGGTAACAGGAACTGAATTCAAGACTAAATGTGAGAAAATTTTAAATCAAGAATTATTGAAGTGGAGATTCCACTGTAGTTGGCTTTTCTAAAGCCAAAATCAAATTATTTTGAATGCACAGCACATAAAACTAAATTTTGCCAAGATTTTTAAGATACTGCCATATCTTCTGGGATATAGCACCATGTAGTACATTGAAAGTCTGCCGAAGTTTCAGAGGAACATTTGCCTCCATCTACATGGTCTGAGAATAGGCCAAGCAAGAACCCTGCGTCAAGCAGGTGGAGGCAACATATTCCTCTGAGACGTCAATTGACTTTCAACAGACTGCACAGTCTTATATTGCAGAAGATAGAAGTCTTCTTAACCATCATTGTGAGAACCTCAGATCCTTTACAAGAGACAACTTGGGCCATTACACTTCTTGATACATGAAGGAGTAGAAACGTCCATCAGTAGTGGCTGCAAGATGTAAAGGCAATCATTTGTGTTCTCGTATTAAATTTGTTGCACTAGATGGACCTTGCTACTTGTTCATGTTATGCAGTAAGTTTGTCCTTCTGTGATGCACATATTCTGTAGATTCGGCGTCTCCTGATTATTGCCTCTTCCAAAGACCAAAAGGGATCTTGGCTGGGTGCACAAGGTGTGGCAATAAAGAAACCGGATTACTTTTATGACTCATTTCCGGCCACGTCATTGACGAAGAGGAGGGTAGGGCATTGACCCTTGGACTTCCCTCTACCGTCACACAAAGTTTCATTCACGTGCATCGGTTAGTCTGGCCGCGACCATTGTTAGAAGCGGATCGTGTTTCTGAGCTCCGTCGGAATAATGCTGAGTGCTAATGCAGAACAACGTGCTAACATCAAATTCCTCACAAAACTTGGAAAATCTGCCACTGAAACTT
>NW_019738376.1:19029-41511 GCF_002891405.2 Cryptotermes secundus
TTGGCAAAAAACAACATTCCAGTGATGGAACATCCACCGTATTCTCCGGACCTAGCACCGTGCGACTTTTTTCTCTTCCCAAAAATCAAGTCTGCGCTGAAAGGGACCAGGTTCGAGTCCGTGGATGCAGTGAAAGCAAAAGCGACGCAACTCTTGAAGAGCATAACACAAGATGACCTGCAGCACTGCTTCCAACAGTGGAAAATTCGCATGGAGCGGTGTAGGGATCGGGGAGGGGACTACATTGAAGGGGATAACATTTCGACTGTCTGATTTTTTTTTAATAAAGGGTTAGAGCATGAATCCGGTTTCTTTATTGCCACACCTTGTAGATTGTAGCCGGCAGAAAAGATTAATTGGCCTAAGAAGACTACAGTTAAGAAAGTAATATGAGAATGCCTGCAGACATGCTTCTAACAGTGGTGTCTCCAAGGGTAGAAGTTTCTCAAAGAAGCTAACTGACATTATGACCCACTCCGACAGCAGGATGAAGTTCACAAACACTATGACGAATTTGGGATAGTCAAAATATTCGATAAGTGAATTTTGAATGATTTGGAATGAAGCTGAAATGTGGTAATTATGGGTCTCCTGGCACTTGCCTGGAGGGACTACAGAAAACCACAAGAGACTTGTTCAGAATGGTGGGTGTCTTGAGCACCCGAATGCAGTACTTGAGCATTCAAGCTACCCAAACCCCCTCAATACAGGCTACAAAAAAGTCTTAAGCATTCATTGTTAAAATGAAGGCAATAGAGAGACTGTTATTGGCAGATTGAAGTAGAGGCAGAATTAGTACTGTTTGCAGTCATGATCTTATTGCTTTTATAATGAAAAGGGAGCCTCAGAGTGAAAAAATTTGGTGACTGCTGTCACTAATGGACTGCTGTGCTGTTTTCAGGTGCAGGAGGAAAGATCCTCCATCCACTGAATACCTTCATCATCTTTAGTAATGAATGGTGCAAGAAGTTGGCGACACTGGATCCCAAGGATGGGAATAAAGACACCTTGTGGTAAACAGCAACATTCAATGCAATTACATATGATAAGGAGCTGGGATAGCTCAGTTTTTGTAGTGACAGGCTAATGGCTGACTGGCCAGGGTTTGATGCCAGGCAGGGGCAGCAGGTTTTTCTCTACTTCAAAATGTTCTGACTGCCTCAGGGGCCCACCAGTGCCTCATATCCAATGTGTACTGGGGACTGTTTCCCCAGGAGGCAAAGCGGCCAGTGCGTGGAGCTGACCACTCACCTCTATCTAGTGCCAAGGCCAACAATGGTGGAGCTATACCTCCACTCCCCCATATGTTTTATAGCATTACCGCTTAATTAAGCAAGCACATGGAGAACTTTTTATTTAAAATAAATGATTTGGGTGATAAGAAATTGCTGTATATTCGTAATGGCTACAAATAGAAGGAATTTTAAAAGCGCATACACAGTCTCTGCTCCTCCCGTAACCCTTCAGTGCAGTTTGCCGTACACGGTACGCTGGTATTTAAATGGTCCTACCTGCGGTTTGCCGTACACGGTACGCCAAGCTGTAAGCCTAATTTCAAAGGCCCATAAATATGGAACGAATCATGCCAGCATGACAACGTTTGCACTGTCCTCTTGTGAAAAGAATACACACTCTGTGTGTGTAAACATAACATTCAATTTCCTGCTGCTCTGCCAGTCAATCTAAATAGAACGCGCGTGTCCTCACAGTATGATGGCCTAGTGACTATGATATCAACATACCACAAAAATGATATGCATGTGGTTGTGAATAAAGCAAACAAACAAGAAACAAAGCCGTGGTTATGTAAGATTTGAGGCTTTCACGGCGGTGACTATGAAGAAAGCAGTCTTCTGGGATTTGGCACCGTGTATATGTGGTGGTAACCGACGTTTCGGAGGAACGTATCGCCTCCATCTTCAGGGTAGAAGGAAAAATATAAGAAGTCCGCAAGCGAACGGACTGTGAGAACCAGTAAAAGCAGATTGGTGTTGGAAATATACACAGCTATGTGTGAGCAGAGAAGGAAGGGGGAGGGCAATTAAACAAGTGAAAACAGTAGTGGGGGGGGAACTGGGTCAAGCATGGTTTTTGTGTTGGGGGAGAGAAAGGCAAGGTTAAAGGGTGGGCACTAACCCGTAAGCTGAGGGGGGGTTGTNCTATCTGTTCATATTTTCCAGATGCAGTTCAATTGAACAATTTTTCCTTCTACCCTGAAGATGGAGGCGATACGTTCCTCCGAAACGTCGGTTAACACCACATAAACGAGTACACGGTGCCAAATCCCAGAAGACTGCTTTCTTCAAAGCCATGGTTGTTTGTTATTACAACAAAAAACGTGCTAGGAGTCGATCTGAAGCATCAAATGCTACGGCGTACTTGCTCGAATGAAAGAAGAGTACTAAGTGGTATCGAAGTTATTCAAGAAGCTACTCAGTGTAGCAATACATAACGCAACGGTCATATCTAGGTGTCTCCCGAATAACAAAAACATGGACACACTAAAGTTCAGACTTTCACTAGCACAAGGCGTCGTGGAAAAACACAGTTCTGGTGTTCTTCGTCGTGTATACGGGCCGTCTGTCAGTTCAGCCACCGTGTAAAAGACTTGCAGAACGACATTTCCTGGAGCGTATTCCAGCGAAAGGAGAAAGGCAAAGCCTTAATAAAGATGTGTGGTGTGTGTAAAACATGGTAAAAAGAAAGAATCTATATATTGGTATAATGAATGTGAGGCAGGGTTGTGTTTAGATGGATGTTTCAAGAAAAACAATACGAAATTCAAATTCTAATCCACTTGCTTCCATCGCACACATACAGGGCGCTCATATTATAAGGTAACATTATAAAACCATCTTTTAAGATGATTTCAGTAAAAAATTCATAATTATATCTTTAAGTAGTTCAAAAGTTATGATACATAGTATAATTTAGAGCAAAATTTAAATGGGCAATTAAACAATACTACCGCAGGAGGCCCCACAACAGCGATATTTAAATGTCCGTGCTGGAGGGTTAATGTCGGAGACCAAATTTCACACCCATTCAGAACCACAAGCAAAATTATAGTTTTGTATATTCTAATTTTTATGTTTTTGGACAGCAGACGAGAAGGCAAAGGGTTCTGGACTGAATGGTAGCAACCATTATCCGAGTTCATTCTCCTCTTAATTTCCTCCTCAATCAGGTTTTGATTTGTTATCATCCTTCCCAAATATCAGAACTGTGCCACATTTTCAAAATATCTGTTTCCTATCTTTATGTCGTGATTTTGCCTAGCATTTTGGTGATGAGACAGCAACATATACATAGTTTTCTCTGTGTTTACTTCTAGGTCAACCTCCTTACTTGCACCAATTAAAGTTTCTGTGTTTTACTTTACGGTGTCTATATTATCACCCAGTAGATTCACATCATCAGTGTAGACCAACAGCTGAAGTGTCCCTTTTAATTTCAGTCCCACCTGGTTTTCCTGGACCTTCCTAATGGCATATTCTAAAGCAAAGTGAAAAGGAGTGGCACTAAAGCATCTCTCTGTTTTAGACAATTCTGGAGAGGAAATTTATCAGACAATTGTTTCCCGATACGGACTTTGCTATGTGTTTCGTTTAAACACATTTTAATCAGCCTAACCAGTTCCATGGGTATCCAAAACTCTATCAGAATTTTATACAATACTTCCCTACAAACTGAATCATATGCTTTCTTGAAGTCTATGAATCACTGATGTACTTTCTCATTATACTCCCACTTTTTCTCCAGTATATGACAAATGCAAAAGATCTGATCTGTAGTTTATCTGTTACGTCCAAACCCACACTTATGATCCGCAATAATTTCATCTGTATATGGACTTCCCTTTAGAGAGGAATATTGGATAAAATTTTGTATGAAATTTATAGCACTGATATCCCCCCATAAACACTAGAGTCAGTTTTATCACCCTTCTTATTCACTGGTACAATAAGAGGCTCCTTCCACTAATCGGGCAATTTTTCTTTATGCCAAATAGAAGTAATTAGCTTATGGATCTTAGAACATAATGTTTCACCTCCTGCTTGAATAAGTTCTGGCGGAATTTGATCACTGACTGGCGATTCATACCATTTCGGTTTTGCAGTAGCACTTTCACACTCAAAAGGACTAGGATCATATACTAATGGCTCAGCTGTATGGTTTTCTGTATGCCTAACATCACTGACCCTATGTACATTCAATAACAGAGAAGTAGTTCCTCCACCTTTTCAGTATGTTGTGAGAATCTGCAAGCAGATCACCATTCTAATCCTTCACTAAGTTGCTGCTAGGATGGTAACCCCTCTTAAAATCATTTATTCCTCTATACAGGTCTCTAATGTTCTTGTTCTTACTGTTCATTGCAAGCTCATAAATTTTGTCTTTGAGATATTCCCTCTTTTTGTTCCTGAAATGGCTTATGGTTTCACGTCTTAAATTGTTTAGATCAGACATGTCCAGCTTCAAACAGGTTGTGGTTGACGTTTTAGTGTCAATACTGCCAGTGATCTAGCACCCCCTCCTGTCGTCGCACCTCGCTTTAAGCAAAAATATTGGTAAAAGTAACACAACACATGATGTTTGTTGTAAAAGCAACATACATTGTAAGTACAGACTAAACTTGTTCGTTAGTGAGATGTCTGGGCCTGCATTTGGTCCACCAGCTGTTGGAAGTCAGGTGAGTATTGGGTGAGAGCCAGTTTCAGGCAATCCTGGAGATGGTCATGTGTCATGTTGGAACATTGTTTGCTCTTTATCACTTTTAGGTAAGAAAACGCAGATTCACACAAATAAGTTGAACCAAAACAGGAGTGTACAATTTCACTGCATTTTCTTATGTTGGGAAATTTGTGTCTAGGCACTAACTTCCAAAACGATTCATGTACAGCACGAGTCTTGCGAGAAATGTCATTTGAAGGATTAATGTTTCATTTTCAAGAGATGCCTTGCTCAGTGGGTAATTTTCACAGATAGTAGCTGCAGTTTTTTAATGTTTAATTCTGATTTTTAACAGGAATGACAAGTCCTTTACAGCTGTTCTAATTTTTTGGAAATCACAGGATCTATTTCAGGAATATTGGCTAACAGAACAGATTTTTGTCACGTACTTCTCTGTCTGAAAAACAAAATTAGGATATTTTTCAAGATGGTCCTGTATATTAGGAAAGTGATCAAAAGTATTGTTTGTAAGGACAGTCATCATAAGCTCGAATTTGCTTCTGTAGGATGAAACTGTACTCATCAGCAATGCATTTGTTTTTACCTTGTAGTTCAAGGTTCATATCACTTAGGTTACCTGTAAAATCAGGGAGAAATGCCAGATCAAATTATCACTTCTCGTATTCTAACTCTGCTTTCTCATCTCCTCTCTCCTTCAAAAAACTGTTTATTTCACTCAGCAAACTACAAAATCTCTGCAAAAATTTGTACCTACTCAGCCACCTTACATCTGTGTGCAAAATGATATCCGGTGTCCCTTCCTCAGGAGTTAGATTGAAAAGCCATCTTTGAAGTGATTTTCCACAAACTGAATTTACAATTTTAAAGTCTATGTCTAGAACAGTCTTTGTATTGAGTCTCTTGCTTGCCAAAATCTGCTGGTGAATGATGCAGTGGTAAGAAAGGAAATCAGGGAAGTCATCAATCTGTCTACAGAGGGCAATAAAACCATTAACCTGACCTGTCATTGATTTTGCCCCATCAGTAGTAATGGAAACAATTTTATGTAATGGAACATTAGAATTTGTGACAAAGGAATAAAATATTTCCTGACCTGTAGTTCTTCCTTGTAAAGAAATCAAACCAAGTAGTTCTTCTCTTATGCTGAAATCTTCAAAAACCATAAAAACTAGTAACTGGGCTGTGTCTCTGATGTCTATAGATTCATCCAGTTCGAGGAAGAAAGCAACACGATTCGAAACATCTTTGAACAACTGTTTGTTTCCACACATCATTTCTGTTCACCGCACAGTGGTGTTTCTTGATAATTGAAGATCTTGAGTAGTAGCTATGATCTCTTTCTTATTTTTAAATCCTTCAAAATGATTATCAGCTATTTCAAGAAAACACTATTTTACAAATTCCCCTTCAGTGAAAGGTTTGCATTTTTTAACAATCAGATTGATGACATTGAAGGATGATTTGGTTGCATTGTTAGAAAGTGACCTTGGTTTTGCCATCAACTATTGTTGAGCAGCTAATTTCGATTTAAGTCCTTTGAGATTAAGTTTATGAATTTCACCTTTGGGTGGAAAATCGGCATCATACTTACTGCTATGGAGAGCATTATAACGACGTTCCAGATTACCCTTTTTTGGCAAGGATACTGAGGTGTTACATTTTCCACTATATTGAGGTAACTGTTTTATCTGATTTTTTGATGTGGCAAAGTTTACTACTGTAACTCCATTATCATTACTAATTTTATGCAAACTCTATTCTCAGTCATTGGTTTGAAAATGTCTTTCCTCCCTACTTTGCCATTGAAATCTCCTAGCAAAATTTACGTAGGGTCCTTCGGCAGTTTATCAAATACATGTTCTAGTTCCGTCTAGAACCTGTCCTTTATGTCATGAGTTTTATCTTCTGTTGGGGCGTGAACATGCATAATGATGGTATCATATCAGCGACCTTTTAGTATTATGTATGATATCCAATCACTATCGAACTCTACCCTCTTAACTCCTGATAAGATTCTCTTATATATGAAAAAACTTTTACTTAATTCATGATTTTCATTCCCTTTTCCATAGAAAAATGTAGTCTCCTGCTGGTTCAATGCCACCTCCATCTCATCTGACCTCCTGTACTCCCTCTTAATCTAACTTATATTTTAAGATTTCTTCTGCCACTGCCCTGAGCGAACCTACCCTATACATACGTCTGATGTTCCACGTACCTAATATGTCGCCATGGCATGGTGAGTCCTCAGGTTGCGGATGGAGGGAAGCTGAGAATATATTGAATAAGAAGTCGTGGACAGCCGACAATGGGTGTTCCTCCACCTTGCTGGTTGGGTGTGCGGCTAACAACGCCTCGCTGTAAAAATTGATTGTTATGAAAATGAACATAAAGCCTCGGACCTGGATAAACGACCTAGGCTAAAGAAAATGGACATTATGAGACTAATATGTGCTGAAAATCTGAACATGCACAATAATGTTTGGTGAAAGTCAGTCAGTCTCTCTGTCACCCTTCCACCCACTCACCTTCCCACTGGCTCTCAATCCTGCAGTACCCTGATTTGTCCAAGGAAATTAATTAAGTCACTGATGCGTCAGACGAAGGTGCATTGGTGATTCTGTCTTGGAGAGATAGGTAAAGACCAATTGCATATGGAAATGACAGCTTCAACAGAGCCAGGAACTACAGTATGGTAGAGTAGGAATTAGCAACATTTGCCTGAGGAATTAAATATTTCAGGCTGTATTTGTATGGTAGGAAGTTCAAGGCTGTGAGTGATCACAAGCACGAAAGACCCAGGTTTGAGGGTGCTGCGGTGGCGACTCCTACTCTAAGATTAGGGCTGTGAGCTAATGTATAAACCTGCATTACAAAATTCAATTGCCAACCCATTGTCTAGAATAGTTAACTTTTAATGAGGAAGTGAATAAATCATAGGAAATGGATGAAGCAGCGAAGGGCAAAATATTGCATGAAAACCACAGTTAATCAGTAATCTGTCAAGATGACAGGTCCACAGTCTCTTCCAAAACAGTTCCTCCACTTAATGCGATCTAGAGGTTCCTCCTTCAAATGAGAATATCCTCTTCTGTCCCCAAGGTCTTCCAGCATCATCTTACGTCTTCTGGTCACTTATATCTGCCCATCTATCTTTCCTTCAGTAACTTCTTTTAGAAGGCAGTTACTGTGTAAGATATGAGCAATCCAATTAGCCTTCCGTTTTCTTATTTCGTGTAGGATATTCCTCTGCTCACTGACTCTAAATGACACTTATTCATTTCTCACATAATCAGTCCAATTGATCTCCTCCATCCTTCTCCAACACCACATTTCAAAGCTTTCCAGGTGTTTCTGATCTACTGCCCTAAGTGTCCAAGTTTCAGCCCCATACAAAGCAATGCTCCAAATGTAGCATTTCACCAGTGTCTTTCTCAAATTTAAGTCTGTTGGCCCAATATGAAAGAAAAAATTGAAGAGTAAATGAGAAAGTGTACTAAAATATCAGTTGAGTAAAGAACTCAGAGGAAAAAAGGAAGTGCCTTTGGAAATAACCAAACCAGTCAACCATACCTTTGAGAAGTGTTCCTTGGATATTGTGGGGCCGTTGGTAGAGAGTGAAGCAGGAAATAAATACTAATGTTCCGTGATGAATTCAGTACACCTCTTCCTGCAGCATGATGGAGAAACTGTCGCTGAGCCGTTTGTATTGAATATTGTTTTGAAATTTGGGGTCCCTTCAAAAATTTTGACTGACCAAGGGTCAGACTTTCTGAGCAGAGTTTTCAAGAACATTTGTAAGTTACTAAGGACCAGAAAGATGCAGACCACAGCATCTCACCCAGAGTCCAATGTTGGTTTAGAGAGAAGTCATAGGGTTCTGGTGGAGTACACCTCTGACACTGCATATGAGAGGATCGGCATTACTAGGATGAACTTTTGCCATAAGCAGTTTACATGTACCACACAAGTACACATACTGTCACCAAATGCACACCATTCATACTAGTATGTGGGTTCATCTCCGAAGTGCAATCTGCTCTAAGAGATAGTCCCAGCATACAGTATGATTATGAGGACTACCTCACATAATTAAAGGGGAGACTACAATATGCACATGAATTGGCAAGGCAAAAACTAATCCTATGCAAGGAAAAAAGCTAGGAACAGTGTGACAATGGGGACAGGACCATTTAAATTAGATGTTGGTCAGTAGGTATTACTGTATGACGAAACAATCCACAGGAGTAGATCAAAGAAACAGCCCTCGGTACATTCTGCCCTATGAAGTGTTATCTGTAAATGGGGTAAACACTATGATCAAGATGGAGCGCTATGCACAGCGAGTACATGTTCACTGACTGAAACCATTTTACTAAGCAGATGCCATATAAAGGGTGTTCAGTGATGCAGGAAACCTGGGAACAGTGTTGAGCGGATGCAACATTTCTCAAAGATTGCTACTCTAACTGCAAGTAGCAGACTGAGTTGTTAGCACTGATGAATGTGTGCACTCTTACTAGCGTAGAGCAGATGGAACATTTGTCCTTGACTAATGCACCCTTCCCCGCTAGCGAGAGTGCAGTCATGTTGCTGATTCCCTCACATCAGTTTCTGTACATGCTCACATTTACAGGAGTACTGTAAAAAGATAACATAACTTAGTGTGCTTTATAACAGGTGCTGAAAGTCACGCCCCTTTGCTTGCAATTATGCCTTGAATCGCATAGATAAATCATGCGACAATTTCTGAAGTTGACCCATGGTAATTGAACCAGTTACACATGTTATTGCATTCTGCATGGCTTCAGTGTCTCGAGGATTATTCTTGCAGACTTTTCCCTTTAGGTTTTCCCAAAGATAAAAATAGCAAAATCTGAGATCTGGGAGGCCACAGTCCCCTGCTGATTATTCTATCTTCAAATACTTCCTGTATTGCGACCATGGTTGCATTAGCCGTATGTGCTGTAGTGTTTTCTTGCTGAAAATACCCATATTGTCTTTCTTTAGCAGTCAGCTGTTTGAAGAACGGTTTCAGTATATCATTAATGTAGAGGTCAAAGTTTACAGTTTTGTGGAAAAATACGGGGCCAGTGATTCGCTGCAGATTTACAGCACACTATGCCCCCACTTTTTCACTATGTAATGGCACTTGCTGTATAGCGTGAGGATTTTCATTACTCACTCCATATTCTTAACTTTTTGTGCATTGACATGACCACTAACGTGAAACCATGCTTCACCAGTCATGAACAGAAGCTGTGAATCCATGATTCCATCATACACATTTTGCAGCAGCCACTTGCAAAAACGAATTCTTGTTGCATAATCTGGTCGTTCCAGCTCATGCACAACTTATTTTATAGGGGTGAAATTTGATTAATTTTGTGGCTGTTTAAGCAGATCCTAGCGAAACACCAGTTTCATGTGCTAAGGGTCTTCATGATTTTCGAGGACTGATCTCTAGTTCTGCTTGAATATCCCAAAACTTTTCTTCAGTCAGCACAGTCCTCTTCGATTGCTTCTTTATGTCACTTACTGAACCTGTGGCCCACTACTTTTTCATGAGCTTGGATGCACAAGACTGTGGGAACTGGCGAGTCAGGATATTTACGACAATACTTACAGATACATTTTCTGTAAGTTTTTTCATTGCAGAAGTTTCGACAATGAACACGCTATTAAATACTGAACATCATTTTAGTATGAACGTTGACTGCCTATTGACATCTCCAACAAAGACACACTATTAATGTGACATACTGCAGTGACAAGATCAGACCACCTGACAGCGTGCGTTAATCAGTGCTAATGACTCATTCTGCTAATGGCAGTTACAGCAGCAATCTGTGAGAAATGTTGTTTCCGCTTGATGCTCTTATCAGGTTTCATAGTCACCCTGTGTTTCCTATGGAAGTAAGGGCGTAGTAACTGTATACAATGTGGAATGGAAAACCATTCTATATGTAAATCGAGACTAAATTAATAATGAAACTATTGCGCTGCGATAGTACCTGCACCATGAAGATTTTTTGTGCCGCACCAAATTCGTTAGAAATTGGGCAGGTTGTATTAATTACACGTATAATTATGGACAGTAGGGAAGAGTTACATTAGTTGATAGAAATAGAAGAGTTGTTGAAACAAATAATGTGGAATCAAGCAGTTATTGACAAGGGAAAGGGGAAAAGTAAGGGAATGTTGAATTTTATGAGAGAATTAAGTAAAATATTGTTTGGGATAATGGATGAGGCTGACACAATACATTGTAATGAGCAGATAAAGTTATTTGAGCAAAATACAGAAGATAAACCACTTTCATGAAGCAGCAACTGTATTTAGTGAACTCTGCCCAAGGGGCAATTAATGACACCCAAACAAATGTAAAATATAATGAACGGGTACTTCAGGAGGGAGTTCGTAACATCGCTGATTTTGTGGATGCTCTGAAATCAGGAATATGGGAGATAACTGACACATTAAGTTCAAAGGTTGAAATTGAAGGACAAATTTTGAGGGTCAGCAACACTATGCAAGCATTGCAGTGCATACTGGTTTTACTAACTGATAGTGTAGAAATGCACGGGGGGGGGGAGGTTAATTCACTTAGGGGCGTAGTCCTAATTGGGCCCCCTCGGCACTGCAGCCACTGATTGGCCTATTGTAGCCAGCCCTGGGTGATTATGATGATGGAGAATTTGGTGGAATGAAGATTGCAGGGGAAACCAAAGTACTCGAAAAAAACCTGCCCCAGTGCCACTTTGTCCACCACAAATTCCACTTGACCAGACCCAGGATCGAACCCAGGCCGCTGCAGTGGGAAGCCAGCAACTAACTGCTTGAGCTATGGCGCGGCCTTAGGGGGTTGTTACAACCTCGGATTATATTGTCATACTTGCTGATGGAAGAACTAATGCAAAGTGTATCCGCACTTCTGAGAGGTGGAATGTTCCCTTTCCCATTGAGTGAGGGCTCAGCTTACGAGTATTTAGTATTAAGAGTGTGTAATTTACAAATTTATGTAAGTAATGGAGTCCTGGTGTAATTTACAAATTTATGTAAGTAATGGAGTCCTGGTGTATGTGGTCCACATCGCCTGGGTGAACAGGTCTCAGTTTGATGTATATAAACTTATTCTATTCCAAAGTCCCTGGATCAAACAGAGTTTACATACTTAGATACTAGAAACCCATTTGTATGGTTTGATCAAGTAAGAGAGACCCCGTCTGTGGTCTAGTGGTCATAGTTCCCGACTACAGATCCAGATGTCCCAGGTTCGATTCCCGGCGCTACCAGATGTTCTGAGAAGTAGTGGGTCTGGAATGGCATTCACTCAACCTCATGAGGATAATTGAGGAGCTACTTTAATGGAAAATTACTGGCTCCGGTCTAGAAAACCGAGATTAACAGCTGTGGGAATCCATTGCGCTGACCACACAACACCCTCTATCTGCAAAAGTTGGCACTAACTTTGCCGACAATGGGTGGTTAGTCGTTCGGTATAGTTTGCTTGCAGATGAAAGCCATGGAGTTTGTTGTTTTGTTTGATCAAGTAAGAGAATATTATTTCATGACAGACAAGTATTGGTTAGATACATGTAAAGAACTAAATGTAAGATATGATGTGCTATTGGAAAGTTACCAGACTGTTATTTTTGTGACTGCCTCCATGAAAGAAGATGAGAGGGGAGGCCAAGGTCACCTTCTGATGACATAATGGTCTACATAACTAGCTGATGATGCTACTACTTTCCTATAGTAGACAAAGTCTATGGGCATATTGACACTGAGGAATGATGTCCCAAGGATGGACCCTCTCATCATTTCCTTTTAGCTGCTATGCTTCCCCCTTCATCATAATTACCTGTACTCCCTTTCAATCATCTGAATACTCTGTCCCAGAAATATTAGCAACAATAACACTATGATGATTTTCATTAGCTGTGAGGGAGGGAGGGGAGTACAAAACTGTGATAATGTGGTCAGATTCAAATGCTGTTGAAGTTGAGGCCCCATTTTAAAAGTCTGCGAATGAATAAGCATTTGGTCATGAATCATGACAGGTCCCAAAACTAAGAATGCAGCAAATCACTTCCCTGCACTGCAGTCATCCTTATCATCCATAGGACTTCTTTCCATAGTCTGAGTGAAAATTTTGTTGCACTAACCCTCTCAACCTCGTAGCATCTGACTTGTTTTGTGTTTCCTTTCATGATCTGCAGACTTCGTAATGTGGAGATTGATGAAGGCAGAAGAGAAAGACGAGTACATGCACATGGCGCACAAAGCACATTTAGAGTACCACGGGAAGAAATTCCTAGTAAGTGATTTGCTACAGTATTTGCTTAAGTCTTTATCATCTGTAATTAAGCTTTTACCCTTTTAAATTTGTCTGCTATATTCTGTATTCCTTTCCAGGCCTATGTGTTGTTGAGTGATGAATCAAGGCAGACTTTTAATGTTGTCTCCAATGAAAAATTGCATAAATAGTCAGTTGTGTACTGTCTCCCTTTTATACTGTACTACACTTAACATATCCGCATCAAAATGTCAGGACTCAGAGAGTAGACACGATGCACTGATACAAGAGGCTTGCTGTTCCTATGTGATGAACTATGTCAGGTGTCAGTGCTTGACAGTTTGTTTCTACATGAAACCCAAGTTTCATAATTGCTTATAAGTTTAATACCTGCAAAACTTTCTATATATAGGGAGAATGAATCAAATATTGAATTTCTCTTGCATAGCCCAAATTAAGTGAGAGACAATAGCTTAGGTCTGTCCAGGAGTTTCGGTAAAACTGCATAATGAGGAGTTCCATGTCCCCTACCATAATTAGGATGGGTTAGTAAGAGCTTGAACATGCAGGGGAGAAAGGAGTAGTGCATATAGAATTTTTTTTGGAAAGCCAGAGAGCAAGAGACCACTAGAAAGACATTGACATTTTTGGGAGGATGCTATTAAATTTAATCTTAGGTAGAAAGGAGTGCTATAGACTGGGCCAATATGAGTCAGGTTAGCAACAAGTGAAGGGCTCTTGTGAACACTGTAATGAACCGTTGGGTTCCACGAAATGTTTGGAAATTCTTGAGTAGCTGAGTGACGGGCCTCTTGCCAAGGACCCAGCTCCAGTCTAAGAATACTTGCTTATCGGGTTGAGATTCAAAGCAGAATAATGAGTGAGATTGATCAGTTTTGATGCCAGATGGCAGCATATAATGCCGTTAATCAGATTTCTAACTCAAAGTTACATGAATTACCTAGGTAAGTAGTCAGTAAGTAAGTTACAAATGGATATAGAACTTAAATAAATAAGAGTACTGATTTGAGAAATGCTTTTATTTCTCAGCGTAATCTCCCTGTACATTGAGACACTTGTCCCATCATTTCACAAGCCCCTGAAAACCCCACAACACAAAATGCAAAGAATGGGTCTGGCATTGCAGCATCTCAATCGCTACCACGATGATGGACACAATGTGCTAACCCGAGTTGTCACAAGTGATGAGTCAGTGTTCACCATTACGAGCCCGAGACAAAGTGTGCATCAATGCAGCGGAAACATCCTGCATCGCCTGCCAAAATTGTTTAAGGTGACACCATCCTCCAAGATAGTGATGCTCACTGTCATCTGGGATCACGAAGGCATACTGCTCACCACATTCCAGCCTCAAGAACAAACTGTAAATGCCGATTCCTACTGTAACATTCTCAGGAAACTTTGTAAGGCCATTCAACGGAAGTGCCCAGGACTCCTCAGCAAAGGCGTGTTGCTCTTGCATGACGTGTGTCCCCATACTACCAAGAAGACAAATGAGGTGCTGTGAAATTTCAAGTGGGAAGTCCTCGACCATCCTCCATATAGCCCCAACGTTGCTCCAAGTGACTTCTCTTTGTTCGGGCCTCTTAAAAATCTTTTCTCTGAACATTTTCCCGACAATGAAGCTGTAGAAAGGGAAGTCCCCGCCTGGTTCCGACAGCAGCCCAATGAATTTTATGCTGCTGGTTTTAGGGGCTTGTGAAATGATGGGACAAGTGCCTCAGTGTACAAGTAGATTATGTTGAGAAATAAAAGCATTTTTTAAATCAGCACTCTTATTTGTTTAAGTTCTATATCCATCTGTAAATTGCTTAGTGACTTACCCTCATACTTCGTATGGATT
Organism: Cryptotermes secundus; assembly: GCF_002891405.2. NCBI lineage: Eukaryota > Metazoa > Arthropoda > Insecta > Blattodea > Kalotermitidae > Cryptotermes > Cryptotermes secundus. The sequence goes on from NW_019738376.1 coordinate 33,888, forward strand.
CTGGATTTACTCTCATACACACATGAGAGGTCTTGAAGTGCTGGAAGTAAATGTTATGACTCTCTAGATGTTTATGATGACACCTGATTCAGTATGTTACTGCTATATTAGATGTTGTCCATTCAAATATATTATATAAATTGGAAGTTTCAGGAGTTTCCTGTGCTCCCATCTTTAGGTAATTGTCATTATAGGTCTAGTAACATATTTGTTATTAGCTTACTTTTTTCTTGGGGGGTAAAAGTGAGGCCTGTCAGACCTCCATGATGTCTGTGTGTTTCTGCCCCAGTTTGAGTACTGAACTAGCCATGTGGCATGCACAAGAGAGGTGAGATATGTTTACAGAATTTTAGTTGAAAAACATAAAGCAGAGACCTAACCTTAGATGAAATGTGGGAAATTTTGGCTGTCTGATTTGCTGCACGCTTCTCAAGATGGACTTGGCAATGCCATAGCTCAGGCGGTTAGTTATCGCCTTCAGAACTTGGCGTCATGGGTTTGATCCAAGGTCAGGTCATGTGGGATTTCTGGTGGACAATTGGGGGGGATTTTCTCTGGGCACTTAGTTTCTCCTGCCAATCTGTATTCCATCAGCCGCTCAGTATTGAGGGAGTACTGTGCTGTACATAGTTATCAAGTACCTAACTAATGATTAACAGGATGCTGTAATTCAGTTTTCTTTCCCCACATAATAGTAAATGGTGGATGTATTTCAGGTCTACAGTGTGGACAGGATGACCAACATTAACCATTAGATGAACTGTTCAGAAGCGGTCCATTTATTTCATGAGGAAGTCCCAGAAGCTGGTCCTCTGATAAACTGTGGTGATTGTGTGGACAGTAAGTCATCTCACATGCAAGAGAAGAATGAGAAACGTATTGTCTACTGGGTAGTTCTTGAGTGTGGAACTTGGTCACTTGCTACAACTGGTTGTTCTTGTGAACCTTGTGGACTTCCCACAAAATCATTAGTGATATGCACTCCATCATGAAGGCCACTAAGGATTGGACCATGGGCTGTGGCAGGATAATTCCTGATAATATGTTCACCTCCAGAGCAGAGTCTACATTTCACACCTTGTCCAGTAGTGGGCAGAGCCAGAAGACAACATATCATCACCTTCTGAGGATCCAACAACAACTACAAAATGAAGGAAACACAGGCTCACAAATTGGTTCTCCAAAGAATTACTATGATCTCTTGAAGGTGTGGTGTAGCTGCTTTGCCAAATATACCTTTTAGTACAGCTATACACCGACCCACTGTGACATCATCAGTGACCTTTTCTGTAATGGCAGCAACCTTGTCTGCCACTAATACAAGAAGAATTGGAGCACGATAAAAGTTCCAGAACAGAAACAGCTGACCCCTGCTTGGTGTTGTGATGTCATTTCCAAACGAACTTTGTTATTTATCTGATGTTGACACCGTTCTTTCGTGAAGATGACATATCAAGTGGAAATCTTTTATACAGTTCTTGGGTATCCCAGCATGGAGACAGTCGTTGCCATTTCTCCAGCTGCCTCTCAAATAAGCTGCAAATCAAAGATAATTTTTGAGGTAAGCTTTTGACAATATGATTTGAACGATACTTAGGATGATATAGGAATAGCAATTTGTTGCATGGTAATCAAAGGTAATTTTTTTTCCATGCATTGTTCCAGGGAAACTTCTGGGAAAAGTAATGGAAGCTGTGGTTAAAGCTTTACCATCCATAGCAGTGGTGTTGTGACAGTTGGAAGACATCTTGAATTTAACTAATGGTGAGTAGCGTATTGTCTTGTGTTAGTGACTAGACATGTATTCTTTGCTTATTGGATTTACTGAACCCTTAAATTAGTCTGATTTAATTTACATGCTTTAGAAGCAAATATGGCATGCACTAAATCTCAGTTTGTTATAGTCTTCACTGGTTGCTGATATGTTACTTCAAAGTCACATTGCGACCAATGGCCAATTTGTCTGTCTTGGTGCTTAGTTAATATCTGACAGTTGCGATTTTTTTCAGTATAGGTAAGGTTACCATATTTTGAAACTTAAAAATGAGGACACATTACGAGGGTTACCATATTTTGAAACTTAAAAATGAGGACACCATACATACAAATCGAGCCGTACCAGCCCCTATGTAACTTCTAACACACACAATTCACACAATGGTCAATGATACAAAGTCATTTACTTTCAAACAATTAATGTAAAGTCACTTACTTCATTATTTGATATACTAAACTTGGAATGCATAAAAACTTTAACCCTTGTTCCCCGAAGGACACCGTATGGGGACCTTTAAAGTAAAGCCGAGTGGCCGAAAGACACCGTGTGGTGACTTGCAGTCCACGCATACGCACAGTGTTTTAAAATCTGATTTTAAGATAGAAATTCTTGTTCAACTTACATTATTTTTGGACACCAGCTTTGTAAGTAGACTGTCTTCCCTCCTGCATCATCTAACTGAATGTTGCATGTCACTGAATGCAGAGTCCGACGTCGCAATTCATGCACTTTGTCCGTAATTAACTCTGTTTTCCATGCGAAGCGTGCACATGCAATGTTAGTCTCGTATTAGCAGGAAGTAGGTCAGTGATGGCGAGTGGTCTCCTATGTTCGTAACGCTTATAAAACATCGCAATTTCAACTATGAACCATGGCCCCTTTTCACATTGAAAGAGCTGAAATTGAGAGGCCGCTCGTAAATCACACCATTCAGAATGTGGTACATAAGACTGAAAGCACGTAGAAGAAAGGGGCCATGTGCGGGCCTCTCTACATTATTTTTGTTCACCAGCTTTGTAAGTAGACTGTCTTCCCTCCTGCATCATCTAACTGAATTTTTCATGTAACTGAATGCAGAGTCCGATGTCGCAATTCATGCACTTTGTCCATATGTAACTCTGTTTTCCACGCGAAGCATACACAGGCAACATCATTCTCGTATTAGCAGGTAGTCAACCAGTGTTTCTGATTTGCCTTCTCTAATCATAACGCTTATAAAACATCGCAATTTCAACTATCCCCCATGGCCCCATTTCGCATGGAAGAAGCCGAAGTTAATAGGTAGGTGATAAATGTCACCGATTTAGAATGTGGTACAGAAGACTGAAAGTACGTAGAAGAAGGGGCCATGTGCGGGCCTTTCTAAGAAGCATAACAGTACTTCTTGTGTGGCAGATACATATATACACAGAAAGTCTCAGAGGGAGGTGACCTCACTCCTGTATACAGAAGGGTTGGAGTGCTATAAAAGCATAAACATTTCCTCCCCTTTTGAAGATAAGCGAGTACCAGAAGGAATTATGTCAGCAGCAGGCATTTATACTGCATAAACGTTTTGTGCAGAAACTGACTGCAGTTTTGTGGACAGACGCTCAAAATTGGGGAAAAAATTCTTTTGGAGTCAGTGTAACAATTTTTACAGATTCTAAAACCCGTAAATTACAATATCTGATTCTATATTCTTTCTAGATAAAAGGAGCGTTTATTTTGTTTGTTTATCACAAAGATTGTAGAAATCACAGCATTTTGAGTAACATGATTACAGTTTTTATTACTCTACAGTGGCGGGCATTTAAATTAACTCCGTCCCGCGGCCACTACCGGAATTTAAATGGCCCGTCCCATAAAGGTTAACAATACACTTAATTGTGCAATCAAATTTCAATCACTACAATACATTTAGGCCTATAATTGTTCAATTGAAATCCAGTCACTATGTTCCATCTTAACAGACCATGAATATTTTTCTGTTGACATAATTTCTTTTAAAATGTCAGGATGTTTCAGCAAGTATGGATGAAATGCAACACAGTTGAAATGATGAAAGTTGCATTTCACCATATCTAGTCCTTTCACTGTCTCCACAGCGAGACGATTCCTCTCCTTAGACCACTGCATTTCAGTTAAAGAGAACAGACTTTCCACATTAGAATTATGTGCGGGAATAGGAAAGAAGAGCTGTGCTATTTTCAGGAGCTCAGAGTGACACTCAACACTTTTTGATGATTTGAAGTACTGAGACCATTTTTCATGGAATGGTGCTGACTTCGTTCCCTCATTATTATATGTAGCTATGAATGTTTTCAGATTGCAGAATTGGTTGAAACACTTGCTATCATCAATGTCAATTCCTTTATCCATCAGGTACTTGATGATGATGCCATTTCTGCCCATGAGAAATTTTCAAGTTGCATCCATTTGAAACACGAAAACTCCTCATATGGTTCAATCCACATATCCAAGTATTCCAAGCAACCATTGTACAGATTTTTGACGTCACTTAGAAAATGTTTAGACCCTGCTTCCAAGCCTTCATTCTCTCTCTCTTGAAATAGAGCCTTCACCTTCAGTGACATAGAGTTTTGCATTTTTCTTTCTTGTAGGATGTTGTGCATATCAGATAAGGTATTCAGGATTTCAAGCACAGAATTCTTTCAGAATTTCCCTTTCAATAGACTCAGTATGGGAATGAAACACACACATTAATGAATGGAGATGCTAGAGATATATTTCACTAAATGGGTCACTGAAAAATTTCTTGAGAACCGCTGGCGACTTGTTCTGAGATAAGAATGATTTTAGAACTGGGAACATTTTTTATAAGTCTTTCAATTGCTGGGAATAATGAAAGCCAACGAGTCTTGGAGTGATGCAACAACTGTTGATACTCAATGTCAACAAACTCACAGAACTGTTTAAGAGACTCTACGCTAAATATATATATAGAAAAATAATTGTACACCTTTAGCACAATTGATTCTATGTCAGTTTGTAGAGTGTCTGTGCCATGCTGCATACAGTTGTTTAAGACGTGTGCAGGGCACCCAACCCCTATCCTAGAGAGCGATTTGCAAACACATTCCTTCCACCTCCCTTTTTTAGACCACCAAACATAGTGTGGCAATTGTCACCTGCAAATGCTACACATTTACTTAGAAGACTATGATTACTAAGTCTCTCACTAACATACGCAGCAATTGCAGCTGCTGTTTCATTTGGTTGACCTTGCACTTCCAATAACTTTATTTGCAGTCCGTCATTTTCATAGTCGAAGTACTGGACCATTAATGGAAATACCTTAACCGTGCCATGGTCACTTGCATTCGTAGATACACCACAGAATGGAATGCCCTGCAAAGATTCAATTAGTTCCTTTACTGAATAAGGAGCTAATACTGAGTTAACAACTGCTTCTGTTTTCGTACGAGCAATTGATGTTTTTTTTTTTAGCTATTTCAGAGTCATTAAACAATTCTCTTAAGTAATTTAGATGTGCAGTCCATGGACTTGTAGCTGTTGTGGTGTGCTACAGTATGGAAAGCAAGTGTGCCTTCTGGAGAACATACATTTTCGTCAGTTTTGGTATTAGGCATGAAATATTTAGTCATTTTTTCAGAAGAACTCTCCCCTCTAATATTCTTAGAATGTTTTTCGGACTTCATGTGAATTTTTAAATCCCCGCTTCCTTTGTTGGCTATGGAGACATATGTCCCTGGAGTACTACAGATCATGCATTCTGCTTCGCATTCCATGCGACCAGAGCAAAACCACGGGTATTTTTTCTTCATTTCATGTGTGAATTTGCACTTTCTCTTGGGCATTATTCTCTTGAAGTAGTGTTATAAAAAGATAAGGAAAAAATCATAACCAATAATGTGTAACGCTGATCGGCATATAAGATTAAAAGTACGGTTATATATTGTACCATTCTAATTTAGTATCTCTATTCCTACCTGTTATTGATTTCCTTAATTGTTTAAAATCACAAAACACGCTTATTTTAGATTACAACTTATGACGACACGATGTTAAACGACTCTACAACACATGTGAAAACCAACCGGTAAGTGAAGCAATCCTGCAGTCCAGACTAAGGAACGGGAAGTGAACATCGATTAGTCAAATGAATACTCCCTTTGCAAGGAGAAGATACATGAATAAAGCAAAGATGCTAGGCAAAAAGGAGAAGAAAATTGAAATACGGCCAACTTCCGGACATTCGCCGTAATTTTGTAAATTCCTCCCGGACGTTAATTTACCCCTCAAAAATGAGGACGTATGGTAACCCTAAATATAGGATGCCCTCTCTGATGATGGAATGGGTGTGGCATTTGTCGTCATTATATTCTTAATTTTTTATAGTTTACACATGCAGTACATGGTATAATCAGGTATGTGTGTGTATGTCTATATCTACATACACGAGGTCTCTAGTCAGTCCAGGTTGAGAACAGCAGATGATGCCGTATTTTAAGTAGCTCATGCTACAATGGCAGCCTAGTTGCTTGAATGGTTGTATGCTTGACCACTGCCAAGTTTAAGCCTCTGTTGCTGCGATAAAAATGGTAATTTGGAATACATAACCTCTTATGTGGTTTCAGATATGCTTTGAAAACAGATCCACGTCTATGTGTAGGTTTCACCCCTCATTGCTGAAGCTCATAGTGCTGCCTCCCAGTGCCATTTGCATTAAATGCTATGATTTTGAGATATCCCATTGGTCCTCATTATATAGTTTAAGCATGTACCTCACAGAAGACATTGTTTGTGGCAGTTTCTTCAGTGATGCTTGATGTACGAAGGACGTTCCATATATGATGCCTCCTATTTTTTTGTGTTAATCTGTACGTTTACAAGTTGTTTCATATTTTAGTATGGGGGTGCATTCCTAATTGGTTCTCCTCGGCCACTGATTGGCCTATTGTACCTGCCCCAGGTGATTATGATGATGGAGAAATTGGTGGAATGAAGGTGTTTCCTAGTTACTAGAATGCCGGAGGCATATTATTATTATTATTATTACTTTTTATATATATTTATTTTCTTTCTTTCGCTCGTGCTCACTTTGTAACTGGTCCTTGGGCTGTTGAGTTGGCACACAAAGAATTTAACTGAATTATTATTATTACTGTGCACTAGTTCCTCATTTACTGATCAGGGTGGCCGCGCAGTCTGGGGTGTGGGCTGTCTTCGCCTGCTCGAGTACTGGGATCGTGGGTTCGGGTCCCACTCGCGGCATGGACATCTGTGTGCATTTATTTTGTTTTGCCCCTGTCGGGGGATTCTGGATGAAATGTATCCAAAATAAAAATTTATATGTAGGAAACTAATTTTCATACTTAGTAGCAATATTGACACCACAGGAACAGGTTCAATGCTTGTTGAGGCTAGCAGAGTTGCAATTTCCTATGACCGTCCAGCGTTGTTTTATAACGTAATATGTACGTCAACATCCTACATGGAAAAGAATTCGGTTCTGGGGCAAAAAAAAAACTGAGGTCTATAGGTTGTCTGTTGTGTGTGAAATCTCCTGGAAAGACATGGAACTCTGAAGAAAATGTCAGTCGCATTAAAGAGCCATTCCAGCGAAGTCCGCGCAAATCAATTCATGCTGCTAGCTTGCAGTTACAAAATCCCCGTTCAGCACTGCACGATGTACTAGACAAAAGCCTGGCCCCTCCTAGGAGCGTAGGGTAAAGGTAAAGTTGTCCTAAGCCATGAAGGCGTGTGGGGGAGTGGATGTATAGACTCAGGTTTTCTTGATCTCGGCACTAGTTGGAGGTGAGTGGTTAGCTTCACGCCCCGGCCGCTTTACCCCCGGGGAATAAGCCCTTGGTACCCATTGGA
>NW_019738376.1:42091-48311 GCF_002891405.2 Cryptotermes secundus
TTGTCTACCTTAGCGTAATACTGCTTAGCTATATCTACTGACAAAGACTGATGTTCTGACAATATAAACGAAAAATTTAACTTAGTGTTTCTTATCTTAATTGGTAAAGGGAAAACATGATACAGACTGTATTTCACTTGATTTGTTATAGGAAGACCAACTACACAAAATAACTTTCCTTTAAAAATACATCAGTTTTACTAATTCTTAAAAGTATATTATGGTATTATGGAATTGGCCATGTCAGTCTCTTGGAAGTCAGCTTGATTTAATTTTATCTGATTCATGATTTGAGCTAGTGCAATAACATGTGGCTAGAGTATGCCGGATGCTCTGTCTCCTTGCACCGAATGCTCATTTACAAGCAGCAGCATGGGTGAGGAAGTATATATTTTCTTTATGTTATCACCTTGTTCATTATTCGTCAACCCTTAAGATCGTACACACTCATTCTCAAGTACGTCTTGTAATGTCGTATTTATAGATCTTGCTATCGATTCTTACCACTGTTATCTAGGGTGACCAACTTTCAGTCATGAATTTAAGGGAGATTTAGTCACATCAAATTTTGCGCATTTTTAGCGGCGCAGAGTCAGTCCAGCAAACATTCATGGAATGGATAATATTAAACAAAAGAATTAATTTACATTGTATATAATATATAGGTCACAGTTTAGAATAAATTTTACAAATTTGCACGTTTCTGAGTCCTAACCTATATGTATTGTCCACTGATGCTGCAGAACTAAGCATTTTTTTATCTTCTTGTGCAAATTTAAAAATCTCTTTACAACTATAGTCATAATTAATTGCTACCATTAGCTCTGACTTAATTAGTTCTAAGCTGCATTGATTTCTGTGATCAGTCATTTATTGCTCATCAGTGAAAAAATTCTTTCAGTATGGGTATTTGAGCCTGGGATGCTTAAAACAAAGCCTAAAATCTTAATAAGGTTTGGCACATCAATTTGTTTGTTTCTTAAATCACTGAAAATATTAACCCAACTTTGTTCTATACGTCCTGTTTTTACCACATTCAGAACACTTTTTGCACTAGAAAACTCTTCATACAGGCTGTCCTCATTTACAAAATCAAGATTAAATTCTTTTACAATGGTTTGAAAATGTCTGAAAGAAAGTTCAGTGTTTAAATTTAATGGCAAAAGACAATGGACAGGATTTGCATTTGATAACTCAAAATTCTTAGAAATGTACTTGTGGAAGCAACAGTAGAAATTAACAAAATCATTTGTAGCACATTTCTGCAGGGGTGGATTCAAACAGTTTAAAATTTTTCCCATGGCAGTACCAAAAATCCTGACCTCTATCCTCTGCTGAATTTTATTGCCTACACATTGCATTACACTGTAGCATTCCATGATGCTAAGTTAGCAGTTTCAAGAATTTTGGCAGATTGAACAAGTACTGCACAAATGTTGGAAAAAAATTTAAGATATGCCTCAATAACACACTCCTTTTCTGGATCTTTATCACTGAAATGTTTTTTTAATATTTTTGGACAGTCAGTCACACTTTTGAAATAACTTAAAATAGGTAATCAGTTTTGTATTAATCTGTCCACAGCTGATGTTAGGGAAAGCCAATGAGTAGGCACATGACAGACAATCTCCAACGTTTCGGCATCAACAAGATCAAAGAATGACTTCAGCTCTTCTCTTCTTTTTGCTGATACCGAGAAGTGTCCATATATTTTTAAGATTATCATTTCAATATCCACATCTAATCCATCAGATGCATGTTTTGTGGCATTATGCAATATATGATTTGAGCAGTTTGCTCTAAGCAAATTTTTGTTATCTTCTTCTTGTAGTTTGAACACAGAATTATGCTTCCCATAATTCACATTGCATTATCTGCACAATATGAAGTTAGATTTTTCATATCGAACTTGTGTATATCAAGTGAAGACTTGATCAAATTATGGGTAGCATTAGCTGTTTCATCGGCTTGTTCAGTGAAGTCCAGGAGCCTATTTTTAACACCACTAAGAGGGTCAGTTACCTCACAACCAGTGGGAATATCTTTCTGTTTTTGTGGTTGGAGGCATCAGTTGCAATAGAGAAAAGGTTGCTTGATTTTGCTGGATCCTTCAACACATTGATGAAGTCTTGCACACTTCTTGGCTCTAGAACATTTTTCACAATAGCCTCTGCCTTTGTTCGGCCACAGGACATTTTCTTAGCCAAGTTAGAGTCATGGAAAATATCCTTCGATAACTTATTTGTGCAATCCATACTTCTGTAGCCGATGTTGTGTTTTACAGTATGGAAAACCAATGCTAGCTCACCTGCAACGTTTTTGAAGTCTTTCCTGCTGTTCCCGAAAAAGAGGTGCAAATTTGTAGAGGTCTTTTATGTCCCTTTCCTTTCGTTTATGCCCTTCTGTGCAAGAATGTTGTCTGCAGTCGGTATTACCCCCGTGAGCGATGCTGAACTCGCATTTACAAAGTATACGATAAGCTCTGTAAACGTTGGAGGGCACGGACTTTAACCATAAATATTGTTCTTCCCATTTTCTCAAGTAAACACACAAGTATTTAGTTTTCTTCTGAGGTGGAGTTTTTGCATTGTTGCTTTCACTTTCACTTTCACTGTCACTACTTATTATGAAAATGGATTCAATTTGGTAATTATTTAAAAGCACGAGGATGAAGATGGCAAGAAGCAAGAACAGAAAATATTACAATCCGGAAACATATATTCCGCTATCGATTAGTATATGCTAAACTTTCTATCGATTATTATAGGTAATTTTTCAATATTTATCGATGAGTACCTCTAAGTCTAAAGTGTCGATAATAATAACAGTTTATATCAGAATGTATTTGGCGGGAATAATATATAATTTAAATTTTGCGATCTTGATTGTTAATGAAATATAAGGGAAAAATAGAAGGTCAATACGGGAGCTGGGAGGATCCAAGGAAAGTAGCTCTATATTGGGTAAGGGGTAACAATCTCCCACTGTAATTTCATTTAGTTTTCTAAAATTGATGCAAATCCTCCATTTTCTTTTACCGGATGCATCAATTTTCTTTGGGACTACTAACAATGGAAAGTTCCACCCGCTGTTGCTGGGTGTTATAATGTCTTCTTCTAACATCTGATTTACCTGCCTTTGAATTTCTTCTTGGTGCGCTACTGGCAACCTATAATTTCTCAATGTGATCGCTCTACCCTTTGGGATGATAGGGGTTGGGATTGTGTGTTCTGCCGCTGTCGTCGCGGTTAACGAATCCCCTGGTAATTTAAAGATATCTACGTATTCTTCGCAGATTTTTCTAATTTCACTCGCCCCTTCTACGATATGGTCTAACCTTAGGTTTTCACTCAACAACTTTAATCTCTTTGATTTGCATGTCTGATTTACATGTTCTCGCCTGCTCATCATTGTTGGTGGTTTCTCTAATTTCGGATCTGACGTCATGCATATTGGTTTATCCGTCAAATTAATCATTAAACAAGGGAATTCGAAATTTTCACAACTTACTAAGCTAGATGCGCACATTAACCCTGGTTGGGTAATCTGGTGCTCAATAAAGCGAATTCCTTTCTCTGACGTCTTACATTTCACGACCTGCTCACTGCATGGCGGTATTATAACCGACGTTTTCTTTTGAAACCCATAGCCCTCATTAGCCAGCCAATCTTGACCAAGAATTATATCTAGGTTTCTCGGCATTTTGTCAACAACATAGCATTTCTGTTCTGAGGCTTCTAATGTATTCTCAATTTTTAGCTTTACTTGACCCTTTATCTCTATATGCTCTCCAGTGATCCCATACACCTTACGATTTTCGTCTTTTTCTTTACTGCACTTTATTAAAGACGATTCTTTTACCAATGAAATTTGTGACCCCGAATCTATCAGGGCTATCCGAAGCCCTTCCTTTAACTGCGGACAGACTACATATACCTCGTAGTGCCCCAAGGAATCCTCTGATTCCTTCGAATCGTTTCCTACGATTCCTATATGATCACATCTTGTGACCCGTGGTGAACCCTCATGCTCATAATTTATGAACCCTCTTGGATTCCCACCACCTAGCGAACTCTCTTGGTCACCTAGTGACCTGTCTTTGAGCCCCCTGGTGTCTGTAAACTTTGGTGGATTCTCTTGGTCATCCCTGTGACCCATCTTTGAACCCCCAATCTCTGCGACTACTGGTAATTTCTCTTGATCACTTGCGTGACCCGTCTTTGAAACCCCCAGTGTCAATGGTCCCGTCGGATCCCGAAAATCAAAGGCGTCCCCCTGACTTTCCACTTTAATAAACTCATACTCATAACTATGCATAGCTTTACTTCCATTATTTTGTCTCTTAACACTTTCTCTATTATCACTTCCTCCTTTATTACTTTCTCCGCAACCTATCGGGCGGTTCATTCTCGGTTGCTCAGAATGACCTACTGCCCATTTCCCTGTGGGTCCCTTGCCCTACAGTACTTACTCTCATGCCCTACTCTGTGGCATTTCTCACACGTAGGCTTACTCCTACAATCTTTTGCTATGTGGCCGGTACGTTGGCACCTAAAACACTTAACAGAGGTCACTACATTTACCTCCCTTTTTACCTGGGGTCTCTATTCTCTTCTCAAATTTCCTGCGTTTCCTGAAAAACCTGCGTTCGGCCATGTTAAATTCCCTGTATTTCCCTTAAATTTCTGTGACTTCACCTCGCTTTCTTCTTGCAAGGCTGTCTCCACTAACTGTGCTAGCGATTCCTCTTCTCCTTTCGCCTTCACAATATATTTAATCCTATCATCCTTTAATCCTGCGACAAATGTACCCTTCATGAATTCTGAGACAAGTATAACACCTCCTTCTATTGCATTTGGATTTAATTTCTCAATTCTGCTCTTGGCCTCCCTCATGAGGTCTAATCCCATATTATCTATTCTCGATCCCCACTGGGCTACTGTCTCGCCGTTACCTTGCTTAGCTGTAAACAGTAGGCTCGCGTAATATTCGAGCGTTCTCTTAACTGCGTAGTTCTCCTCTAGGATAGCTTTAACCTGCGCCCAAGTATTTCTCTCTGATCTTGCTAGCAATCTATCCTTTGCTTCCCCAGTGATTTTGGATTCGATGAACTTCAATAACAATGGTTGCTTATTAGGATGCACAACTTGTCTAGCGGATTCCACTCCCTCACAGAATTCACGTAATTGTTTAGGATTTCCATCAAAATTTTTAGGGATTAATTTAACAGCCTGAACAACAGAAATAAAATTATTTTTGTCGTCTGCCATAATGGAATTGGACTAACCTTATGAAATTGAAGAACCAAGGGTGGTCGGAAGACCGAAGTTCAGAGCGATGAGAACGATGCCCCTCGAGGTGTCCCCACACTCCTCTCGCGTCGGCGGCTGCTGTCGGCTGGTTGCCTCTGCCGTTCCTCGGGATGCAGCAGGGGCCGCTGATGACAGCTTCCTTCCACAGATCCAGCAGCTGCTTCCTTCCGAGTACCTCGGGCCCTTGAGGATTCCTCCGGGACGTTGTGCTAGAGAAGCGGGCTTGGATATGCCTCGGCTGTTCCAAGTCCTCCCGGCCCTTCCGTCGGCATCCGTGAGTTTCTCTGTTGTTGGATGTTATTTGCAAGATATTAGCAATTATTCGCAACTATTCGCAATTATCCACCCGCTGCCACCGGTGATGTCGTAAGCGTGGTCTCTCGATGACAGCTAGACATCACAATGTCGATGCCTCAGGATGTTATAGACTTCGACGATAAATTGGGATAATCACGGAGACTTGTAGATAAGCAAGAAAAACAAAGTATTCTTGGTTGCGACAAGAGATCTCTCTTTACTGGATCTAACAGACCAGCGTGGTGGAAGTACAAAGTATAAAGTTGAACTGAAGAGAAGCAGAGCTTCGCCCTCTATAATATGACCAGAAGATCTGATCCCGTGTGTTTTCACACATGCCTTTTATAGGACCAAACTGGGAGTTGGTTCACAGGAATGCACTCACATCTCCCCTCCAAAATGCATTAGGGTCAGCTGTGCATTAAGGTTACAAGAAACAGAACTCCCAGAGACTTAGCTCGAGCGTGGGAGAGAACTTTAAGTTTGTGTCTCAACCCCAGATTCCTCCTATAATGCCTTTAAAGTGCAAAATACAATTTAAAATGTTACACAGAAATACACGTACTCGTAAGATTGCTTCCTTATGGAAGACCCGGAAGGGGTTTTGACAG
>NW_019738377.1:0-1015 GCF_002891405.2 Cryptotermes secundus
AAGCCGACCTAGCTGCAAGCTCCACGACCAACGACGGCAGTGGTGGGAACAACAAGAGAAAGAAGGAAGGTAAAGAGTAGCGACCAACAGGTGTGGCTGGAGGTTACACAGAGGGGGACGGTAAGAAAGAGTGGCGCCCAACGTGGGGCCCGACGTCTTCACGACGACGAGACCCAGAGGACGCAAGCACAACACGGCGAGCACAGCACGGACAACCGAAACAACGGGAGCACCAAACAACGAGGAGGCAAGGCGGACGGAACCGGGGACTCCACATTCCAGAACTCCAGCTGTCCACAAGTAGGTCAGTGTGAACTTACATAATGGCCAGTAGGGTGTTGAGGAGTCACACCTCCGAGGCGCAGCCCGCCAGCCAAGGTTCACCGGCAGGGGAGGATATACCTCCGAGGGTTAATGCTTTGGGGGATAACTTAGGCAGTGCCGGCGAGAACGCCGAACCAACTTTCATAGATCTCCAAGAACAGATAGGCGCGAGTGCTGAAACTATGACAGCAGGAGTAGAGGGGAATGAGACCAGAGGGCAGAGCCCTAGCCCTTGTGCTACGGATCAGTTAGAGCGGATGCTGGCGACATTTATGTCCGCCATGCAGAGAGACAATGCCTTATTAAAGGAGAGCATTAGGGCCGATATTAGAACTGAAAATGAGAAACTGCTGCAACGGGTTGAGCAGCAGACACAGGAGCTTAGGAGGGAATTCACAAGCCAGATGGATGCAGAAAGCCGAAAGTACACAGGTCTAGTTAGACAGATTGAAAGTGAAACCAAATCCGAGGTAGTAGCGGTGAAGCGCCAGCTGCAAAATATCGGTGAGGAGTTCGACTCCCGGTTAAGCCAGGCAAGCACATCAAAGCAAGTAGTGATAAATGAATTAGCGGACCGAGTGCAGGAACACAGAGTGGAGGTAGATGAGGAGCTAGCGAGACTAAAGGAGAGCCTGGGAAAATACTCAGAATGTAGTATTAAAACAATAAAAATATTACCATTATTAGTGTT
>NW_019738377.1:1430-1874 GCF_002891405.2 Cryptotermes secundus
TCATCTATGAGCTGATTATGTAGAAAATGTGGGAACCTTAACATCTCACAACCCTATGGGTCTCCAGGGCCTCTTAGAGGGATACCTTTACTTTTATTATTTAATAGCAATATAGGGACTTTAGGTGTGTCTAACTAGCACCAAATTCTTTAGCAAGTGAGCCAAAGAAAATTCAAGTAAATCATTTGATTCCTCTTTATAGAGAAAGACCCCTTTGTGCGTGAGGTAAGTGACGTGTTCCAAAGTCGCTGTTTCTGTTGCATCTCTCAGCGTGCCGACGGCGAGAAGTGCGCTTTATAGAACACCGTGCCCTCAGGAGGAATTCATACTTCGAGCATTTCATTGGGAAAGTAAATCGCCTCTCGCTGCCAGGCACTTCTCCGTGCTGTATCGAACTGCCTGAAGGGGCCGGAGGAGGCAAAGGGGCGGGCTCATTACCGGACG
>NW_019738378.1:0-310 GCF_002891405.2 Cryptotermes secundus
CTCTGGTCCCGCTCTTGGTACTGCGGAACTCAAAGTCGCCTTTGAAAACAATTTCCAGTTGCTTCTGCAATTGAATTAGGTTTACTGTGGACGTGAGAATTATTGGGGGGTCTGCCTGCTTTGCCTGTGGTTTCCTCCTCCTGCGTAGTGGCTTCTGCACCAGAAGTTTCTGTCTCCATCGTTGCCTCCCTGAGGGGGACGAAGTAGTTTTTGGTGGCAACCTCTGGCTTAGGGTTGCTTTCGACTACTGTCGTTGGTTTTTTCGGAGTCGGTGCGGTTTCAGCGGTACTTTGTCATTCCCGCCTCCGGA
>NW_019738378.1:521-885 GCF_002891405.2 Cryptotermes secundus
ACCGGCCACGTCCTCAATGCTGCACAGGATGTCGAATAAGCGTCTGTATTGGGTTTCGGCATCGGGGTATTGCTTAATAATTTCTTTAAATTCGGCCTGAAGAGCGGCACGTTTTTCGGCCCAGAATGCCTGGTACCCCGGCATAGGGACGCCAGCAATCTCTGGCTCGTCACTTACCGATTAAACAACCCGGCCGAGTACTGGTGTATACGTCAAGATATTGGGACACAGCTCACTGCCCGCAACGAATCCACAAACAACGCTGCCTAAGACAATACAAGAATTCAGTCCAAATTTCACATCCAGTATCGAGTTTTGTCGAACAGACAAATTCTTAACCACCGACCTTACTCCTTACTGAATG
>NW_019738379.1:0-292 GCF_002891405.2 Cryptotermes secundus
ATTTCCTGATCCGCTTCGCTTGCTGTCGCCACTCCCAACTACTGGAAACGCAATCCATACTGAATACTGGCTGAAGTCAAAGTCAAAGTCACATTGCGAACGACCTTCAATCAGTCTGTCAGTCAGTCAGTAAGTCTGGGTCACTTGACCAGATATGAATTTTTACCATTTTGACAGTTACGGACTTATTTTTATGGGACGCCTTCTTTGACAAGACGACGGGTCCCTTTGGATATGCAGCCGGGCCGTAGCAGCGCGACCTTTCTTAGGTCCCAGTCCCTTGAGACTCGCG
>NW_019738379.1:340-839 GCF_002891405.2 Cryptotermes secundus
GACTCGCAGGGTCACTATGGAAGTATTCGACCAGGCGTCCACACGGAGAGAAACAATGGCTGAATGTTTTCAGGTGTATCTACCCACGAATTGCCTAGCAATAGACGCTCTACTTTTGAGTGACATCACATTTTAAGGGGTGGGTTTTTTACTGAGCATTGCGTAGTGACTGCATGAGTGGGGATATGTGACGTCATTCGCACTCCGTTATGAGCAATCCGCGAGTTCACAGTGTTATCGCCTACCGACGATAATATACAATCAGCAACTCTCACGTTGCGCGGTTGCCTCGAGGCCTATGCGGCTTAAGAGTTCCTGCACAGAGTCAATACGCCATAGTATTATGTTTGTGATAGATCTGTGAAAAAATCATCATACCTTCGCGGAATAAATTCCATCTTGGAGAGAAGAAGGAAGTTCGTTGAACACTCCTTTAAATTTCGTTTCGAGGTTAGCATATTTTAACAATAAATCGAAAATCGTACCCAATTCCAGAGAT
>NW_019738380.1:0-3943 GCF_002891405.2 Cryptotermes secundus
AATTTGTACAGATGAGAAACTTCCTTACATTTTCTAATTGAAGTATCACCCCCTCTACGAAATGGCTATATGCATGCAGAATAATATTGAATATTTAATAAATATTTTTAATCTTGGGTATTTAGATTTTTATTAAACAATTTCTTTCTAAGCCCGTGGACCCTGCTTTTATCTTGTTCTTTTATTTCAGTTTATGTGACATTAATATATTGGGGAGGTAATAATGTGCTCCCAGTTCCCTTAATGATTGCACACAATGCAGCCTACAACATCTGCTGCATTTTGATTATACTAAAGTTGTTTCGTGTGTATTCTTTTTTGCTTTCAAGATGCAACCATATTCACCTTCAAACGATGTGAATCTATACATTTGAGAGAAAATTAATCATTAAATTGACATTAGAACACAAATACTGGGGTATTATATTAAAAGAATACAATTAAATTTGTAGTAAAGTAGATTTGATTTCTCGAAATTTTAAATTTGATATTGAAAAATATAGAAACATATCTGTGCAGTAAACACATTTAACGGAATTCTAGTTCTAAAGCATATCTAAACACTTCTGTAGTTAAAAGTATATAATAATGTTCGTTTTTGTTGAGTTTGCATTTTATTCTTCGAAATTCGTCTTTTTGGTGTTTTAAGTGTATTCTATTTTACATAATAAATACGAGTAGTTTGTGAATTTTATAAGAGATATTAATATTTCAGAAATTAAACATGGCGATTTGTATGATATCGCGAAAGTATGGGATAACACACACACCCACTCACTCCATGCCTCTTGAGAGATGTTGTTCCTACCATGTCCACTGTCATGCTTTTGACAAAATGTAATGGTGTCTTAAATTAGGTGAATTCTGGAAGACAGAGTTCAGCAATCCACTTCATGGCACTTTGTTGTGATGCAGTATATTAAGAAAACTGTTCAACCAAAACAATTGGAGTTTTCCCTGTGCTTAATCTGTGAAGTCTCCCACCCTGAAAACGCATTGGGGTAGTGGAGATATGGCTCCAGTATTCATACTGTTGATACATGATGGAGGCTATTGGCCAGCTTCATTCGCTTGCCTCTTTAACCCCATGGAAAGAGTCCTCCACTCCCCTAGGTAGGAGTTTGAGTGGTCCCAATCCAGTCTGGATTTTTTTGAGAGCAGATAACTCTTGTCCCTACCAGGAAACAAACTCCTGTTCCGTGGCCATCCAGCCCCAAATCGGTCACTGTATCGACTGAGATAACCTGGCTTCATTTCCCACCCACATTACAAGTAATAGGAGAAATTAATGCAGCATTAACTTGTAGCCTATAGCTGAATATGTCAAATTTAAATGATGAACAGCCATTTTTATCTTACGTGCAAGAATAAACCTCCAGAAAGGTAGGTGTATGCAGGAGAGCATGCATTTAAATCTCCTTTCCTTTTGTGATTTGTAATAATAAAACAGTTTGTTTGTGCTGCATGAGTTTGTCTCTGTGTAAGTTCTTTTAACTCTAAATTTTCTTACGCATGCTCTGTATATGAGAGACTGTGTGATGTGATCCCGTGTAGTTTGGCAGGCAGGAAAAAGCTTTCGAAATGAACCTGCTGCCGCTTTCTTGAACCTCCTACGCTGGAAATGGAGGTAGCAGGTTCATCTGAAATACTGCTACCAATGTACCAGACAACACGGTGTCACATTCCAGAGGACTCTAGCCATTATAATTTCGTTATGTTTAGTAAGGTTTAAGAACTTTGTATGATTTCAAGGAATATGCGTATGACCATTTTTGAGAGAAGGGATCTGTCACCTGCCCATTATATTTAACATACAAATAGCCATAAGAACAACATAGAGATTTAAATGCATATACTGCATGAACTATATATATCCTAATTTGTACAAATGCATCAGATGTTATTCTGAATTTTAAAATGAGACATTTGGCATTTCAGTCTCTCTTTCTTGTGGCAAATATTCATTAATATGATGCAGTTTCAGACTTGGAGACCTACTGTGTTCGTAAACACAGATTTCTGATACATAAGTCAAATTATATTACTCGTACGATGGAAGATCCCTAATGAATTACATAAGAGTCACATATGAATGATTACATCAAAAGTTAATTTATGAAAGAGAATTATAAAGAGGATCATTGCTTTGTGTACAGACAACTTAGTGTATTTGTGAGGTTTGGGCTGTAACAATGCTGAGTATAAATGTGAGCAGTTTGGTAGATTGTTCTCGAAGTTTCAGAGACAGGCAGTCTTTTTCAGAATTGTGTGATTGTATGGAAACCTGTTGACACACTTGTCCATGCTATGTGCGCAACCAGACTGAGAAATTGAGTGTACAGATTTTGTAGTGTATTATGTTGTGCGCAGTAAATATTCCATAGACACTGACTGCCTGAAAGAAAATTTAGTGTTTTTGTTTCGACTGTCAAACCCATTGATAATGCTATTCGTTTTTCAACAAACGTCCTTTCTGCGAGGGTAGAATATATTTTACTGAAAATATTGTGGCTAGCCTTTGCTAATGCTACACAAGTTATTCTTAAAAAAGAAAAATGTGTGTGGCTGCTTAAGGCTCCTTTCTTCCTGAGGCTAGAACTATTTAAGAATGTTTTTACATATAACCAAAAAATAATTGACCCCCTGTATTCCAACGTAGATGTCTGAATATATTTTTCCATTCGCTTAGTGGGGGTTGGAGTCCACTCGGAACGGCGACTCCTGATTGGCCAATTGTAAGTGGCCCGGGATATTATGACGATGGAGAATTTGGTGGAATGAAGATTTGCAGGGGAATCCGAAGTACTCGGAGCATAACCGTCACTTTGTCCAGCACAAATCCCACTTGACCAGACATGGTATGGAACCCGGGACACCGCTGTGGAAAGACAGCTACTAATCACTTCATCTATGGCGCGGCCTGTTGCAATATTTAAAAGAAATATTTCTTCGTGTTATTCTCTCTGGTATTTAATTCTATTCTCGCAAACCATCTGGGAGGGTGTCGGAGATGCCCCCCCACACACGCACCTGTGTTGGAGAAAGAAGAACGAACTTTTCTCACGCGTGTAAAATGTCAGTTTCAGCACTATGTGTACTTGTGTGTTGAATAGTTTTGAAGACGGAAATAACACTAGATTGAACGCAGAAAGAACAAGTTATGAAATGTACGCTTAGCGTAACAGTTGTTTCGCATTGACTTCGGTTCAATTTTGTCGAAAACTGAGAGACGAATGGAAGCAGTATATTGTGTATAAAATGTACACTTAGTTTCCCGGTACAACGGTCAACCATCTGTTAGTGGAAATGCCCGCAGAACGCAAGTAGGTTGTTGTTTAATGTATCCTATATAAATACATATTCCATCAATAACTTCGATATGTTTATCAACTCGGAAACATCCAAACCGATTTTCATTAAATCTAATGTGGTCAGGTTTTAGCAAAATTTGTACACGCATCCGAAGTTTGGTCAGAAATCCGCCAATTCAGGGGAGAGTATCAAGAACTACGTGAGCTTCTGTGCACGTGTCGAGCGTAATTATCTGATAATCATGGGAGCAAGAACTGTATAGAATAATGACACGATTTATTCTTAGAACTTTTTCCGTAGTTCATCTAATATTTATGATACAACCTGACCCGACTTACAGCAATTGTTTCGCTATGCAAACACCTCATAACTTGCTTTGATAATTTAGCACTAGTGACTTTACAAAATATTGTCTATAAAGTGCCTTTCCACGTGGCTACAATATTAAAAAGGGATACATTGTTAAATAAGGGCACATCTCAATGTTGTATGGTTGGACGTGCAAGACAAAGTGGTAGGTGGACGGAGCAGTCTTGTCGTTCCATACAAACAAATTTAGATCTCTTGCGAGTATGTCCGAAAATTACGTGGATCGCCGGTAGTTGTGTGTTTTACCGGATTGCCAGGAATT
>NW_019738380.1:5883-14297 GCF_002891405.2 Cryptotermes secundus
GGCAGTTTCGGGTTGAAGTAAATATGAGAGCGTTCCTCGGTCTTACTGAACGACAGGTTTAAACTTGCAAGCCCAAAGTGGAAGAAATTCAAAGCTAAAGAACTGCACGCAATTAGAAGGAAGAACCCTTAAAGTGAAATTAAGTATATATTCTTGGGAATACTTGGTCTTTGGACGTTGTCTGTTTTCTTGTGTTCTAAAAAGAGAACGTTTCGGAGGTTGAATCTGTTTCCTTCCTCAGGTGAGTGGGTGGGGTACGTCTGCTGTCTTGGGCCCGTCAGAACGAGCTAATCTCAATGACCGGATGTTGCGTTATTTAGAATACCGATATGAGGTGTTAAATTCGTTGAAAGGGTATATCGATTCAATAACAATAATTACATTTTAATATGAACAAGTAACAGACTTGTGTTCGAACCCCTTCCATTTGAATTCAAGGGCCATAGTGAAATCACTTGAAAAAAAATCGTTAATTTATATTTTACATTCAGCCAGGGTAATGTTCTCGGTATAGCGAGTGACTACGGGCGTAACGACGGAGGAGTCGGAGTTCGAGTCTCTGTAGGGTCAAGAACTTTCTCCAAATCGTCTAAACACGCCCTGTGGTCCACCGAAACTTCCTATCCAATGGGTAACAGGGGCTCTTCGTCCAGGAGTAAAGCGGCCGGGGCGTGAACCTCAGTAGAAACATGCAGCTAGTGCAGATTTTAGGTAAAAGTGGATCTATACTTCCACTCCCCCATACGTCTTCTTCGCGTAGTGGATAATTCCTTGAGCTCGGGGACAATTTTACCTTTTTTGTTTTGTTTATTTTACATCTGAAATACAGGTACCAATATACCAGATAACATGGTGTCACATTCCAGGGGACTCTGGTCTTAATAATGTACTTACGTAAAATAAGGTTTAAGAATTTTGTATGATATCAAGGAATATGCATATAACCATTTTTGAGAGAATGGAACTGTCACCTGCTCATTATATTTAACATAGAAATAACCCTAAGAAGAACATAGAGATTTACATGCATCCTAACATGTGTACAAATGCATTGGAAGTTATTCTAAATTCTAAAACGACAGATTTGCCGTTTCAGTCTCTGTTTCTTGTGGCAAATATCCATTAATAAGCGCAGTTTCAGACTTAGAGACCACTGTGTTCGTAATCTCGGATTTCTTATACAAAAGTAAAATTATATTACTCGTCCGATGGAAGATCCCTATTGAATTAATAAGAGTCACCTATGAATGATTACATCAAAAGTAAATTTATGAAAGAGAATTATAAAGAGGATCATTGCTTTGTGTACAGACAACTTAGTGTATTTGTGAGTTTTGGGCTGTAACAATGCTGAGTATAAATGTGAGCAGTTTGGCAGATTGTTCTCGAAGTTTCAGAGACAGGCAGTCTTTTTCAGAATTGTGTGATTTTATGGAAACCTGTTGACATACTTGTCCATGCTATGTGCGCCTCCAGACTGGGAAATTGAGTGTACAGATTTTGTAGTGTATTTTGTTCTGCGCAGTAACTTTTCCATAGACACTGACTTCCTGAAAGAAAATTTAATGTTTGTGTTTCTACTGTAAAACACATTGATGATTCTATTCGTTGTTCAACAACTGTCCTTTCTGCGAGGGTAGAATATATTTTACTGAAAATATTGTGGCTGGTCTTTGCTAATGCTACACAAGTTATTCTTAAAAAAGAAAAATGTGTGTGGCTGCTTAAGGCTCCTTTCTTCCTGAGGCTAGAACTATTTAAGAATGTTTTTACATATAACCAAAAAATAATTGACCCCCTGTATTCCAACGTAGATGTCTGAATATATTTTTCCATTCGCTTAGTGGGGGTTGGAGTCCACTCGGAACGGCGACTCCTGATTGGCCAATTGTAAGTGGCCCGGGATATTATGACGATGGAGAATTTGGTGGAATGAAGATTTGCAGGGGAATCTGAAGTACTCGGAGAATAACTGCCACTTTGTCGACCACAAATCCCACTTGACCAGACATGGTATGGAACCCGGGACACCGCTGTGGAAAGCCAGCTACTAATCCCTTCAGATATGGCGCAGACTGTTGCAATATTTAAAGAAAAAATTTATTTTTTTGTGTTAATCTTTCTTGTATTTAATTCTATCCTCGCAAACCACCTTGGTGGGAGGCGGAGATGCGCTCCCCCCCCCCCCNCCCCCCCGGTTGGAGAAAGAACAGTGCACTTTCTTCAGGCGCGGAAGAGACGGTTATGAATTGCGCGTAAAGTGTTAGTTTCAGCACTATGTGTACTTGTTTGTTGTATAGTTTTTGAAGACCGAGATAACACTCCATCGAAGGGAGAAAGAACAAGTTATGAAATGTACGCTTAGCCTAACAGTCGTTTCGCATTGACTTCGGTTCAGTTATGTCGAAAACTGAGAGACGAATGGAAGCGGTATATTGTGTGTAAAATGTACACTCAGTTTCCCTGTACAACGGTCAACCAAAGATTTGCACCCATTATTATCTGATAGTGGAAATGCCCGATGAACGCACGTAGGTTGTTGTGTAATGTATCCTTTATTATTAAATATTCCATCAATAACTTCGATATGTTTATCAACTCGGAAACTTCCAAACCGATTTTCATTAAATCTAATGTAGTCATGTTTGGAGGAACATAGACTGAGGATGTTCGAGAACAGGGAGTTGAGCAGAATATTTGGACCGAAGAGAGATGAAGTTACAAGAGGTTGGAGAAAACTGAATAATGAGGTGCTTCATAACTTGTACTCTTCTCCAAGTATAATTAGGGTGATCAAGTCCAGGACGGATGAGGTGGGCAGGTAATGTAGCACGAAGGGGGGAGAAAAGGAATGCGTATAGGATATTATTGGCAAAGCCAGAAGGAAGGAGACCACAAGGAAGACCAAGGCCTAGGTGTGTGGCCAATATAAGAATGGATCTTAGAGACACAGGATGGGATGTTATGGATTGGGTAGATCTGGCTCAGGATAGGGACTAGTGTACTAGGGCTCTTGTGTACACGGTGATGAACTTTCGGGTTCCATAAAAAGCTGGGAAATTCTAGATTAGCTGCAGAATTGCCGGCTCCTCAAGAAGGGCTCAGCTCCATGAGTAAGTAAGTAAGTAAGTAAGTAAGTGATCAGGTTTTAGTAAAATTTGTGCACGCATCCCAAGTTTTGCCAGAAGTCCGCCAAATCAGGGGAGAGTATCAAGACCTACGTGAGCTTCTGTGCGCACGTCGAGCGTAATTTTCTAATAATTATGGGAGCAAGAACTGTATAGAATAATGACACGATTTATTCTTAGAACTTTTTCCGTAGTTCATCTAATATTTATGATAAAACCTGACCCGACTTACAGCAATTGTTTCGCTATGCAAACACCTCCTAACTTGCTTTGATAATTTAGCACTAGTGACTTTACAAAATATTGTCTATAAAGTGCCTTTCCCCGTGGCTACAATATTAAAAAGGGATACATTGTTAAATAAGGGCACATCTCAAGCTAGCAGTACGTATGGGGATAGTGACTGCGTATTGTCCCTCTTATTATGTGTGTTGGTAATGAGGTCTGGATAAGTGGTATCATGTACATATTCGCCTGTCAGCTGCGTCTGTCTTGCTCATTACGCTGTCGGTTGGTTGAGTCGCCACTTGTTGCTTCGCGTTGTTCCCACCTGCAAGCAACAGGCGTCTGTTGGAAGGTTCTCGAGTATCACTCATGCGAGCTGAGCTGTAGTGCTAAATATAGATAATCCGGGGGTGTGTGTTAGGCAGTTTCGGGTTGAAGTAAATATGAGAGCGTTCCTCGGTCTTACTGAACCACAGGTTTAAACTTGCAAGCCCAAAGTGGAAGAAATTCAAAGCTAAAGAACTGCACGCAATTAGAAGGAAGAACCCTTAAAGTGAAATTAAGTATATATTCTTGGGAATACTTGGTCTTTGGACGTTGTCTGTTTTCTTGTGTTCTAAAAAGAGAACGTTTCGGAGGTTGAATCTGTTTCCTTCCTCAGGTGAGTGGGTGGGATACGTCTGCTGTCTTGGGCCCGTCAGAATGAGCTAATCTCAATGACCGGATGTAGCGTTATTTAGAATACCGATATGAGGTGTTAAATTCGTTGAAAGGGTATATCGATTCAATAACAATAATTACCTTTTAATATGAACAAGTAACAGACTTGAGTTCGAACCCCTTCCATTTGAATTCAAGGGTCATAGTCTGAAATCACTTGAAAAAAAAATTTGTTTATTTATATTTTACAGTCAGCCAGGGTACCGTTCTCGGTATAGCGAGTGACTACGGGCGTAACGACGGAGGAGTCGGAGTTCGAGTCTCTGTAGCGTCAAGAACTTTCTCCAAATCGTCTAAACACGCCCTGTGGTCCACCGAAACTTCCTATCCAATGGGTAACAGGGGCTCTTCGTCCAGGAGTAAAGCCGCCGGGGCGTGAACCTCAGTAGAAACATGGTGCTAGTTCAGATTTTAGGTAAATGTGGATCTACACTTCCACTCCCCCATACGTCTTCACGTAGTGGATAATTCCTTGAGCTCGGGGACAATTTTACCTTCGTTTCTTTATTTAATTTACATACATGATAGAAAGGATATTACTTGTTTGTGGCGAAATTACATTCGTATGGTGTGTGATAAAATAATAAATTAAATGAGTTATCATGCTTCTTGTAGTTCCGGTTCTATCTGGCTTAGTTCCGTTTCCCGCTCTCAACTTCTTAATAACTTGTGCAAATTTTGGATGTTTTCCGCCGAGGCGAAATAGTTCGCCTCTCTTATTAATACATGTGGATGGTCGTGTTTGCTTCTGAGGTGACCAATTCCTTGGAAGTTCTGCAAGCTTCGGTCTGGCTAGAAGTAGTCCACCTGGCGGATTGATACTTGTGGGGAGTTGTGTTCGTTCTTTAGAAGAGCAAGACCAGATCACAACATTTTTTAATTGGATGAAGACGCAATATTAGTGTATGGAAGTTTTTGTGATTATATAAGGAAGCTGGGAGGCACTTTCTGATGGAATATTAATATTTTTCAACTTTACAATAGGTATGTTGTACGGGATAGAATTAATTATTATTTACATGTGGCCAGTATAGGCTCCTCAATTACTTTATCTGAAGGAATATTCTAAAAGACGTCGCCAATTTAATCTTGCGTACTACTTTCTTTTTGTACTTATTTTTCTAGTATGAATTTAATTAATTTTGTATAAAATCAAATAATATTGAATACACCATAATAATTGTAATTTAAAGTTTATTTGATATATTTAATTACGAGTGTGAGAAATGAAGCTTAAGACATAAGGTTATTTCAAAAGGCATAGTTTTTCATGATGCAAGAGTTGAAGGTGTTTCTGGCCATTTTTGCTGTGCAAGCGTAGCTTGGGATTAGAGTCCGCCATTACGGCACGAAAGTAGAAGTCACGTAAGAGGTATGAATTCTTGTTCTTGAAGTGAAATATTAAGATTTGTTGTTATAGTTTTTAGTACGAAAAGTGAGAGAATATTATGGGAAAACAGGATGCAGTACAAAGTTTTCGTTCCGAAATTCATATTTAGCAATTGAGACCCTCCATATAGTGAGTCGTCATGTGTGTCCAGTGATGCCGCTCTTGAATTAAAAGTAAGTAAAACTAGAAGACGGTGATGTCAACTGGCAATTTTACAATAAATTGACATTGTATATGAATTAATATTTACGCGAAATCACAAGAGAACATTGGAGGTTGAAGAGCAAGAGCCGGAATGGACGATCCCTTATGCATGCATTCAACATTTTGCTCACAGCTAAATGATAGCATGGCCATAGATGTGGAGTTAGGGGAACTGTGGTATGGAAGTACGTATATTACATATCGAAATTTAGAATTCTGTAAGGAAAAGAATGGTGATGCTTGTATCCTCAGTAGAACAGTCGGTCTAAGAAAGTGTTTGTAAATAGCTTCAGTTTTTGTTTTTCCATCCCCTTATGCTGAAACTAAGGTGGTGCTCCCCCTCCACCCAATCCAAATGCTAATAATATATTTTAATGCCTTTAACTGCGCAGTGAACATGAAAATAAAAGTACCTCAGTATAGAATTGTTATTAGAAAAATTTTATTTAATAAGATTTCAATGATTTTTGTCCAACTTCAAAGAATGTAAATTTATAAATTTATCTTGCATTTACTTAAAAAGAAATACTAAGTAGCTGTGTATGCACAGATTTAAGAATCCTATGGTGGTAGCAGTATTTTTGTTTCTTACACAGGCGATCGCTGTGGTGAGAACCTTCACACCGTGGATGTTTGTCTCACATTTCCACATGAGCTGATGAGGAAGTTTGATGAAAGGCCAAGACCATAAATGTGCAGGTAGGCCCATTTCTTGTGCAGTAGGGCAGATTTTCTTATATTTTTAAAAAAGAACATGATTTAAATGTTGATGCATTTCAATATTTTGGTAGTAAAATCTAATTTATGTTTCACATTCTCCAATAAAAGACATAGTTTTATTTTACCAAATTTAACCGTTGAAAAGTGAAAAAATATAGTGTGTTCCATACTTCCAAGATTATAGCCAGTGCTACTTGTTAGAGTAAAACTTTGCCCCTGTTCTGCCAGAATAAGAGTTTTTTTTGGCAGGATTATTTTTTTTTGCTGAAGAATTATTTTAAAACATAATTACATACCCGCAACTGAAAGGAGTATTAGCCTGTTAATTTGTATACAGACGAGAAATTAAATGTTTATACACTTCAGTATTTAGGTAGTGAAAACCAATTTCCGTTTTAACTTCTCCAATTAAAGACATGTTTTTATTTCACCAAATTTAAACGTTAAGAAAAATGGTGTGCTTGATATTTCCAAAATTATTACCACTGCTGCTACTTAGAGTAAAACTTTTCCCCCAGTTCTGCCAGAATAAGAATTTTTTGATAGGGTATTATAATATTTGAAGAATTATTTTAAAATATAATTATATACTTGCAACTTAAAGTAGTATTAGCCTCTTAATTTGTACAGATGTGATATTAAATGTTGATGCAGTTCAATATTTAGATAGTAAAAACCAATTTCTGTTACAACTTATCCAATAAAAGACATAGTTTTATTTCACCCAAAAAGTAAAAAAATATTTGTGTTCCATACTTCCAAAATTATAGACAGTGCTACTTGTTAGAGTAAAACTTTGCCCCTGTTCTGCCAGATAAAGAAGTTTTTGATGAGGTATTATTATTTTTGTTGAATTTTTTTAAAATTTAGTTACATACTTGCAACTGGAAGCAGTATTAGCCTGTTAATTTGTACAGATGAGAAATTTCCATTCGTTTTTTAATTGAAGTACCACACCCTCTTAGCAATGGCTGTATGCATGCAGTATAATATTGAATATTTATTAAATATTTTTAATCTTGGGTCTTTAGATAGTTATTAAACAATTTCTTTCTAAGCTCGTGAACCCAGCTTTTATCTTGTTCTTTTATTTCAGTTTATGTAACATTAATATTGTAACGTGTCTTGCGTTGCTGATCCCACTTCTGACACCAATGTAACGTGTTTCGTTACTGATCCCACTTCTGACACCAGTGTAACGTGTTTGCGTTACTGAAGACGCCGTAGAGATGGTTAATTGGTTTATTTAACAATCTACAAATAACGGCTACACTTAATTATCACACAGTTGCGGGGTTTCACACTTTATAACCCTAATCGCATTAATCTGTTAACACTGTTGCGGGGTTTCACGACTTATAACCCTATGCGCAAATCAGTTCACTCTGTCTTCAGCAGTCTACACGTTTACAATAGGGGAGCTAGGTATCACTGTATCACACGCTCCCGATTGCACAATTACACACACGTCCGGATCTTCTTTCCGCGTCGAATTCTTCATATTTCGTCGATGTCGGTCCCTGCGCCTTTTCTTCTTCGGTTCTCCGACCGGCATTACTTCGGCGTCTTGTATGGGTACCTCTTGTAAACCCGCCGCCTCAGGTTTCCTGTTCGCTGAGGCCGGCTTTTCTCCTTCTGGACGTGCCTCTGTTTCTCGGCAGGCCATTGTCACTCTGACCGGTATCACTGTGGGGACCTCCTCTTGTTGTGCCGCCGCAGGTTTCGTTTCCACTGAGGCCGGCTTTCCTCCTTGTAGACGTGCCTCTATCTCTTGACAGGCCGTCATATCATTATCGTTGGCATTCACCCTTTTGACGGTGAGTGGGTAGTGTGGGGGCCTTAATGCATATGCCGGCGTCCGCCCTCCTTCGCCGGCCGCCGCTTGTTTCCCGACGGTTGGGTACCCTTCCTGTTCGTAGGGGCAGTTACTCGCGAAGTGGCCCAGTTTTCCACAACTCCAGCACCCTGATTGTCTTCCGTCTCCTCGATGGGTGGGGGACGATCGGTACTTCCGGTATGTCTTGGTG
>NW_019738380.1:15401-15759 GCF_002891405.2 Cryptotermes secundus
GTCATTAATATATGGGGGAGGAAATAATATGCTCCCAGTTCCCTTAATGATTGCACACAATGCCATCTACAACATCTGCTGCATTTTGATTAAACTAAAGTTGTTTCGTGTGTATTCTTTTTTACTTTCAAGATGCAAGCACTTTCACCTTCAAAGGATGTGAATCTATACATTTGTAGAGAAAATTAATCATTAAATTGACATTTAGAACACAAACACTAGAGTATTATATTAAAAGAATACAATTAAATTTGTAGTAAAGTAGATTTGATTTCTCGAAATTTTAAATTTGATATTGAAAAATACAGTGCGTACAATCAAGTGCGCGCCGCGGCTGCAATTTGCCGTGAGTCATACC
>NW_019738380.1:16360-27437 GCF_002891405.2 Cryptotermes secundus
GTGGCTGTGCGAGCAGATCCTAGCGAAACACCAGTTTCCTGTGCTAAGCGTCTTAACGATTTTCGAGGACTGATCTGTAATCTTGCCTGAATATCCTTAACCTTTTCTTCAGTCAGCACAGTTCTCTTCGATTGCTTCTTCTTGTCACTCACTGAACCTGTGGCCCGCCACTTTTTCAGAAGCCTGTTTACACACGACTTTGTGGGAACTGGCGAGTCAGGATATTTCTGACGAAACCTACGTGCGAATTTTCTGTAAATGTTTTTCCTTGCAATAGTTTCGACAATAAACACACGCTGTTTAATAGTGAACTTCATTTCCACCGTCTGTCGACAGCTGTAAACATTCCACTCCACTTCCACAGCAAGACAAAGACTGACTGTTTAATGCAACCTCGGGTTCCGATTATGCAACCATCGGCGTAGGAGCACTGCAGTCGCGGGGAGGAGTTGCATCCGTTCTGCGGTGGTATGACTCACGGCAAATTGCAGCCGCGGCGCGCACTTGATTGTACGCACTGTATAAAAACATATGCATCTGTACAGGAATCACATTTAACTGAATTTTACTTCTAAAGCATATGTAAACACTTCTGTAGTTAAAAGTATATAAGAACGTTAGTTTTTGTTGAGATTACATTTTATTCTTCGAAATTCGTCTTTTTGGTGGTTTAAGTTTTACATAATAAATACGAGTAGTTTATGAATTTTATAAGAGACATTAATATTTCAGAAATTAAATATGCCGATTTGTATGATATCGCGACAGTATGACAGCACACACACCCACTCACTCCATGCCTCTCTTGAGATATTTTGTCCCTTTCATGTCCACTGCCATGCTTTTGACAAAATCTAATGGTGTCTTAAATTGGGTGAATTCTGGAAGACAGAGTTCAGCAATCCACTTCATGACACTTTGTTGTGATGCAGTATATTAAGAAAAATGTCCAGCAAATAAAGGTGAAATTTTCCCTGTGCTTAATCTGTGATGTCTCCCACCCTGAAAACGTATAGGGGTAGTGGAGATATGGCTCCAGTATTCATACTATTGATACATGATGGAGGCTGTTGGCCACCTTCATTCACTTGCCTCTTTAACCCCATGGAAAGAGTCCTCCTCTCCCATAGGTAGGAATTTGAGTGGTCCCAACCCAGTCTGGATTTTGTTGAGAGCAGATAACTCTTGTCCCTACCAGGAAACAAACCCCTGTTCCATGGCTATCCAGCACCAAATCGGTCACTGTATTAACTGAGGTAACCTGGCTTCAATTCCCACCCACATTACAAGTAATAGGAGAAATTAATGCAGCATTAACTTGTAGCCTATAGCTGAATACGTCAAATTTAAATTATGAACAGCCATTTTTATCTTACGTGCAAGAATAAACCTCCAGTAAGGTAGGTGTATGCATGAGAGCACGCATTTAAATCTCTTTTCCTTTTGTGATTTGTAATAATGATACAGTTGTTTGTGCTGTATGAGTTTGTCTCTGTTAAAGCTCGTTTTACTCCTATTTTTGTTAAGTATTCTCGGTATAAGAGACACTTTGTGATGTGATCCCGTGTAGTTTGGTAGGGACGAAGGAAATGAACCTGCAGCTGTTTTCTTGAACCTTATTCCCTGGAGAAAGAGGTAGCAGGTTGATCTGTAATATTGGTACCAATGTACGAGTCAACATGGTGTCACAGTACAGAAAACTGTATTCTTAATATTTTTGTTACTCATTGTAAGGTTTAAAAATTTGTTTCACTTCAAGGAGTATTCATGTGACCATCTCTGAGTGAGAAGAAATCTGTCACCTGCTCCATATATTGTAAAATACAAACAGCCATAAGCACAGCATAGAGATTTACATGCATATAATGCATGCACTATGTATAGCCCAGTATGTGTACAAATGCATCGGACGTTATTCTGAATTCTAAAATGAGACATTTGGCTTTTCACTCTCTCTTTCTTGTGGCAAATATCCATTAATATGATGCAGTTTCAGAGTTGGAGGCCACTGTATTGGTAATCACAAATTTCTGATACACGAGTCAAATTATATTAATCGCACGATGGAAGATCCCTAATGAATTACATAAGAGTCACCAGTGAATGATTACATCAAAAGTAAATTTATGAAAGAGAATTATAAAGAGGATCATTGCTTTGTGTACAGACAACTTAGTGTATTTGTGAGTTTTGGGCTGTAACAATGCTGAGTATAAATGTGAGCAGTTTGGCAGATTATTCTCGAAGTTTCAGAGACAGGCAGTCTTTTTCTGAATTGTGTGATTGTATGGAAACCTGTCGACACACATGTACATTCTATGTATGCCTCCAGACTGGGAAATTGAGTGTAGAGATTTTGTAGTGTATTTTGTTATCCGCAGTAACTTTTCCATAGACACTGACTGCATGAAAGACAATTTAATGTTTGTGTTTCTACTGTAAAACCCGTCGATAATGGTATTCGTTGTTCAACAACTGTCCTTTCTGCGAGGGTAGAATATATTTTACTGAAAATATTGTGGCTGGTCTTTGCTAATGCTACACAAGTTATTCTTAAAAAAGAAAAATGTGTGTGGCTGCTTAAGGTTCCTTTTCTGCTGAGGCTAGACCTATTATAGACTATTTTTACATTCATTCATCAGTAATTGGTCAAGACGACAGGTCCACAGTATATTCCAAAACAGTTCCTCCACTTGATGCGATCTAAAGCTTTCTCCTTCAAATGAAAATATCCTCTTCTGTCTTCCAGGTCATCCAGCATCATCTTACGTCTTCTTCTTCTAGTCAGTTCTATCCCCCCCCTCTATCTTCCTTTAATAACTTCTTTTAGAAGGCAGTTACCGTGTAAGATATGACCAATCCAATTAGCCTTCGGTTTTCTTATTTCGTGTAGGATCATTCTCTGCTCACGGACTCTAAATAACACTTCTTCATTTCTCACATAATCGGTCCAACTGATCTTCTCCATCCTTCTCCAACACCACATTTCGAAGCTTTCCAGGTATTTCTGACCTACTGCGCTAAGTGTCCAAGTTTTTAGCCCCATACAAAGCAATGCTCCAAATGTAGCATTTCACTAGTTTCTTTCTCAAATTTATGTCCAATTTGCTGGTAAAAAGATTCTTCTTGCTAAATGCAGTTTCTGCCATGGCAATCGTAGATTTAATTTCACATGAACACCTTCCATCGTCTGTTAACAAGCTACCCAAATATTTAAAACATTTCACATTCTCCACTTGTTTTTGGTCTATCTTTATTGTGACTGGGGTTGGTTGTCTCGAAATTTTCATTACTTTTGTTTTCTCCACATTCATTTCCATGCCATAGCACCTTCCAATTTCAATTAGTCTATCAATCATGCCCTGTAGCACAGTTTCTTCCTTAGCCATTAACACAAGGTCATCTGCATATTTCACAGTTTGAATAATTTGCCCTCCTAATTTGAAGTCTTCGAGCCCATCCAGAGCTTCCTTGGTAAGGCATTCGCTGTACAAGTTGAACAGAATTGGTGATAAACAGCATCCTTGTCGAACTCCTCTTCCAATCTGCACACTTCCTGTCTCCCCNCCCTATGCCCAGTCGCACTCTAACTTTATGATCCATGTACAATTTACTAATCAATCTTCTTTCACACCAATCGACACTTGTTTCCCTTAAGGATCTGCATTAATTTGGTCCAATTTAGACTGTTAAATGCCTTCTTCCAGTCTATAAAGCAAGCAACTCCAAAGTTCATTCTGCTATAATTCTCGTCATCCTAATTGCATCCTTGGTTCCTTTTCCTCTTCTAAATCGAAACTGATCCTCTCCAAGTATATCCTCTATTTTCCAATTCTTCTTTTAAGTGTATTTGCTATTATGTTTGCTGTATGTGCCATAAGGCTTATTGTGCGATGGTCGCTGCATTTTGTAGCTTTTGTCTTTTTCTTTAAGGCAATCATTATCACTTCTGTAAAGTCCTTGGGCCACTCCCCAGTTTCATATATGGTGTTTATTAGTTTTGTTGGTGTTTTCAAACCACCTTCTCCCAGTAACTTAAGCACATCACCAGGTCCATGATCAACTCCTGTAGCCTTTCCATTCCTCATGTCCTTGATAGCTGTTTCCACCTCACTTCCTAAAATATTTGGTCCTTTCTCGTCTGTATCTACTTCTTCCGGTTCCACTTACAAGGTTTCTGGCCGATTAGGTCTATCATATAGATCTGTAATATAATTTTCCCAAATTTTCACACACTTTCCTCTGATCTACTACTCTATTCCCCTGGGAGTCTTCGATGCTAAGATTTTGAATCCCATGGTTCTCTTTCCATCCTAGTTCTTTTGTCTTCATGTACATCAAATCATAACGTCCTGTCCTTTGAAATTCTATAATCTCATTACATAACTTCTCAAGATATTCCTTTTTGGCCCTGTCCGTGGCTCTTTTCAATTCATTCCTCAGTCTCCTGTATTTCCTCCTGCCTTCTTCATTGTTTACATTCTTCCATTTCCTCCGCTCCTTCATTTTCTCACCATCTCCTCTGTAACACATGGTTTTCTTGCTATCTTCTCATCTTTACCAACCAATTCGCTAATAGTATATAACATGCATTTTTCATATTGTTACGCTGCACTTCAGCATTTCCACTTTCTCTTTCAATTGCACTGAGTTTCTCTTCTAGGGTCTCCTGCACGATTTGTGTTTGAGCAAATAACTTCTCCAAATCCCATCTAGGTCTGCGCTTTTGGAGTCTTATAATTTTCTTCAACCTTGTTCGAATCTTGGCAACCAGTAAGTTGTGGTCAGAGTCAATATCTGCCCCAGGCAGCGTCTTCACATCTTTCACACTTTCTGAATCGTTGTTTCACTAGGATGTAGTCCAGCTGATGCCTCCTCCAATCCCCAGGTGCCTTCCATGTGTAAATTCTTCTCTTTGGCTTCTTGAACCAAGTGCTGGTGACAATCAGTCCATTTGGTTCACAATAGTCAATAAGCATTTGACCCCTGTGATTTGGTCTTCCTAGTCCATGTGATCCAACAATATTCTGATACGAATCATCTCCAACAGTGCTATTCCAGTCTTCTAATATGATGCTGTTTGTGTCACCTCTTCCGTCTTCCTGAAGTGTTTCTTCAGTGGTGTTATAAACATTTTCCACTTCATTTTCGTACTCTGATGTTGGCACGTACACATGCATAATCAGTATGTCTACGGTTTCTGCCTTTAACTTCAGAGCAATAATTCTGTAATTACAAGCACTCTTCTTGACAACACTCCTCACTGCACTTTTATGCACCACTATTGCCACACCTCTTTCAGCCCGTTCACCTCCAGAATAATGCACTGTATAATCACCACTTCTTATTTCGCCTTGTCGTTTCCACCGCACTTTTCTGACACCTAAAACACACCTTATTCTTCTGCATTTCCGTTTTCAAATTCTCTAATTTGCCTGCTTGATTCAAGGTCCTTACATTCCATGTTCCAATCTTGTAGCCATGATGTTCCTTCTGATCTTCGCACTTTTTCTTGTTGTAACACCTACATGACATTTCCTCTAGAAACATTCCCCACCGGATATCCGATTGGGGGAGTAGTTTACCTCCGGATTGTTTTGTCTCCAGAGGAAACATCTCGCATACATGGGATCTCTGTTTTTGGAAAGAGACTATCCACGAAAAGTGATAATATGGTAGTTTTTCCATTTGCTTTCCACATGGCAGTACAACAGCCGTCAAAACACGCTGGTCAAGCCTGTTGCTATATGAACTTGGACGATCTCGAGCATTATTTGCTCTGTGCTTCACAAGTCGTTGCTGATGACGCTACTTCCAGCATCAGTTTTGGTTTTTGGTGTCTATCTTCGTCTGATGCCTACCATTTGACCTGTCCAGCAAGGGAGGCCCTGCCAGTAGCTACTCTACCGCTGGTATAGCTCTCAGGGTTCTTGGCATATTCAAACCCACTCACTACGAAAAGGTCGAGCCACCAACGAGGGGGACTTTTACATATAACCAAAAAATAATTGACCCCCTGTATTCCAACGTAGATGTCTGAATATATTTTTCCATTCGCTTAGTGGGGTTTAGATTCCAGTCGGCACGGCGGCCACTGATTGGCCAATTGTAACTTGTCCGGGATATTATGACGATGGAGAATTTGGTGGAATGAAGATTGGCAGGGGAATACGAAGTACTCGGAGAATAACCGCCACTTTGTCCACCACAAATCCCGCTCGACCAGACCTGGGATGGAACCCAGGACACCGCTGTGGAAAGCCAGTTACTAATCCCTTCATATATGGCGCGGCCTGTTGCAATATTAATTTTTTTCTGTTATTCTTTCTTGTATTTAATTCTATTCTCGCAAACCATCTGGGAGGGTGGCGGAGAAAACCCCCTCCCTGTTTGGAGAAAGAACAACGCACCTTTTCCAGGCGCGGAAGAGACAGTTATGAAATTCATGTAAAGTGTTAGTTTCAGCACTATGTGTACTTGTGTGTTGCATAGTTTTTGAAGACGGAAATAACACTAGATCGAAGGGAGAAAGAACAGTTATGAAATGTACGCTTAGCGTAACAGTTGTTTCGCATTGACTTCGGTTCAGTTATGTCGAAAACTGTGAGACGAATGGAAGCGGTATATTGTGTGTAAAATGTACACTCAGTTTCCCTGTACAACGGTCAACCAAAGATTTGCACCCATTATTATCTGGTAGTGGAAATGCCCGATGAACGCACGTAGGTTGTTGCGTAATGTATCCTTTATTATTAAATATTCCATCAATAACTTCGATATGTTTATCAACTCGGAAACATCCAAACCGATTTTCATTAAATCTAATGTGGTCAGGTTTGGAGGAACATAGACTGAGGGTGTTCGAGAACAGGGTGTTGAGAATATTTGGACTAAAGAGAGATGAAGTGACAGGAGGTCGGAGAAAAATGAATAATGAGGAGCTTCATAACTTGTACTCTTCAAGTCCAGGAGAACGAGGTGGGCAGGTCATGTAGCACGAATGAGGGAGACGAGAAATGCGTATATGATATTGGTGGGAAAGCCAGAAGGAAGGAAACCACAAGGAAAACCAAGGCGTAGGTGGGTGGACATTATTAGAATGGATCTTAGAGAGATAGAATGGGATGGTATGGATTGGATAGATCTGGCTCAGGAGAGGGACAAGTGGAGGCCTCTTGTGAACACGTGTTGTATGGTTGGACATGCAAGACAAAGTCGTAGGTGGACGGAGCAGTCTTGTCGTTCCATACAAACAAATTTAGATCTCTTGCGAGTATGTCCGAAAATTACGTGGATCGCCGGTAGTTGTGTGTTTTACCGGATTTCCAGGAATTTGCTTGTGACGAACAGGATGTGGAGTTGAGCGAAGTCCAATCGAAGTTAGAAAAACTCAAAGTCCAGTCTGGTAGATAGGATAGATTTTTACATCCATTCACGCAATCATCGTATGCACTTTTCGGATTTAGTTTTCTCCAACACCAGAAAAAGCCTTGCCGACAACCTTTAAAACAATAGCAAAATAAACATACACTAACCATTACAAATACCATAGTTCCAATTGAAAATCCACCAGTTACAACGTTTTTGTAATATTTGGAATAATCTACTTGTTCTTGTTTGTTTATCATTTGTTTAACATCATCCACCTTAATGCTTGCTATTCTCAAATCATCTATTGATGACATGACATTATTCAAAGGAATATCTAATTTAATTTCATCGAGCTTTCTCTTTTCATGCTCGTCAAAACAACAGTCAAAGCCCCAGTTCACTTCAGGTATAAAATCTTTCGATACATTACTAACCATTGTCAATTTTGTGGATGCATATAGTGTAACGTGCGAAGTATAAGCTTTGCACCTTGATCGGAGGGTCATTCTCCCTCTATTTTCGGCATATACATAGTGTGGGGTATTATCTTCACACAAAATTGTGACTCGTTCCGTGGAAGGAGAAGTGTAGAGCCATTGGTTGCTAAGTTGTAATGGGATCCAATAAGTATGGTATAAGGATATCAACTTTATTTCACATACTGAATCTGGGATCTTCTGGGACGATGGATGCAACATACTGGCTTCACAATCCTCTCCTGGCACGTAGTTAGACAAAAGTATAGTATTTTTGCAAACATAAGTAATTTCATTGGTCATAAGGCATACACTCAACTCGTCATAATTCATTTTGCCGTATTGCTTTCTTAATGCATCCGTAATTATAAATTCTTTTTGGGGAGCTATGAAAATGAATTTGTCTGTTGTTTTATCCTTCATAGGAAACGGAATAGCTTTGTACAAATAAAAATTGGTGGGTAGCAATAATGGAATTTCAATGATATATACTAAATATTGTTGATATACATACGCATGCATAGTTATAATACGTGATAGTTCAGAAGTAGGAAATGTCGGAAAATCAAGACCCTGAGGCAATGTTTGCTTTGAAACAATGCCTTTTACAGCCCTTATAGTTAATAATTGTGGCTGGAGGCTACCTTGCTCTGCGTGTACAAACGCGTCTATAAAAACTTCAAAAGAGTGCTGGCTTTCTTCCATACCTCTTATAACTATTTTAATCTGCTCATTAATCAAATTTAATTGTTCATATTTTACCTTTAACTCGCTTATGTCTTTTCCCATACGCTTTTCAAGCAATAACATACTATTTCTTAACAATTCTTCATTTTTATCCACCTTCAGGATCGTGCTGTTAATTGAATTAATTGTAGTCTTGATAATGGTCATTTCATCACTTGCAATATGCAAAAATTTGGTTTGCTCAGCTTCCAGTTTGCTAATATATTTATTATTACTATTCTCAAAGTCAGCATCAGTTGCTGTTCCGAACAAAAGGTGAAATCCTTTACCTACAAAATTTATCAATCCTCTCTTGTCTCTTAGAGATCTACGTTTCCTAATGGTCTTATTTGCCGTTGTATAGTCTATCAAATTTTCATTCAGCTGATCGATATATTTAGCCTTAGACTTGAAGTAAGATAAGGATGGTTTACAGTCAGTAAGATAGTACCAGTCCTGTATTTCTAACTTGTTACAACACTCTATCACTCTTCTCTGAAAGTTCTTGGTTCGACGCCACAAATCCCTGTGTGGTTCTAAATCTACATAACTCACAAACTTCCACTTCACTGGAAATAAACGAACCGTTCCTAGCTCATCAAAGTATATGCTACTGGCTGAAGTCAGCTGTTGATAACCATACTATCATTCTTTTGAAAACATGTTCCTTTTGTCTTTTCATTTTTACTCTGTTCTAACTTAGCTTTAATTAATTTTGACCTCGAAATTTGACTTGCTTCTTGTATTTGTCGTTTAATCATACTGACAACATCGTCGTAATTATATGTTGGCGATAGCGCTTTTTGCAACGCTCCTGCTAAGTTACATTTATACCCAAATAAGCTGTAATGGAATGCGGGGTTGTGTTATAAGCAAAACATGCGAATGGAAGTAACTCATCCCATTCCTGTTTCTCACTCACATAACTTCTGAGTTACGTCACTAGGGTTGCGTGGGCACGTTCCAGTGCTCCATGACTTTCTGGGTGATAAGCGGTTGTTTCTATTTTTTCTATCCTCAGCAGCTTACACAACCGT
This sequence comes from Cryptotermes secundus, assembly GCF_002891405.2. NCBI lineage: Eukaryota > Metazoa > Arthropoda > Insecta > Blattodea > Kalotermitidae > Cryptotermes > Cryptotermes secundus. The sequence goes on from NW_019738380.1 coordinate 25,971, forward strand.
TTAAAAAGGTCGGAACAAAAGTTTGCTGCTTGGTCTGTTAAAATCATAGAAAGAATACCAAATATTAACACTACACTTTTCATTAATTTGTCAGCTACCTCTTCACTCGTTTGACCTTTTAACGGCATGGCTATTAAATACTTGCTAGGGTTATCGTGGCATGTCAAAATATATTTGTTTCTGTTCGTTGTCAAATTCAGGGGACCCAATATGTCTAACGCTATCTTGTCCCACGGGTTATCCTGAATAACAGTTATTTGAAGGGGTTGTGCTGTCACTTTTCCCATTTTCATCTTGATACACTTTACAACTTTTAATATAATCTCTAACTTCTTTTTCCATACCTTCCCACTTCAAGTATAATTTTATCCGCTCAAGGATTCTCGAAATACCTTGGTGTCCGCCTACGGGGCAATCGTGCATTTCACGCATGGTTTTCAATTTTCTGTGTTTCTCTATCTCAACTGGGGGACACACATCTTCTAATTCGCTTAGATTTATCTCTGGATATCGGCTTAAAGTGTCGGCGTTGACGTTTTGTTTGCCCGATTTATATATGACCTCAAAATCATACTCTTCTAATAATAATCGCCACCTAAGGAGTCTCGAACTCGGGTCCTTCACTCGAAAAATCCAAGTCAATCCCTTATGGTCAGTCAAAACTTGAAACCTTCGACCAATTAAGTATGGTCTGAAGTGCTTGCATGCCCACACTATTGCAAACAATTCTTTTTCAACAGTGCTGTAATTAAGTTCAGCGTCATTAAATGTCCTACTAGCGAACGCGACAGGCAAGTCTTGACCTACCTTGCCTTGGCTTAACACGGCGCCAATGGCATTGCCACTTGCGTCTGTTGTTAAAAGAAATGGTTTTTCAAAATCTGGATACTGCAACACTTGCGATGTAATTAGTTTCGATTTCAAAATTTCAAAACTATTCTGCTCTTTTTCTGACCATCTCCATGGAATTTCCTTCTTTAGCAATTCAGAAAGTGGTTTTGCCAAAGCAAAAATTTGTCAATAAATTTTCCATAGTAACCAGCCAAGCCTAAGAATGATTTAACAGCTGTTTGATTCTTAGGAGTAGGGAAATTTACAACACTAGAAATTTTCTTTGATTCTGGTTTAATACCTTCAGCCGTAATTACATATCCTAAATAATTTAATTCTGGCTTAAGAAATTCACATTTGTCTGGTTCTGTTTTAATGTTCCACTTTCTCAAATGCGAAAATACATCTTATAATTTTGCATTATGTTCGGAAAGGGTTTCTCCCATCACAATTATGTGTTGTATGGTACCGTCATCTAACATTTGCGCTACCTGATTCTTAATTTCGTCTCTATGTGCCTCTGCTGGTCTATAATTCTTTAGGGTAATGCATCTCCCTTCTGGAATGGAGGGTGTAGGGGTGGAATGCTGCGCTGCTGTGGTTGCGGTCAACTTATCTCCCGGGAGACGGAATATG
>NW_019738381.1:0-1861 GCF_002891405.2 Cryptotermes secundus
CTGGGACACCCTGTATATATACATATATATAATATTTGGCCAACACGGGGTGATACTTCCTATAGATATATATAATATTGGTACGTTAAGGGTTAATCAGAACCCCTTCTTCTGGTGCAAGGAATGTCTATGTGTAGGGGGACAGCATTTTCAGCACCTTCTGTGACCTGTGAATTGTATACTTCATTCCAAATGGTACTGGCCACAGGCATACTGATTCATTTGCAACATTTATACGTGCCTTGCAGCCAGCAGTGCATCAGTAGCTGTGAAATGCAGAGCTGTGAACTGGCCGAGAAAAGTAAGAACCTCCGTCTATATGTATATATATAGAAATTTCTTTGATGTTCATTAATAGCCTTAGTGCGTTTAATTACATGAATTGTATATTCCACTTCACCACAATTGTGTCTATACACGAAGGGCGTTCCGTATATAATGCCTACTATTTATTTGTGTTAACACTTCGCGGACCAGACGCCTAGGCCTAGGAGTTTGGGTTTTAAATGTGGAAGACCAGTCGCCTAGATTTAGGCTTTTAGGTCACGTTATGTTGCAACACACTATTTATCGCTTTGGTGGCCACGTGTCTGTAAAAGTACTGCATAGCTGACCTTCAGAATGTTTGTTTTCCAAATCAGAAACGTGACCACTCTCTATTCCCCTCTCACTCTAAAGAAAAGTCCCTTTGTTCAAGTTGAAGCTTCTATGTGTGAGGCAAGATATTCTCAGTGTCAACATTGCTCAGAGATGAAAGCAGTTGAAGGCCGCGCGAGCTCTCGGAGAAGAAGAAATCTGTGATTTCATCTCCGATGAGTTATCTGACTTGCCAACTGCTTCGTATTCTGATAGCGAGGGCAGTGTCACTGGCAGTGACAGGGGCCTCCAAAATATTGTGACCAGAAGAGAAAGTGAAAGTGACAGTGAGAGCTCTGATGAAAGTGCGAGTGCTAGCATTGCAGGGACAGCCACATGGGGTAAAGTGGACAAAACACCCAATTTGGGAAAATTTACTCGTAATCCAGGGCTGAGACATATGCCATCGGACCCAACGCAAGTGTTTGAAGTAGCAGAACTGTTTTTTGGAGATGGGGATACTCGTGTTGTGAATAAGATTTCCCCAATTTACAATTCGAGCATGGTTGATGTTTAAAGGAGACATGGACAGGTAAAGAAGCCTGTTTGTATTTCCAAGTATAATATGTTTGTGAAGGGAGTTGAAAGAGCTGATCAGTATTTGGCCTATTATTCTCTTCCTCTGAAAACAGTAAAGTGGACAAAGAAAATTGCTTTGTGGCTTATAAATTGTGACATTTTCAATTCATTTTTGGTTTTCAAAAATCTAAACCCTCATTCAAAATTGAAATAGAAGGCATTTCTGCTGAAGTTGGCAAAAGCCTGGGCTACAGACCACATGGTGGCGGCAGACACAGTCTTAGTACGAACGGGGTTGTCTACTCCCACACCAGGCAGGCCTCATTTTGACCCCCCTGGGCGACTCTCGGGTCATATGCGGAAACATACCCTCAAGAAAATTGTGAAGAGTGAACATTTCAAGGGGAAGCAGCCTTCTAGGCAATGCGGTGTTTGCGCAATTCACAACAAAAGGAGTATGACTGTCTACATGTGCAAGTTCTGTGTAATGCCACTTCACAAAGGTGAATGTTTCCAGAAATATCACACTCTCAAGCACTTCTAGGAGCATTGGTAAGTCTTCTCCAAAAATTGTAGTTCATAAAATTAATTAGGAGATTTTATATTAATTTTTAAAGTGAACAGTTCACAAGTTAGGGTAGTAGGTTCAAATATGCCGGTTCCCAGGGTGATTTAAATATTTAAATTGCCGGTCCACAAAGTGTTA
>NW_019738382.1:0-161 GCF_002891405.2 Cryptotermes secundus
TTTAAGACAATTCTGATTGAAGTTAAGTTAAATTTAAATAATATATTCCTGGTTTTGAAAAATTTCAACGTAATGTATGAAATTTTGATAAAGAATTAATCCAGAATTCAAGTTAATATATAGAATTTCAAAAAATTGTCAAAGATTCCACAAAAATTTAT
>NW_019738382.1:234-1430 GCF_002891405.2 Cryptotermes secundus
ATACTTCTAGAGATTTCACGATAATTTAAGGAATTCTAAAGTAATTTTAACCTTCTTCAACATAATTCATATAAATTCAACCTAAAATTTTTTGAAATATTCACCATAAATAAAGATTTTCAAAGAATTTATAAAAAGATTTTTCTCCAATTTAATGAATTCCTTCAATTTTCTGATAAATAATGTATTGTTTAACGAATTTTAATAAAATTTTCAGTCATTATAAGTCATTAAAGTGTTTTAACAATTTATGAACAAAATCAAACTATTTTGTGAAAATTTTCCGAATATTGTTTGACGATTTCACGTCAATATAAGGAAATAGAGACAATATGTGAAAGTTTTCTTCTCATTAAATGGAATTATGTACAAATTATTGATTATTTCTGCATTATATTATGGAAAGTTAAGTCAATTCTGTTTGATGTTATCTTAAATTTAACGAAATTATAGTAGGTTCTGAAAGATTTCGATAAATTTAAGAAATTTTAACAAGGAATTATTACAGATTTCAAGTTAATATATAGAATTTCAACAAATTGTCAAAGATTCCACCTAAATTTATGGAAATCTATCAATTTATTAACGTTATTAAATTATTAATTAATTTTATTCATATTTTGAGGGATTTCATTATAAATTAAAGTATTCTAAACTAATTTTGACCTTCTTCAACCTAATTCATTTATTTTAACCAAGAATTCTTTCTCGATTTCAACATAATATAAATGAAATCAATTATTTTGTGAAAAATTTCACAATAATTTGGGAATCCTAGCAGTCTTTTGACCATTTACAGAATTCTTTAAAAATTTAAAGAAATTTAGAACCATTCTAAGTTAAATTAAGGAATTAATTGAATTTTCAACGAATTCAACGAAGTGTATATAATTTCAACCTAAAATTCTTTGAAATGTTGACATTAAAAGGAAGAATTTGTAACAATTAATAAAAAATTTAACAATAAATTTCGGAAATCCTTCAAATTTCTGATAATTACAATATTATTAAATGAATATTAATAAATGTCTCAGTGATTATAAGTTAATTAAATGAATTTAAACACATTATGGACGAACACAACATATTTCATAAAAATTTTTCCGAATATTCTTTGACGATTTCACGTTAATATAAGGAAATAGAGACTTTATATCAAAGATTCCTTTCTATTCAATGGATTTCTGTCCAAATTA
>NW_019738382.1:1893-4081 GCF_002891405.2 Cryptotermes secundus
TCATTATAAATTAAATAATTCTAAACTAATTTTGACATTCTGCAACCTAATTCATATAATTTAACCAAGAATTCTTTCTCGATTTCAACATATTATATATGAAATCAATTATTTTGTAAAAAATTTCACACTAATTTTGGGAATTCTAGCAGGCTTTTGAAGATTTACAAAATTCTTTCAAAAATTTAAAGAATTTTAGAACGATTATATTTTAAATTAAAGAATTATTTGAATTTTCAACGAATACAACGAAGAGTATATAATTTCAACCTAAAATTCTTTGAAATGTTAACATTAAAATGAAGAATTTTTAAAAATTAATAAAAAATTTAACAATAATTTTAGGAAATCCTTCAAATTTCTGATAATTACTGTATTGTAACGTGTCTGGAGTCCAGAAGAGACACTTCTGTGGAAACGCCAGAATAGACCGTTGCATAATAAACAACAATTGCTGTACTGGAGTTCTAACTGGAATCTCCACGTTTACGACGAATACGCGAAGATTCCCACAGAGAAAACGCGATAACAATGGGTTATTGCGTAGGAAACGCGGAGCCAACAATTCAACGTCTCCACCGCTATAACAGAGGGTTCGTTAACAAGCAGCGGCCAAGGATAAACAGCCCAGCTTCGACACGAAGCCCGTCAGTTTAGGAACATCCGTCGCAGAAGACAGTTGAAATGTCACAGTGAATGGTTACGGTACTCGTGATTGTGTAAGCGGGAAGAACGAACAGTAAAGGTTCTACAGAATTTGATACGGCGTGAATTTATTTGTAGCGTGACACACAAACACGCTACAATATTATTAAATGAATATTAATAAAAGTTTCAGTGATTATAATTTAATTAAATGAATTTAAACACATTATGGACGAACACAACATATTTCTTTAAAAATTTTCCGAATATTCTTTGAAGATTTCACGTTAATATGAGGAAATACAGACAATATATAAAAGATTTCTTTTTATTCAATGGATTTCTGTCCAAATTATTGACGATTTCTGCATTAAAATTCGGAAATTTAAGACAATTCTGATTGATGTTAAGTTAAATATAATTAATATCATCCAGGTTTTGAAAGATTTCAAGGTAAAGCATGAAATTTTTACAAAGAATTATTCCAGAATTCAAGTTAATATATAGAATTTCAAAAAATTATCAAAGATTCCACAAATATTTATGGAAATCTATACAATTATTTGATTATTTCATAATGATTTAATTTGAATTATATTTCTAGAGGTGTCACGATAATATAAGGAATTCTAAAATAATTATGACCTTCTTCAACATTATTCATATAATTTCAAACTAAAATTTTTGAAATCTTCACAATAAATAAATAATTTCAAAGAATTTATAAAAGGATTTCACTCTAATTTAATGTATTCCTTCAAATTTCGGATAATTAATATATTGTTTAATGAATTTTAATAAAATTTTCAGTCATTCTAAGTTATTAAAAGGGTTTTAACAAATTATGAACGAAATCAAACAATTTTGTGAAAATTAACAGAATATTCTTTGACGATTTCACTTCAATATATGGAAATACAGACAATATGTGAAAGTTTTCTTCTCACTAAATGGAATTATGTACAAATTATTGATGATTTCAGCATTATATTAGGGAAATTTAAGTTAATTCTGTTTGATGTTATCTGAAATTTAACGAATATATACCAGGTTTTGAAAGATTTCGATAAGATTTAAGAAATTTTAACCAAGAATTATTACAGATTTCAAGTTAATTAATATAATTTCAACAAATTGTCAAAGATTCCACCTAAATTTATGGAAATCTATCGATTTTTTTACGTTATTAAATTATTAAATAATTTTAATCAAATTTTGAGGGATTTCATTAGAAATTAAGGAATTCTAAACTAATTTTGACCTTCTTCAACCTAATTCATTTAATTTTAACCAAAAATTATCTCTCGATTTCAACATATTATAAATGAAATCAATTATTTTGTGAAAAATTTCCCACTAACTTTGGAATCCTAGCAATCTTTTTGACGAATTACATAATCCTTTCAAAAATTTAAAGAAATTTAGAATGATTCTAAGTTAAATTAAGGAATTAATTGAATTTTCAACGAATTCAACGAAGTGTATATAATTTCAACCTAAAATTCTTTGAAATGTTAACATTAAAAAAAGAATTTGTAACAAT
>NW_019738382.1:4151-4646 GCF_002891405.2 Cryptotermes secundus
TCAAATTTCTGATAATTAATGTATTGTTTAATGAATTTTAATAAAATGTTCTGTCTTTCTAAGTTAATTAAAAGAATTTTAAAATATATGAACGAAATCAACCAATTTTGTGAAAATTTTCCGAATATTATTTCACGATTTCACGTCAATATAAGGAAATACGTGTAATATGTGAAATTTTTGTTCTCTTTAAATTTAATTACGTACAAGATATTGATGATTTCTGCATTATATTAGGGAAATTTAAGTCAATTTTGTTTTATGATATCTTAATTTTAATGAAATTATCCCAGGTTCTGAAAGATTTCGATAAAATTTAAGAAATTTTAACAAAGAATTATTACAGATTTCAAGTTAATATATAGAATTTTAACAAATTGCCAAAGATTCCACCTATTATGGAAATCTATCGGTTTTTTAACGTTATTAATTTATTAACTAATTTTAATGATATTTTGAGGGATTTCATTATAAATTAAAGTATTCTTAACTAAT
>NW_019738383.1:0-16126 GCF_002891405.2 Cryptotermes secundus
AAAAAAAAGTTGCTCATGACTTTCGCTACGACCTACGTAAAATAAATGGAGGGTACTTTCCGAATAGCCCTTGTATTATTTTATTTTCATTTATTTCCTCACAGGTGCTGCAGTGCAGCACTGAAATTTGTAGCCAGATTTATTGCTATCCTTACTTACTTTCTTCCTCTTACATCCCAACTAACTTCATGAAGTTATGCAGTTACTCAAGAACTTCAGAACATATTATGGAACCCAAAGGTTCATTACCGTGTTCACAGGAGCCCTCCAGTGGTCCCTATCCTGAGCCAAACGTCTTACAACCACTTCCACTTATTTGGGAGCCATGATGGACACTAATAACAGAGATATTTGTGGATAAAATATAGGCATCAAAAGAACATCTAGTTCTGTATGATCACAAGAATGTGTGTGGACAGATTGGAAAGGTTGGAGATGTGCGTGGGTGGGGATGTCTGCTTCTCCCCACATTTGTGTATGTATTTCTCCAACATCACAGAAGAAACTTTTTATGAACCTAAATTATTTGTTGCAGCAAAAATCTGTAAATCGAATATTTGTAAAATGAGGGATACCTGTGACAGATAAACTTTATCCCTTAGATGAAATTACATGTTCCTTCCTGCACTCTATCCCGACCATTCTGTTCTCCCTGATTTAGTAGAGTAGATACAGTAGGACAGTATTGATGAATGATGAATCTGGGGAATGTTGATGGAAGTGTTGTGGGCTATCCTTGCTGCTTTCCTAGAGGGAAAAGGGAAATCCATGAAAAGCATGAGTTAGAAGAGCCAGTGCTTTGATGACAATTCAGACTGGGTACTTTCTGAATGTGAGTCATACATGTTTCCAGTGTGCCAGTGTACTTTGTACTTATGCAACACTGCAGTAAATTTAGGGTTATGCATTTTTTGAAACTTTTTTTTGCAATGTAACATTCTGACATTGTCTGTGTCCTGTAATGTCTTTCTTTTACTCACTCACTCCTTGTGAAATATATGGAAATTGCATCCTCTGTGAGTGCACTTCCTATGAAAGTAGCATGTATCATATGTCAGAAATGTGTTTCTGAAAGAACCTTATGTTGACAAATGTGATTCATTTATTTATGTTATAAGTGTTAAGAATCACAATGTAAAAAAAAGAAGTTATATGAATTTATGATTTCTGCTTTCCTTTTAAATATATCTGTACCAACTTCTTTGAAGTTGTCAAATTCTGTAGTGTCATTATTTTTGTCATTTTTAATATGAACATGAAAAAAGAAGAAAAATGATTAAACAACATTTATAGATGTCTGTCAACAACCCCAAGCTAATTAATTACATGCTCCTGAGTCTCTCTTGAGAATCTAAGAACTACTCATCTATTGTACAGATTCCCAGAATTACATGGAGTCCAGAGGTTTTTTACCATGTTCATAAGATCCTGTCAGAGCTTCCTATTCTGAGGCAGATGAATCCATCTACACCCTCCCATATTTTTCTTTAACATACATTTTAACTACCCCCATGCCAAATGTTATTTGCCAGTACTCATGGTTATTTCTGTGAGAAAGAAAGACAGGTTCTGCAGTTGTCATGTTATTTTACAGTAAAAAGGTGTCCTTAATAAACGTTGATATATTACAAAGTCAATAGCATACAGTGGAAGCTGGGATAGCTATGATGGTATAGAGACTGGGCTGGATGACCATGATGTCAGTGTTTGATTCCTGGCAGGAGCAAGAGTTTCTCTCTTCTCCATGGCATCCAGACTGGCTCAGGGGCCCATCTAGCCTCCTGTCTGATGGGTATGGGGGGCTGTTTCCAAATGGATAAAATGATCATGTGTGAAGCTGACCACTTATCCACATCTAATGTCGAGGTTAAGAATGCATGGAGTTATACCTCCACTCTCCAGTGTGTTTTCATGTTGTGATACTTAATGGAGTACAGGACTTTTTTTAACAGTTAAGAATATTTCAAGGCTTTTTGCTGAAAGGCACATTGTTGGTCCCAGTTCAGAAATTCATACAGCTGTCATGTTGATATCATCACTAGGTGGAGAATTGGAAGTCAGGAATGTGAACATGATGGCCATACTAAGTTTGATGAAAATCTCTCCTTTAGTTGTAAGGTTATTTGGAAAAATATACAAAACACTGAGTGTGAATTTTGTTTCAAATACTTTTGATGCTCTGCAGCATGTTTAATGAAGTACAAGGAAGATAAATGTATGTCTTTTATGCAATGTAGTGTTTATAAAATTATGATGGAAACATTTTAATCTTTTTTCCTTCGTAAATGGAAGTAAGAAATCTGTCATCTGAGCACACTTTGTATTTTATCCAAGCATGTAATATTCAGAAGTGACTGAATATATTACTTTTTCTTCTAAGCAAAGCAACATAACTGTACAATGCTTTACATGCTTAAATCAATGTTATTTATTTGAAAAGAGATGGGTTGATAGTAGAGTCTTCCTCGACAGATACTTAAGGTACAAATAATATTGCAACTGATGTTCTGCCTTGGCTCAGTAACTAAGGAATATGTGTAAAAGGTTGAATTATATCTCATTACACAGTCCAAATTATTCAGGTAAGGCCCTGAAAAGGGAAAGACAGAATAATTACATTTCTGCAAAGTTCCTACACCTTCATTCTGTTCTCATGTCGCTTAAAGAATTTATTGGTATTGCAGACAACAGGTTCAAGAATGTTATATTTTAGCATCCTGTTACACTGATTCATGTCCATGGTTTATGCTGACCATCTTACAGTGTATACACTTTTTCACCTTATTCTTTACTTCCACACTACATGTTTCAGCACTAATGTGCCATCTTCAGGTGTCTTTATGCACGTTAAACTATTGTACTGCATGCCATAATGTCTTCATTATAAAATTACTAAAATCTATATTCGTCATATAGGACGATGAATTCTAAATAATAAAATTATACACAGATCCAGCAGTACAACGCAAGACACAACACAGAACACAATACACAAATATATGTAGGAAGAATGCTCACATAAAAGAGGATTGGTGTAATTTGCGTGTTTGAGTGCAATGTAGGAAGAATCCTGAAAAATTTTATTATTTAGAATTCATCGTCCTACATGACGAATACAGATTTTAATCATTTTAGAATGAAGACATTATGGCATGCAGTACAATAGTTTAACGTGCATAAAGACACCTGAAGATGGCACATTAGTGCTGAAACATGTAGTGTGGAAGTGAAGAATAAGGTGAAAAAGTGTATACACTGTAAGACGGTCAGCATGAACCATGGACAGGTTCAAGAATTTAAATTCCATTCATGTTAATGTGACTGTGACATTCACATTACAGGGTGTTGAAGATTAAGTACCGATGAACGTGAGTGGTTTTTCTAGTTGTGTTATCTGTATTGTATGTTGGTTATGAAGTTATGATGCTATGTCAGCTGCTGATGTAATGTACGATCAAATGAATTTCTGGAAAACTGGGTGGGGATGATGCATGTGGTAGGAAGCAATTATGGCCTATTCTAAGCCACTGCAGTGTTTCCCAGCGAGACCACTGACTCAATTGAAATGTACTTTATTTCTCTGCTAACTGAGTGATAGAATATTATTATTGCTATAAGGATAGCAACTGTTGCATAATATTTCTATAATGATAGTTAACCTCAGCATAGATGACGACGAAGAATTGAGAGATGAATTATTTGTGTAAGTCTGAAATTAATTCAAACTTTTGTTTCCAGGAATTGGAAGAATATTGTTTCAAGTTTTCCCTAAACCACATGACAGCAATAATACAGACTGAAGGCTTCACTTCACTTGAAGAACCAATAGTGAAGGATTTTATTCGGAAGGCTGCTAAGTTTGGAGCGTTCAAATCCTAGGACAAGCTTTATAAATGTATTAGTGAATTTTACTTGCAAAGAAGAAGTAAAGTTAAAATTCACAATCATGACTGCAGAAACTCTTGCAGATAAACCGGTTATGACTGAATGCACAATTACATTTGCTCAGGGGTTCAGGAATGAATGGCGGTATGTGTTGATCTTGGGCAAAAGACAAATTTCTTAGCTGTTAGTTTGTTCATAATTTCTTAATGAAGTAGGACAAATCAGTATTGCAACTGAATGTTTTAGGAGCCATGCATTTATAAATTATTGAAATTGATCTGAAAAGTAAAAGCTTTAATGGTCATGTAAAAATTGATTTCTCATATATGTTGATATATAATTAAATTTTGTTGATATTGTTGAATGTATCTCAGCAAACTGAAAATGTTCATTTATATACTTGTAATTCCAATCTTTTGGATGAATTAACTTCACTTTAGAGTGCTGATAAAAGAAAATGCACTGATGCTTCACGTTTCCCATGTTTTTCCTGTTATAAGTAAGAGTTGCTAGTAAGTCAATGTTAAATACTGGTTTTCAAGGCTTGAGACTAATATCAGACTGAGAAGCTCTTGGAAAAAGATTTATGCTCTTTTTCCATGAAACTTGAAGTAATTTTCTTGTGGTTATTTTCATAGAAAATTTAACAAAAATTGTTTGACATATTTGTTAGCTGGCATGCAAGAGATGGTATGGACCTACAAACACATATATAAAGCAAGGTAAGAATAGTGAAATGCATTCCCTTCATGAGCATTTTCTGTGAATTCCTGAGCTACAGTGGTGTACAAGGACAGGCAGACAAAACAGCATGTATCTCATGAGACTACTGCCCCCCCCCCATCATTCTGAAGTGTTAATACAGTTGTAGTTTAAGTTTATTAAAAGTAGGAAAACAAATTAAATTAGAAAATGCTCTTCTTTTAGTCCTGACACTAATTCCTTATTTCAAATAATTATCTGTTGATGGGAAATATCTCTGCTTAGGTTGTTAATGATGGTGGAAAAAAATTACAAATGAGTCTGCTCTTTACCGAAGCACTATTATTAAACTAAAAATATGTTACATAATGTTATGAAAGAAATGAAGCATATTTTTTTGCTGTTCTGGCCTAGTTCTCCTGAAGAATGGGAGTGCTATCTTCTGGAACGCAATACAATGTAGACTGATGGAAGTTCACTCACATTTTAGAAGAACATACTGCCTCCGTCTTCAGGATGTAAGTGTAAGCCAAGCCAGAAAGGAGAGCTTTGCTAACCACATGCTTTCTTCTGGTTGTTTGGCTTGTGCTTTGACCCTGAAGTTGGTACTGTTTTTGGTCATTGCTATGAGAACTTCAAATATGACATTCTTCTGAATAGTAAACAAACGCTGTGCACCTAATTCCATGTTTTTTGTGGCCTTCACATTTTTTAATGGTTGAGTTAATTTCTGTATACTCAGTGTACAAAATAATTGTTAAGAATATATGCTGCTAATATTACAGCTGCCCTCACCTTCATTTTTCAATTTTTCTATGTCTTTATAGCCTCTATGTTTCTCCTACATTCCAGCTGTGGCAATCTTAATGTAAACAAATGTTATTTGTGAATTTTGGAACTGGGGAGTATGACAGTAAACACATATATTTCATATTTGTAGTTTAAATTGTAATAATTATCATAGAGAAACAGTTATGTAAAGCACGGTGCAGTGTGATAAAGATTGTTGTAAGCAGCAAATGAGGTATGTTGATGTTGTTAGTCTGTGCATCATTACAAAATGGGTTTATGTCAGGAAAAATTTAGGGATATTACATGAAGTTACATTCTAGATAGAATTGTTATGTACTGGGAAGTACATTGGTCTAAAGGGAATGATTTATCTTCCAGAATAATAATAATGCATGGTATTTCAATAACTGTTGGGTATTACATGCCTCTTATAGATTTACAGTAATATGTATTAACTGATCATATGTTGCAAAATTTTTGATCCAGATAAACAAGAAAATTATATTGAATACATATTCATCAATACTGTCAGACAAGAGCTGTTTCAAAACAGATTTCTGGTGGCTAAATTAACATGTTATCTCATGTACTGTGTTTTAGTAACTGTTGAAATCTAGTGGTTAAGTTAAGATGTTTTTAAATTTAAAATTATGGTATTAATGGCATATAATATAAAGCAGCTTGTGCTGTGATCTTGATCTCCCTTGTGCATTGGAAAATAACTTACAACTGTAAAGAACAGGTATAAAGATGGATGTCTTTTTATATTAGGTGCTGCAGTTTCTATATGTCTTTAACAGATTCATTACGAATTCAATCACTCAGTGCGTTAAGTTTACTATGTGCAAGTGTTGCTGTTAACAAGTGGGCCACTGTTTCCAATTTGCATGTAAATGTCATTTTTTCTTATAGATGTCACTCAAATTCTGAGAAACTTCAGTCCAGCTTGTCAAAGCTTGAATGAGTCAAACCATTTTTTTATTTTTTTTATTGCTTATGAGGTGGGACTAAGTCCCTTGTACTGTGGCCACTTCTGGCCTATTGTACCAGCCCCAGATGATAGGTGAGGGTGATTGTGGAGCAATTGGTGGAATGAAGATTGGCAGGGGAAACCAAAGTACCCGGAGAAAACCCACTCCAGCACCACTTTGTCCTCCACAAATCCCACATGACCAGACCCGGGCCGCCGAGATGGGAAGCCAGCAACTAACCACTTGAGCTATGATGCGGCCATAGTCAAACCATACTTTGGTTGTCAGTAATTTTCATTTGTTCTCTGCATCATCCATTTTGATTGTAGTAAGTTCAAAATATAGTTTCTGTGGAAAAATGGCTAGTCCTGTATGTACACTTCTAGTATGGCTGCATGACAGTGAATGTGTTAAGATGTGTTGATGTGTGAGTGGTAACAGACATTATTTGATATTGTATTGTTTATTGATAATATCCATTCATATGCATTGTTTTTATAAACTGGATGAATTTTATAAAATAACTGGTTAATATGTTTTCATCTAGTATTTAAGTCTTGTTGTAGTCACATTTTATTATGTTTAGTGACTGTGTTGTCTGTGTTTTATATTATGTTATTTTGACTTGTTCCAGTGGTTGGTTGGATCACTTATTTTGATTTTTGACACATTCTATATCCAGTGGCATGTGAACTTGTTTCTCGCCCTGTAATTGAATATAAGAATAATAAAGAATAAAGAATGGAATAGTTGCTTAGATAATCTGTATATGGGAATTGTTTGTTTGATGAATATGTTGTAAAATGTTTTATGAATTTTTGAAATAGTATTTGAGTTGGATTGGTGGAATCTTTGTGTTGCTTCAAATAATTGTATTATTTATGTTTTGAATGTTTTGTAAAATTGAGGTGCAGATTCAGAGGAAAGAGCTTACATGGAAATGTACAGCTACCATATATCATGAGCCTGAGCCCAAATTTTGTTGGATCCAGCTGAGCCTTTCTTGAAAAGTACCCAGTTTTGCAGCTATTCAAGAATTTCCCAACATTTTGTAGATCCCGAAAATTCATTACTGTGTTCACAAAAGCGCACCACTGCTCCCTATCCTGAGCCAGATCAATCCAGTTCATACCACGCCATGCTATCCAAGATCCATTTTAATATTATCCTCCCACCTATATCTAGGTCTTCTTAGTGGCCTCTTTCCTTTGGGTTCCCCCTCAAAATTGTATTTACATTCCTCTTCTCCCCTTACATGCTACATGGCCTTCCTATCTCATCCTCCTTGATTTGTTCATTCTAATTATACTTGGTGAAGAGTACAAGTTATGAAGTTCATTATTATGCAGTTTTCATATCACTTCATCCGCCTTCAGTCCGAATATTCTCCTCAGCAGCATGTCCTCAAACACCCTCAGTCTATGTTTGTCCCTTAATGTCAGAGACAAAGTTTCATTCCAATAGAAAATCACAGGCAAGATAGTTTTGTATACTTTCATAGAGTAATCAGTTGGATTTTCATTAGTAAGGAATAAATTTGGATGTTCAACATGAGACTAATTGAATTTGCAAATAATACATGTGATTTGTTCACTGGATTTTTGTTAATTGGCAATGATCAGAACATAAAAATAATTGCAAACCTGGCAATTCTTGTAGGAAAATGACAACTCTTATATGAGGTTTGGTAGTGGTAACTACATTATTTTGTGTTGATATGTGCACTTATGTCTATCACATTCATACAAGGTAAATTAGGGTTGAGCCTTTAATGTTAGTTTTTTTCCCTTCTTTTTATTGCTAGTGGGGTGGGACTAAGTCCCTTGTACTGCGGCCACTTCTGGCCTATTGAACCAGCCCCAGATGATAGGTGAGGGTGATTGTGGAGCAATTGGTGGAATGAAGATTGGCAGGGGAAACTGAAGTACTTGGAGAAAACCTGCCTCAGCGCCAGATTGAACCTGGGCCCCTGCAGTGGAAAGCCAGCGACTAACCGCTTGAGCTATGGCGTGGCCTTAATGTTAGTTACTTTTGTATTTAGTATTGTTGTCTATTAACAATGTTGTAAAAAGATTGGGTTTAATAAATGGAAAAGTATTTAATTTTTATTATTGTAACATCAATGGCCAGAAGTGTTGCTAGGTAACAGACCTGTAAACATGTTTGCAACAATGGAAAAGTGAGGTTATGCAACCTGTTTCTAGGCAATGGCTTGGTAAGCAGACTTCCGTGCAGGTGCAGTGAAATCACACTTCAACAGTACTAGCTATCACATGACTTGTTTTCTGTTTTGTCTGTGCAGCACCCATATAACGTATATCTGTTTAAGGTCAAGTCAGAATAATGAGAATGTTCGTAATATTGGTCAAGGCGAAGCCCGACATAGCAAGTATAAGAAGCTTAAACTTGGCGGCGGTCAGGCATACGACCGTTCAAGTGACTAAACTGCCGTAGTAGCGAATATTAGTAATAGGGCATAATCTGCTGTACTGAGCCTGGACTGACAGAGGCCTTGTACATATTGTTATAAAAAAAAAAATATATATATATATATCAAATTGTATATGTGTAAATACAGACAATGGACTGTTAACTGCAGACTGACTAACAAATGACAGACCCGACCTCTCGTCAGAGAGGGCGCCCCCCAATGGACAGGACAGTAACTTTCATTCAAAAAAGAAATATCTGGTCATGAGCCCCAGCTGGGGCTCGACACCAAGACATACAGACTGACTGACCGTCAGTTGTAACTGAAACTTGACTTGACTTGGTCAAGTCAGAGTGGAGAGTCCAGGAGAGCCCAAGGCATTTGAGAGACCTGATGTGTGTGTTACAATTACAGTAATTTTGAAAGTGTTACAGTTATCTGTAGTGACAAGTGAAGATCCAGTAAACTGATTCACCAATCCAAACCCGCGTCTCAGTCACTGTGATATGTGGCAATATCTTACAAAGAGTGTGTTTAAATATTGTAGTGGTCATTTAGGGGTTGTAGCAGTCACTGTACTAAAACCAAGAAAAATATGTACTGTGTATTTTTCTGTTCCTTTCAAAATTTAGCTAAATGTTAGCACTACATCCTTGTTATATTAATGTTAGGAAATAGCTGGACTCTAGATCTGAGGTGGCATAAATGCGGTTTATTCCCAATTCTAAGCTTCTTTATAAGATCTTTGCCCTTTGCATAATGTATGTCAGTCAGGTGTACAAAAAACAAAGAGGCAGTGACTGTTGTTTTCCCACTAGTCTCTTAAACCTGAAATTGCCAGGCTGCCCAGAATTGTTGGATATGGATGTATGTGTGAAATACATCTGTGACTAGAACTCTTAAAAGTCATATTTAAATAAAGTGTTATATTTCTTTAATGTAATATGGAATATATTGGCAATAAATTATAATTTTGATTGGAATTTTCCATTCTTTTCTGGCTTCCTTGATGAGAATTTCTATGTACCAGAACTAATCTATATAAAGTACATGATTTCCTTTAACTGTATTCAGAACTCTGGAAATACAACTTAAATCCATAAAACAAAAATTCACTCACTCTGTCATGCAATATGATTCACACAGGTATTTTTATGTGCTCTGTGCTGTTTGCTATAAGAAGATGCTAGTTTTCAATAGAACATTATTCTTTCTACTACATAGACATGAGTTACTGATACATTTCACTTGTCTGTGATTAGCTTTGCTGTTATCATAGAATTATATTCCTAATGGTATGGTTAGCAGATTTCAAGTTGGATAAGAAGAAGTATACACAAAAGAATGGAATTATGGAGACATTTTTCAGATACAATAATACCATTTACTTGTAGTAAATTTTTAATTTTATAATAACTGTAAAACCTATTTGATTTATATTTTCGTTACATTTTGGTGATATTTGTTTTGAAAACTGCTACTTTCTTTATGGAGGGACTATTTTTGTTATTAAAGAGAAAACATCTTATACACTGCAGGTTGGATTCATTAAAATTGAAAGGTCCCCCTTACAGTTGGGTATTGCAGCTGTCTTTTGCACTCAGTATATAGTCCAGATACATCTTTGAAGGTCCATGGATGGAATATCAAGCTGAGGCACAACATTTGCACATTTTCATTTTTCAAACAAATGCTGGAATAGTACCAAAATCGTTTTCCTTTTGTACTGAGAGGGTTAATTTATTTGGTTCTTCAACTGTTTCACACCATTCTAACTTCTCATGTTATGTAGTGGCAAATTTGAGATGACAGGCTTTTTTAATTCTGGAATCAACAGGGATCTGAAACAAAGCAATTATGTCCTATTTCAGAATCTTCCTGCATTTGTATGGTAGGACCAAGGAAAACCACAAAATGATACCAGATATATGGCCCTGAACTGTGTGCCTCTAGAATGTGAAGAAGGTTCTTTAGTCAGACAAGGGAATAAGTACCTAATATAGGTGATGACCATGTTGTAAGCTAAACATTCATAACCATTCTTGGTTTATTTGCTAGTCTTTCAATAGCTACAATTATGTAATACTGAATTATAGGGTGATTAGCAGTAGTGGTCTGGGAAGGATATGGAAGGAAGAGGTCATGGGCTAATTTAAGACACCATTCCATCATTTGCTGAGGACTGAGGAAAGTCAAGAACAATGTAAGTTAGGATACCTAGTCTCTGGGATGAGCTTTTTAATTCTGAACCTTCCGTGTATGATGTTGGAACTCTAGCCACTCTGTGACAAAATAAATGTGTATTGGTTCCAAAATGCTAGTACTTTGTGCTGCTGCTTGTATCAGCTCTCGATTCCCTCTGCTGTTGATTTATGAATCTGCATTTGGACAAATTGTAGGACTCCTTGGCTGGAGGATTAGACAATTACTATCCCTCTACAGAAAAACATAGAAAAGGGCATTTCCAGGTTGGGAACCAAACTCTCGTCCAATGAAAGTGATCACAGACTCTGTTGCAGTGGAGATGATAGTTCAAATCTACACAGTGGAATCATGAGGTTATAAAATAATAGAATAACACCGACTAATTACAATCAATCAGCAACTTCCTCTGAACTCCTTTATAAACTGAAATAGAATCACCGTGTGGGATAGTATATATAGACTTATTTTTACAAGCAAGCCAGATTATGCTGAGCATGGGCATAGTTAGATTGTTATGGACATTATTATGGTTTTCCATTATGGACTGCTAAAAAAATCCCATCAATAAAACATTTACATTGTGGTTGTAGGTTCAAAAATTCAGACTAACAGAAAGACAGTCAGTAAGAGTATGAACTGTATATTAATTCACCCTTCACATTTGCTTGGATGGAGTTAAAATATAGACTTAGATGAGGGCATGAGAAATTAAATGTTATTTTTATTAGGCATATCCTATTTAATTGTGAAGATATGCACAGAATTAATCTGGCTCAGAAAGAGCCCAGTGGCGTGAACACGAATGAAAATTTCCTTTCTATAAAAGGCAGGAAAATTTTTGATTAATCTAAGCCGAAAGGTCGCGGGTTCAAGTACCAATGAGGTCATTGGATTTTTTTTTCAATTGACCTAATCCTTCCAGCCGCACTATGGCCCTGGGGTTCACTCAGCCTTTACCAGCATTGAGTACCAGGAATTAATTAAATAATTTTCATGGGGAGTAAAGCGCCGTCGACTCGTGAGGCTGACAACCTTACCGCCACCTTTGAGCCGATTGTCTAGATAATGTGGGACCCTCAAAGTCTCCCAACCCTATGGGCCTTCACGTCCTGGCACAGGGATAACTTTATTTTTTTAAGAGACTGCTAACTTCTTAAGAAGGGCTGCTATGTGGAATCGGGGTGAAACAAAAAACCATAGACTATGTCCTAACAATTCGATGTGTAGCCTACATGTCTTTTTTGGAGACAAACACGAAGGAAAAAGATCACTCATTTGAAAACTACAGTCATCCTTCGATATGCACAAATTTCGCTATTCACGGTAGAGCTCCCAATAGGTTTTCTGTCTTGCTTCTTCGTGAGTTTCGCATGGCTTCTCGGCATGTAAGCCACGTGCGCTACGTCAGAACCTGCCCTCGCTGTTACTACGGCAACATTTCGCGTTCCTTTGTGTTTTTTCGTGCACCACATCTCCAAAAAGTTTAGTGATGCTGGGAGTTTTAAATGCAAGAGTCGTGAAAAGCGCAAATAAAAAATGCATTAAAAGGTTACATACACGAGTCTATCTTGTTTATCGGATTCCATGTCCTTATTTGAGTTCATCTCAGAACCTATCACTCTCGAATAGGGAGGTATGCCTGCATATTTTATTGCTGGGTGAAATATAGCATCATCGTGCTTCGCATGATGCTTCGAGAATGGAACAGGAGAAGGAAGATCATCCAATTGGAAATGACCCTAAAACTTTAAGTATGGCAGATAGAGTGAAGTATGAAGTATCTAAGTCAAAAGTCTCCGATAGATTGGAGATTGATTTTCCACTATCTTCTTCGCCTCTTTTATACATTATTTTATAGCAACTCCTCTCTATCTCTTTTGGACTATTCAGCACTGTGAGCTTAAAAGAACCAGTCCTCTTGAGGTGAAATCTGAGATACGTCACGTATCGGGTCTTCTTTCTCGCAGTGCGGCGTAATTGGAATGCTCACGATATCTTGCGATTCTGACAAGCAATTTTTAAACAAATCCATATTTGTGAAAAGGATCAGATTAATTTATTTTTTAATTAATTCTCATGTTATTCAAAGGCCTTCGTTCAACCGTTCATTATCGAACGTGGCGGGAAGACGATGAAGCATAATATGTAGGTTAAAATTTGGGAGGCGATCATGGCCTACACTACCGACATTGGTCAGAAAACTGAAGAAATCCATGAAAAGATCTAGTCAGAATGGCCGATAATCGAATGAGGTATAACAAGCGTCTCCCGAGTACTAATGTAGAGAGATGTCTTACAGTAGCTTGCTCAGTAATTGGTTTAATTTTCTGAATTTTAGACATATCTTTCTTGTATTTATCAACAGAGGTTTAAAGCGCTGGAGCCTTCGACATTAATTCAAAGTAATCTTTTATTCAATATCATAAAATCGATTTTGTTCCAAAGTAATAGTCATTAATGTTTGTATAAACAACTTATAAATTTTCACTATTCTCAGCACACTAATGTAGCCTGCTGGAATCCCATCTGACTGACGAAATAAATACAGTCATTCGGATTATCTGTAGCTATGTGTTAAGTTGGTACTATTCACCGAATACTGAATGGAACACATAAGTACAATATCCATGGTCCCCCTGAAATACATAATATCGAAAGATTTATAGAAAATAAATACAGGATTCAAAGCCTACATTCCTGTTGCACAGACTTCTAATCCTACAAAGTTTAGTGTTGTTATTGCCATATTTAGGGGATGCAAATTTGCAGTCCAACAATCGTGGGCTAATGGAGAAACATTCATGTAAATAAATGACCGAATGCACTTCGTTGGCGAGGTAGAACAACATTGCATATGCGTTTACGCCAGATTATCGCTTGATGTGTAAAACTGTTTCTAAAATTGCAATACAGCTTTTTCTGCAAAGGAACGCTAGTTATTATGTTCTTATTATTGTTATTAATATTATTAGTACAACTGTTGTTATTGACAGAACTTAACTACTAAGTATGGATTTAGCGTATGGAAAATATGTCGGATATAATCTCAAGATTCCCATGCGTTACAATTTTGGAATTGTTGAGCTCTAAGAAGCATCACCCACTAACTCACGGAGCTGAACACTTCTTAAGAAGCTTCCAATTGTGCAGCTACTCAAGAACTTCCCAGCACTTTATGGAACCAGAAGGTTCATTACCGTGTTCACAAGAGCCCTCCACTGGTCCCTATCCTGAGCCAGATCAATCTACTCTCTAAGAATCATTTAATACATAATACGTAGATATGTTCGTACCGGAGATCATATGCCTAGCACAGGTAATTTATTAATTAACTTCAAAGAACCGAAAGCTAAATGTGCAATTAATGCAGACTTCATTTTGTTTTAGAATACACAAATATTTTACCACAAATTTGCATATTTTTCGAAGATGTATAATTAAATAAAATGATGCTAATATGGCTCTCATCTTACAAGTTTCTTTCGTTATACTGCTTTGTTCGAATGTGGAAAATTAAACAATACGAAGTACTGGTTGGCCTCTAATGACGTGATGTC
Organism: Cryptotermes secundus; assembly: GCF_002891405.2. Classification (NCBI taxonomy): domain Eukaryota; kingdom Metazoa; phylum Arthropoda; class Insecta; order Blattodea; family Kalotermitidae; genus Cryptotermes; species Cryptotermes secundus. The sequence continues at coordinate 14,544 of NW_019738383.1, forward strand.
AATGCCAAATTTCGTAAAAATTGATTAAATGGAACAAAAGTTGAAATGGACTCGCACACAGACGCACACACAAGGAAACAGTATGGTGATTCTTTTTAAGGCAGTAGGACACAATGAAAATCATGAAAGATGAGCTGTAGGAATAGCCGCAAGACACCTAAAATTTACTGGACAACTTTCGGCTTGCAAACAAAAAATGTGTGTGTGTTGAGGGGGGGGGAATGTTATAAAACCTACAATAAAACCACATGATATAAGCTTCTGTTCCAGCGAACCAAAACATATGTTTACAAAGCTTTTTAGATTAAAGGATGTGATTAACCTCTGAAATTCAGGTGAAACATGTTATCACACACGGTGTTGAAATTTAATCCCTTATCAATAAATATATACCAGTATCAAATACAAATATCCATAAAATGTTCCAATATTCCAGAGCTTAAAGAAAAGTTGACGCAGTGGTAAAATATTATTAGAATGTTAATAAAACAATACTATTTTTTTTTCTGAGTGAAGTTTTCAAGCAGCTCACCGTACACAGCAGGCAGCTTCTACCGCAGTGTTCCGTGCTGCAGCTCCGTCCGAAGAATCGAGCCCCGTTCTGTTCTAGTCACACGCGTTGACCGGTTGTTTTGTAGGTAACCGATCGTCCCAGAGGATGGCTGCACCCTCTGCACCTTGTGCTCTTCGCTTATCGACTGCCGTCTTCTGGCAGACTTTTCAAGAAGATCCCATAAGCGACTACCCTCAAGCGATGTACTACTGACATTGAAGTCTTTCCTGTCAAATAGGTCAATCTTTTAAATCTGCTGGGCTTAGGCCAGCAGAGAAAGTAGCTCCTTCTTAAGGTGACTAGCATCGGATATCCAAAATAGGTCCGTATTACTAGAATCGGAAATTAAACGAAGTACAGTAAACACTCGCTAGAAGAGACTAATTGGGAGCACAGGGTATCAATATAACCCATATCCACTATAACCGATTGAAGGGGTATTCACAGAAGAATACGTAGCCAATACACGTAAAAAACATAGAGACACACAATGTGATTACGTAAAGCTGGGGGTCTCCAAACTTTTCGAACCGCGGGCCACATTAGGTAATTCAGCACTTTCAACGGGCCGGATAAAATGAGAAATAATTCTAGGTATATGAGTTTTATTGAAAGCACTGAATTTCATAAACTAAATACAAAATGCATGAGAATAAATTATCGTATATTAATGACAACAGACAGTAGCAGCAGATGCTCATATTTTCATCACAAATTATAATAAAACAATATGAATGATGGAACTCTTTTTGCATTCTTAAAATCTGATTAAATTGAGGTTCAAATTTTGAAACGATAATCACAAGTAGCGATTTTAAATGTTCATCGGATAAATTTGCCCTGTTTTTTGACTTGATGTACTTCATCTGGGAAAAAGTTTGTTCACACAGATATGTCGTCCCAAAAATTGAGATAAATTTACAAGCAAATTTCTTTAAATTTGGAAATTGCTCAGAGTTCAGAAATTTATAAAATTCGATCAAATTTCCTTCCTTGTATTTGTCTTTAATATGATAATTTTCCTGAAGTT